>NW_020884915.1:4902029-5431536 GCF_003945725.1 Corapipo altera | reverse complement strand
GGTTCTACAAACTCTAGGAACTAAAATTTCTGTCATGGATGGTTCTATACACTCTAGGCTGGCACTTAGCATTGTGTAAACATCCCAACTTCTGCTGCAGGAGAAGTGCAAAAGGTGCAGCAGTGTAAAGATTTATTTCATCCAGCACTGCATTTGCTACTGGAAGGGTTAGAGACCCTCATCACAAATCTGAAGGAATTGTTTAGTTCTTCAAATTTGAAATGTCAACACCTTAAAAATAATTTATTGGCCCATTTTTGTCATCTCTCTTGCCATTAGCACTGAAACAGTGGGCTCGGTTGTTCTGGTGATTATTTTTGGTTTCTCAATTTTAAAAGTCAAGCATAAATCAATAAGCACAGTCAGATTCCAAAATGTGAGGCATCATCAGCAAACCATCAGACAATAGCACAATCCACAGTAGCCTCTAAAATAGTGCTAAACAGGCACTAAATGATGTAAAATAAACCACACAAACAGATGGCAAGACATTAGTGTGAAAAAGCCCCATCCTCAGAGCTGCTTAAAAGTTCTTTTTCTCACATAAAAAGCTTACCTGCAATAAAGAAAATGTCCGATTTCCCAGGAAAGAGAATGTTAAAATAATTATTCATTGAATAACAGCTTTTTTTTTTTTTTTTCCACATTAAAGAGACAAGATTTTAAGGAAAAAATTTATGAACTCTGAAAAAATTGTGAATACCCCAGGGAACAGAACCCCCAAAGCGAAGCAGCAGCAAACCAAATTCATGCTGTTGATACACTGAGAAACAGAGAATCACCACTTAGCTCAGTGCCAGCATTCCACACAGGAATTTGGAAGCTCTGACACATATATTTCAGCAGCCAAATGAAGCAGTTAGCATGATTTGTCTTTCACAGACTCTCTGCTGCCCAGCTCTGTATTTCTGGGCAGTGCAGTCTCTGCTTCCCAGCTGTCATATTGAAGATGAGCTCCAGCCTGGTGTGGTGAAGGGCTGCCCTAAACTATATTTCCAGGAAAATATCTTGGAATATCGAGCCTGCTGGCTGTGTGCAGAAGCAAGGTGGAGACAAAAACAAGCCCTGCAGGTAATTAGAAGCTGTGTGCTGATGAAGTGATCAGCAGATGGCATTTTTCTTATTAGTTCTTTCAGCCTTGCAGTGCTGAGGTCAAAGCTGTGACCTCCTGTGGGGTCCCCTCTGACTGTGCAGCCCAGGCTGAGTGACACTGGCTGCCAAGGAACTTCCATGACAGGCAGCATGGAAAACACCAGGGAATAAAGAAATACACTTATCCTGTTACACTGCTCTTCCTCTCAGAGATAATCACCTTTCTGAGTGCCAGAAAATGGGACAAAAATATCCTGGGGTAGGTTCCTCCATCTCCCTGTGAATGCAGACAGCTCCTGTGCTTTTAATCCTGTCTCTTGGCATGCACAAAATGGAAAGCTCTGCCCTTGAAAAGGATGACAATTCGAACTGAATTGCAAATGGAATTACTCACATGCATGTTTTTCGTTCCTAAAATAAATTAATACAGTTAAGGTATTTGTTTGGAAAAAAAAAAAGAAAGCCAACAAACCCCACCCCACCGTGCTTTCTTGAAGCGTTGTGGGAAAGGCACCAGGATGTTTTTAATCCAGTGGAACTCCCAACACTTGCTAATGTCAGTGAGATTTTATGATGATTATTTTGTGACTTTCTCTGGCTTAGCTGCCTTAAAGCCTTTCTGCCAACAAAGCAGTCAGAAACAAACACATTGAACCTTGCATTAAAGGAGTTTCCTGCAGAATGATGCTTTCTCTGGTTAATCCCCTCCACAAGGGGAGGGGATATATTTATTAATATATTGTTAATAAATTCATCCTCAAGGCTGGAGGCTGTGAAAGAAGAAGAGGACTTTACTGTCAACAAGCAGAATATGTTCTGATATTGTCTGGGCTCGTTTTTAGTTTAGGTCTTTGGGCCATATACAGATGTGTTAGGGCCAAACAGCTCAGCTGGTGCTCAGCAAGGCTGGTGACCCTGTGAAAATAATGGCATTGAGCATATGGGCAAAGAGAGGGAAATAATCAGAAACCACCCTGGAAAAAACCCCCAAGAATTCACTCCAATCTGATTTAAGACCACAAAATTACAATCCATAATATTAAGGAAGATGTCAGCCCATTCTGTCTTTCAGAAATACATAAATATACATAGATATAATATCAGGTTAAATAAAATAGAGGAATGAAAAAAAATATAAACTGCAGATGGATTAATAGCTTTTTGTTCAGTGTCCCACTGACCTGCCCTCACACCCAGCAGAGATCCCTGCAACTTTTTTTCAATATTTATCTTGCTGGAAGGTATCAATTTCCTTCAATCAGATTTTTCCTCTGACTTACAATGCTATTAACACACAGTTAATTACACTTAAGTGTCTTGCTTGTAGAGGGAATAAGGTAAAAGTAGTTTATTTTTACTATAAAGTCATGAGATTTGGTTTGTGGTGCTTTGTCTCATGCTGGGAATATTGATCACATCTTCAATTGGTGTTTTTATGCAACTGTTTACAGTATCACATCAAAAATAATCAAGGGTCTGATCAAATGAAGGATCCAAAGGAAAGCAGTAATATGATACAGGATGTTGATTTAAGGGCAATCAAAACTATATGAACAAAATTGTGTTACTTTGACCACCTTCAGGTTCCAGAAATTTCTGTTTACTTGCAGAGAAGTGGGAGTTTTGGATACTTTCCATCCCAATAGTCTGAAATCAGAAGCCTGGAGTAGGACTTTGCATTAAGAACAAGAAAGATTTTATTGTCCTTCTCTTTAGGAGTGCACATTGGAGGAGGAAACTTAGAAAAAACAATGCAACACATATATTATTGAAGAAATTGAGGGAGAAGTGATTAGGCCCAAGCCTGTAATTTGGTTTGAATTAAATGGAAGACAAACACTTGGAAACAGATTTGTAGAAGAGAACAAAACCTGAACTATAGACATAAAGTGGGAAAAAGAGAAAGATGTAATATAAATCTACAAAAAGTCTATTATTAGAATAATCTAATTTTTTTCTTTGGTATTAATGTTGATAGTAAAAAAAAAAAGAAGAAATTATAGTTAACTGAACTTTTTTTTTTTTTTTTTTGGTTGTAGTAGTTTCTACAGTAATATTTTCTGAAATTATGTGTTAATCTGTGTAGGATAAGATGTAGTACAAATTTGATGAAGTGCTAAGTGGTTGTGAGGAACCAGGAACAGGCCATGTTGAAAAGGAAAGAACTGGACTGAATGATTAGTTTATTTCCTCAAATATTTTTAAGGCTCCTGGCAAAAGAGATGGAAATAGTTCAATAAATTCCTTGTTGTTCTGTAAAAAGAGACGAAACAGGCAAAGAAAAAGAAGTCCATGTTCATAAGAGCAAATGCTATGAAGAATAACAAACATGTAAGGTTGAGTCACAAAGTAAGGTACAGCTACCAGGAAAGAGGTCACTTCAGATGTGCTCTAATAGCAAAAAGCTGTTATTATTTTATGTGTGTGGTGTAGCTTCAAAATGCACAGAGGTTTCACTGGGCACAAAAATGGGAGCTCAGATATAATGGAGAAACAACCACGAGCTGGAGCTTTTATTACAAAGGTGGGCTTTGTTTTTCCTGCATTGGCTCTAAAAACATCAGTGTGTTATCAAAACTGTCCCCACACTGCACTACACCAGCTGCTAGGAAGAAAATTAAATGTATCCCAGCCAAAACCAGGACAGCAGAAAAGATTTCAAGGACCAAATGTAAGTACTTTACAATAAAGAAAGGAGAATAAACCAATTTCAGGAAAACACCTTGTTCTCCAAACCAACCAACCTGATGTAATGGATAGAAATATTGAAACATTGCTCATCCCATTGCTCATCATAATTCTAAAATTACATTCTGTTATGTCCTGTGACTTCATGTAAAAACCTTTGCAGGTAGGCTCAGATTATTATCACACAATAGTTCATGACCCACAAAAGTTCTCTAATGTTACATAATAAGCATAATGTGAGAATTAAGTAGTATCCTGAATATATATCTTTACATCAGCTCTGAAATGAAGACATGCCAGGAAGGGAAAAATCAGAAATAAAAAGGAAAAGGATCCAAGATGAGGTTGTTAATTGAGTATTTTTCAAGTTGAGTGTCTGTTTGTAGGACATTGTGGCACCACAGTGTCTTCAGTTTATCTTCACCATTATTTTAGAACCCCCAGACACTTATAAGAGTATGAAAGTTACATCTCACTTAGAAGAAAGACATTTCAAATAATCCAACTGCTGCAGTGTTGTGGGAGGAAGATGAAAGATGTTGGGACTTCAGAGGGAAATGTCTTTACTTCACAAGGCAGAGAATAAATGCCCCTTTTCAGCATTTGAGAATTATTGCCTGGCAGTGATTGCAACCTCATAAAATATAATTTGTCCTGATGACACTGAAATTTGAGGGCTGAGTTTCCCTTAGCACCCTCCTTACAGCAGTCTGTCAACTCTGGAGTCTGCACAATTAGTTCTTTCAATTATTTTCCAATCAGATCCCATGGTCATCATTGAAGTTTGTGATCTGGCATTTTATAAATAGGAATAGCTCCAAGGGCAATCAGAATTTTCTGATGTCATTCCCAAGATGACCCAGAATTTTAAAAAAAGGGGAAAACTGAAACATTTGAACTTCCTTGTGTATCTGAAAGTTAGAGTGGTGATGAACAAACATCTACAGTCACACATTTGCAGATGTACAAAGAATGGTTAATCAGAACCTCAGTGGGCCACAGGATTTCCAAGGTAGCTTTTTGTGTTGACACAATATTAAAGTGGAGTTTATTTGCCTTCACTGGTGTGAAGAAAAATAATAAAGCAACATACAATATGAAAAGGTAAGGTAGAATTTTGTACTAGGATTGCAATCTTTACCCAGTTGCTCTATTAGCAGATCAGGATAACAAGTATATTGCCATTAATAACCAGAAAAGAAGTTTCTGGGGATTAGGTACTTCACAAATAATTCTAAATTGCCCCATGCAGCAGGTTTCACACTAATACTATTTTGATCCACATCTGCAGGAGCCATAAACTACCTCAAGTTCATTGCCTTTTGTGAAATAACTCTGATTTATACTAGCTGAGAATATTCCTTTGCATTGTTGAAACTTCTGCTGCGCAGTTTTATTTCACAAGCTGTGAAAAACCAAAAGGCAGCAGCCAGGGCTCATCTATTGCTGTATTTTGGGATGAACTGAGGTACTTGCATTCAGTTTGCAGGTGGGGCAGCATTTTGGGGCTGATCATGTTTAGCAAACAGTGACCCAGCTACTGCAAATTAGTACCAGAGTTTCTAGAAAACTTGTTTCTCGTTCTGGCTGTTCATCAGGGCTTGGTTTTCCCAAAGGAAGGAGGGAAATATGCGTGGATTAATAAGGAAATGGGGCACTTTTTATCTCAAAGCTTTCGTGGACTGTCAGAAGAAAATGGCAGCACTTTTGGCCTTTTTTAGTGTCACTGCTCCTTCTTGTAAAACTAGATCTGTTCCTTATTCTCTCCTAAATTAGCATTTGTGTGTGCCTACTAAATTCACTGCCCTGTAGGACTGATCCCAGTGTTTTGGTTTTTCCTTGCTCCTCACACAGCCACAATCTCCAGCCAGAGCAACCACGGAAGAACCCCTGGAGGTCTCAAGGACAAGAGATGTCTCAGGGTGACTGCCCTTGGTGTCCTACAGCATGAATAGAAGATCCATATGAGTGATACAAGAGGAAAATGCTCTAAAACTGTTCCCCTCAGTTGTTTTGCCAGTATTAAGCATTCAATTAAGCATCATTGTCTCCTGCACTGGCTCCCTTCTGCAGCCAATATTCTCATTCCTTCCCTGAACCAATGCTAGGAATAAACACACGAGACCTGTGCTTATCTTCCAAGTATTTCACGGACTTGAGTCCTTTGGAATTTTTTTTCTACTCTGCCTTGACTGTGTTTTTCGGTGCCCAATCCGACTTGGGACACATGAATCCCAAACAACAGTCTCTGTAGGCAAATACAAGTCCCTCTGTACCAAGGATTCCACCTGAGTATGAGCCAGCAATGGCCTCTGCTGTCCTGGCTCCAGGAGACATTGAGGGATGACTTCTACTCCAATTTATTTCTTTGTCAGTGATATAACACTGCCTTAGTCATTTAAAAATGTCCTGCAAATGCCACATGGAGATGTTCTCAGTAGAAAACACAGTAATCTTCTAAGGTATTTGATTTAACACATGCCAAGAAATGAAATTTAGTAGCCAAAATGAATAAAGGGAACAGGAGATAAAGTGAAAGCTGTGTCATATGAAGGTAATTACCATGTATTAATTAAGTCTTATATATGTAGTTAAATCAAAACTCATAGGTTTTAAGAACTTCTTTAGAGACCTGAGATTTGTGAGATGCCCCATCTCAGTTTTTCTTTTAACTCACAGCTCCTTTTTGACTCTTTGTAACAAATCTGAGATTTCTTTTCTGGGATGGATGTTCTTTGCCTGCCCCTGCTGCATTACATTATGTGGCTCTTTCATAATTGTAAGGATTTATCTACTCCCAGAATTCTTCCAAAACAGCTCTTCAGGCATAGTTCCAGCATAGGTTATACTAAATAGGAAAAAGACATTTTAAGCTCAATTAGAGAGTCTAGCATGGTAATTATTCTTGACTAGCTATTTTGGTAAACTTCCAAATGCAGACAAATCCTAAGAGTTCAATTAAACACAACCACTGAATACATTTATTGAAGTAGCTCCATTATAGTAAACACTGAATCCTTTTTTTTATTATTTTAAATACTCCATTAAAATAATGATGGTTGTTACTTTTCAGGGCTGTATCTGTCTTGCTTTATTTCTTATCTGTCAGCCAGACTTCCCTCTGAATTACACTGGCCCTTCAGCACAGAAAGCAAGCCTGCTCTAATGCCATCCAGGAGCAGGATGAGCTTTACCTGGTTTCAAAACAGACAGTTTTGTGGCCCAACAATTACTGGCTGTATGCAGAAATAAAGCTGGTTCTATGTGAAGTCTGGGCTCAGCTCCAAAGCCTCAGCTCAGTCACTGCCTTTGTCTTTTTGACCTGGATTTCTCCTTCTGGAGAATTCTTGTTCACGTGTCTTTCCAAGGATTAGTTGTCCTGAAATTCTCGTGCAGCGTGTGAGACAGAAACAAACACACCAATCTGCACAGGACCAGTAAAGTCACGCTAGAAATCTGTTAGGAAATTCAGAAAGGTTGTTACAATTTAGGGAAAAAATTTTCCATTACGCCGTTGACTCCTATTCAGCCTTTTTCAGACATACAAAAATCACAGAAAGAGGATGAAGCAGGAGATAGCAGATGATACAACCGTGGTTATAAAAGATTTTTGTGAGTCTTAGACATCTCCTGGAACCTTGAAGTGTAGCCTGATAGACTTTCAGTTTTGGTTCATGGCTGCATTTGTATCAATAGCGGATTCACCACTTTGGGGGTAACAGTTTTCCTTTAAAAAAGTAAGAAACAGATCTGAAACTAAACCGACATTTCTACATTTTGACTCTTCATTTTGTCAGTTCCCAAATTATAACACAGCTTTAAACTGAAAATAAAATCGTTTCATCTAGAAAACACTGAAACAGAGATCTTAGATTTTTAAAAATTTTTTTTATGATTTAAATGAATTATATGAAGAAATGGAAAGGATTTCCTGAAAATTTCAGCTTCGCTTTTAATTATGCAATATCTACCTTTCACACTAAAAAAAAATCTTAACAAAATGTTCTAAAACTGTCACTCAGGGCTGTCACTTCTTGGACTTAACATTTATGATGCCCAGAGGCTGGTACTGAGGGGGAATCTTGGCTCAGCTGTGATCATCTGGGGTCCTTTCTAGGCCTTATTTTGCTGATCAGTGCATTTCATCCCACTGAAACCTTCTCAGATTTTCATTATACTACCTGCCCATGAGTTTTCTCTACCTCCTCCCCGTAGTCAGACGCTGTTTAGATTACCAACATTATTTTAATGGCTGTATGTTACTTAATTAGTACTGTGCTCATTAACATTAGTGTGTTAATATATAGCCATGCTTCAGAATTCGTAATCTCACTGCCAGCACTCTTTCTGTCAGAGCTGTGTTTCAACTGCAGCCATCTAAATTTTTAGATTTTCATGGGTTATTTAAAGACCAAATTTATTTAAAGACCAGATCTTAACAGGTTCTAAGAAGGTTCTAAGAAGATATAGTTTATTTCAATAAGAATTTGCCCAGAAAAAAATGCCACTAAAGACATGGAAGGATCTACATTAGAAGGAAGACCAAAGACACTGCTGTCCAAAAGCAGTGCAAAGTGATTTTTAAAATGTGGTTATCCTAGCAGGGGTGTGGTACAACCTGCTGCAGAATGCTGCCAAACTGTGGGACACAGGGGGAATATTTGTAATAAACATTTCTGTGGTTTTCTTTCAAGGGCAAGGGAGTCCCTTTGGGAGGGTTTCTTCACTGAAACTCTTGACTGAAATGAGTTTGCTAAAATTTGTCCCTCTTTGCACCAAAAAAGAACAGCAGAAAAAAGGTAGAAAGAACTATATATTGTTTTACTGTTGTGGGAACAACACATTGAAGTTACAGCACCTCTAAAACTCTTTGAAGCAGCTGCAATAAAAGCTTTCCAAAGTAGTTAGGGAATGTATTTCTTTAACTGCTGGCAGAAATAAAATAGAGCCAATGCATCAAAATTTCTTCCACCCACTCCAGCTGAAGAAATAAACCAAAATAGACCTATTTTCCCAGGAAGAATTGAAGAGAATCCACTGACTTTCAAGGGCAGCACAGGCAGGTAAATAGGTAGTTGAGTTCTGTAAATATAAAATGACAAAAAAATTTGCAAAATGGCTTTTGGTTTGGAATCTGTCAGAATAAGTTCCCTAATGTGTACAATAAATAAAACACATCAGTGTTTATCGGTGTTTAATGAAACCATTAATATGATAAAATATTAACCTCATTTTTAATTTTCACTGGAGTTTCCCAGTGTGACTTCATGTTGTCCCAGTTTAATTGCCTTTGTCAACTTGAAAAAGCTGATTTGAGGAATATAAGATGAGAGTCTCAAGGACTGGCCATATGTTAAACAAACTGTGGCTCTGATAACTGAGATTGTTTTATGTGCACAGAACAGAATTAATGATATTTTAGATGGGTCTGGAAAATTACATTTGCCAATGCCTCTGACCCCACAATTCAAAACCCATCATTGCCATTAAGTTTTAAAGGTCTTGAGTTGGTACACTAAGAATTCTGAAAGTATATTACACCTATTAAAATTAAGTTTTAATGTCCTTAAACAATTAAAGCTCAAATATATGTGGATGTTAATGAACTTCATAAATATTTATGAGTTGCCATTAAAATGTACTGGCTAAAACCAGCAAGGAAATACTTCAGTTGCCTTTTGATTTATTTGAAAGGATTGTGTCCTAATTCAGAGGCCTCCTATCTATCTCTTCCACACAGTTCTGTACCCTTTTAACACAGTAAATCAGAGGTAATTACATTAATGTCAGCGAAATTATACCCAGCTAAACCCAACTATCTTCCTCCAACACAATGTTTTTGTTGGCTCCACTCATTTTTGGATGTGGCTGCTCAGGATCCAAGGACACAGAAGCAGAGGTAGAGTAGGATGTGCTGGCAAGTTTAAATCACTCCTGGCTCCTGGGCAGTTGGGGACTGACATTTTCAGGTGTTTATGGTTCAGGTGTAATATTTAAGAGTTGCACAGAGAGATCTTTTCAGTGCAGTGTGTTTTATATCCCGATGCCAAGAAACCCTCGTTCCACCCAAATCTGTGCCAGAGAAGTTAATGAAAAATGTAAAAGTGATGTACCTGAGTGAATGATGTGGCACAGGGATTTTAGCTCCGGTTACAGCTTTAACCCTTGTTAAAAAAGCCCTATTGTAATAAACCTCTCTCTGTTTGCAGTTGGGTTGCCATAAATACTTAGGTTGGATAATATGTTTCCTCTCTCCTCTGTCACACCAATGAACTCACATTATTTATGAGCATTTATGAGCATTGAGGAATTCCTGTTTCTAGGAACTTGTGGAAGTTGCTGATTAAGATAACTGGAAAAAAATATCCTTGTAAACAAGCTAGTTTAACCACAGGCTCACTGTGCATGAAGGAAAGATTTTGAAAAGGTGTCCTTGTTCTGCATGTTTGCCCTTGTCTACATCTCAGTATTTCCCTACAGGTTTTCATAGGTTCTTTTCAAATCAGTTCATTCCAACTCTTGGATGACACTCATCTCCAGCCACTGCCACCTTGATGGCCCATCTCAGTCCTCTGCCTTAAAGTATTTGTTCTCCTTTTGATCCCTGTCTTGGAGAGCTCTTGGTTGGCATCACAGAGCTGCCACAGTAATGAGTTTTCACTGTATCTTTATTGGTATTTACTCAAAACCTAACTTATTATTTATTTATTTATTATTTCCTACTAGAAATATTGTAGCTTAGTTGCTTTATCTTGTGTGTTTGAGTTTTCTCACCGTAGGGTAGCAAACGAGTAGTTAACAGGCTGTTTTTGTCTGTCAGCAGCTCTCTGCATCCCTGCTGTTAAAGGGCAGCCCAGAATCCATCAGGAATTGCTTCCCAGATGGAAGTGAAACGCTTGTAGTCAGTGTTTGGAAACATGGAGCAGACCAGCACAGCCAGCCCCCTTTCACACCACAAATTACAAGTCCCCTCATAGACTGACAACAGATGGAGCTTTCTGAGAAGTGTTTTTTCCTCTTTGATTCTCTGGGCCTTGCCAGAGCTGCCTGAGTTTAAACTCTGGAACTGATATAATTTTAGAGACGCAGAAAATATTTCCTTGCTGGAGAAAGGAGAAAAGATTTGCTGATATGAGAGAGGTTCCACTTTGTTTTAATTACATTAGAGATCAATAATGAGGCAATTTTATTAGTTTAATTTGTTACTGGTTTAGTTTTCTGAAGTATTTATATGAGGAGAGAGGCTCATTTCATGTTTTTTGACACTTATGGCCACTGAGCATCGTTAACAAAACTTGCATATGAGTTTCACATACTGTACTATAATTAAAACTCTGCAAAGGCTGAGGTCTAAATCAGAGCTGACTAATCATATTTAATTTAAATGTCTTAATGGCTGTATTTTTAATAGAACAAGGGTACATTAGCTAATCCAGGTTTTCTTCCTACAGAGAGAGGAGCGTGACAAAATTTTTAAGACTTTGATCCAAAAAAAGTGTATTAACTCAGATTAATTCAAGCAGTTCATAATCCACTGAAGTCAGTAACAATATTACTTGCTTAAAGTTTTGTTTTTATTGAAAGGGTTCATATCTCTCAAGCTTAATTGTGCAGGAACTTTTTTTGCACCATTAAAAAACCATTTTGATGGGACCTGACTATTTCCTGAGCCACCGATCCTCAGGGGCACAACAACATTCTGCCTTTTCCTTTTGCATCAGGCACAGGGTTTTCAAGGAAACCAAATCACTTCCCAGGCTGTGTGGGAATTAATTCCATCCAAAGTGGGACAATTCTTTCACCACTGGAGATAATTAAATGGCTGAATGTATTTAAACCACAAAAAATGAGGGCAAATTTTGGCATTAATTTTGGGTTATATCTAAGAGAATGTGCTTCTTCCTTTACTCCCCAGAATGAAAAATTATCCAAACTTTACCAAGGGCCCTTTTAAGGCACACAATGAACATCAAGTGCTTTCAGGGATCATTACAAAGCAGGAATTTGTTATAATACAAAGTATTTTGAATTGTGGATTTTTTCATATCCCCTCTGTTTTGCCAAATCAGCATCTTCGAGGAGTTAAAAAATAGTGAAAAATTGTGAGAACTGTGAAGTTTCTTGGCTAAGGCAGTCCTTTGCCTGTAATGACTCAGTAAATGGGAAGCTGGAATAAAGTTTGGGACGTTTTTGGTGTGTAAAAATACATTTCAAGTTTGATACCGTATCTAGTTTTCAAATTGTCCTTTGAATCAAAGGTTTCTCTTGAAAGACATCAGTACAGGGCTGCTATTGAAAAAGGGGAGCTGTCTCTACATGGTACATACTTATTTATGGCACCTCGCTGAGCTGATTTGTGATATCTTGTTTCAATACATTTTATGGCTGACTTTTAAATTGCTTACCAAAAATAAGATTTTTAATGGAGCTCTGATTTTATTCTTTAATTTTTATTTTTTTCTTGTAATCATTACCAAAGCCTATCCTACATAATGATCAGGAGTGTTAAACCCTAACTTGTGTCTCTTTTCTGACTGGGCTGTACTGAGAGACCATGGGCTTCAATTATTTGGAAATGTAGCAGAACTGAAGCAGAGACAGAAAAATAGGTGAAGAATCACTGTTAAATAAATAGAAGAAGGAAAGTATGAAAAGCAATTTGCTTTTATAAGCTCTAAGCCATATCTTTGGCTCCAGACCTCTCCCATAATAAGGTAATAAATCCATATGAAAACAGAACTTGCTGTGTCTGTGCTGTCCTGCAGCTCATTCCTTGTACTTCCAGGCAAGTGCTGCTCTTAACTTTTTTGTGAAGACACCTCAGAAATATCCAAACACAGGCAACAGTTGATCTTTTAAAATATCTGTGCTTCCTAAGACTCCACAGTTGTCCCTAAACATAGAAGGGGAAATAACTGCAGTTAATTTCCCTTATCTATCATCAAATGTTGACTATATTAATAAGATTAATTAGTCATTTAGCGGTTAAATAGATCAGTTAGATTCTATCTTACTTAAATTTTCTGTATGCTAATTAATGTTTTATATGATACTTTTGTTTAAAGTAACATTAACAGCTCACACACTCGGGGCATCATTTCATTAATTCTGTTCCCTATCATGTTATGAGTTTCTTTTAATCAACAGCTTTTACATGTAGCCCTTTTCTTCTCCATCTGCTAAATCATATTCAGGTAGACTTTTTTTCCAGACAACAAGAAGTATTCAAGGGCTCTACCCATAGATTTGCTTCAGTAAATTCAGTTTTATTTAGAGAGGCATCTGCATTCATTCAGTGCTGAATCCCTGACAGCAGGAGCTCCTACCTCTTTTCTGAAATGAGCTTTGTTAGGTCCTTGTTTGGAAAATGTCTCTCCTCTTCAAGCTCTGACTTAAAGTTGCATTCAAGCACATCAAATATTCAAGAATGTATTACTGAGAACACAGTCAAAGGTGTTAACCCCCAGCAAAGCAACAGGAACTGCACAGAGCTTATGGAGTGTGACTGACCTCCGAAATATTTAGATTACCTTCTCAGAAACACAGGCAAAGGGTGGTTGTGAAGGGGGAGTGTAAAGGATGCTGTTCCATTTTCTCACTGTGAGGACACAAATTCCAGAGCTGCCAGTCCTTATATACTGAGAGAATTCTAGAGGCTTAATCTACAATTTACTAAATCTTGCCATTCCCAGCAGCGTGGGACACTCATCACCTGAGTCCTTCCACTGGATATTTATTGTTATTACAGCACATTTACAAAATAGCTGAATTACTTGTTTGACAAATCTATAAAATATTAAAGAGAATACTTGCTGTTCTCCAAATGTCATATCCTTCCCTTGTGCTCCCCAAAGCAGGGAGTGCTGATGGATTTGTTCCATTCTCCTGTGGAGCAGGATGACAGGAGCACCTCAGCCTGGAACTGGCCTCCAACAATCCTCACACTCCTTTATTCCACCTGTAAGGAATCCATATTGACCCTCCCATTGCCCACTCAGCCTTGGGGAGAATCCCTCCATTTTTAGTGGCTAGAGAGTGGTTAATTCTTCTGGGATTTATGCATTAACGTGTCACATTATCCCATTGCAGTGCTCTTGGCATTAAATTCATTAATACATTAACATCTGGATAAAAACATGAATACAGGTTTTGTCAAGAACAGAAAAGTAAAGGCAGTCCTGGGGAAAAAAAAAGTGATGCCACAGGGAAGAGATTTTGAGGGCTGAACAGGCCATTTGCATTATTTCTCTGTTGCTTCCATCCTTGTATTTTGTTCTTTGTCCTTAATCATGCTTTGCTTTTTACTTAATTGCTTTTCTTGATGAACATTAATTCAATCCCTTCTAAAGAGATTCCTGCTGATCCAAAGCCAGAGATGTCTGTAAATGAGTATATGCTGTACATTGCTAAGTAAAAGCTGAAAAAGCTGAGATGACCCAAGAGGGACACAAATCACACTCACA
This sequence comes from Corapipo altera, assembly GCF_003945725.1. NCBI lineage: Eukaryota > Metazoa > Chordata > Aves > Passeriformes > Pipridae > Corapipo > Corapipo altera. The sequence continues at coordinate 5,417,293 of NW_020884915.1, read as the reverse complement.
TTAAACTGTACTCAGAATTTTCAGAACAAGACATCAAAATTTGTCTCTAGTTACAGAACTGGGATTGTTTTTTGCACCTTTTGGGTATCTGTTCCCCACTGGATTTGAAATGTCAGAGCATACTCAGGAGAGCTTGTTGAGAAAATTCTCTTTCCAGAATCATTTTAAATTTCAAAATATATTTATGACCCAGTGTGGTATAAAGTTTCACTTTGTGCTGGGTGAATAAATTAGCAGGAATTTAGAGAGGCTTCTACTGATAACCAGACAGGAAAATTCTTGCTGAAGACTTCCAACCAGCAGCAGCTGGAACAGCATTTCAGCAGAATGTCTGGGTCCTTTAAGGATGTGGAAAAGCAGATGGTGAATCAAAGAGGTCCAGGTAATAGGAAACAGCACAGCAGTTTGAGACTTGGATAAAAGACTTAATAGGCCTCCAGTGGAAGAAAAGGGAAAAAAACAAGTCGAAGGGGATGAATTAACAAAAGATGTTCCTTTTGAGATTCAAAGGCACTACCTTTTTGTTGCAATCAACATGGGAGCACCTTCGGGGCTATAATTGGGTCGAGATGACTCATTCATTTGTGCGGTGGGGCAGAAAAAAGCATTTTGAAACATGTGCTTGCTTTGCTGAGGCCCAAATTCACTCACAGAGACCAATGAGCAGGGTCTGCCTGGGGGTGAATCACCAGTTACAGCACTGGGCTGATCACACCTTTCACTGTGTTTGATTGCAACAGGTAGAAGGTTGTCATGGAATCGTGGTTGAAAGGGTGGAGAAGGGTATAATTGGAAGGGAAATACATCTCAAGGAGGATGGAGAATGATAGGGCAGGAAAGAGGAAAATATACCACTGGATCCTGTTGCACTTCTTAGGAAAGTCCTGCTTGAGAATGAGGTAAAGGGAGACATGACATGCTCAGATGTGTCAAAGAAGAGCTGAGGATTAGGGTATTTTGTAGAGTTGATGTGAGCCTATCCGTACAATTCAAATTCCAATAGTTTCGTGGCATTCCCATTCCAGGTGTGTGGAGCACCTGGGAAAGAATTATAATTGAATGACAAGCCTCGGAGATATAACTGGTGGCATGAGAGTAAAGGATGAGAACATGGGGAGAAAGTGCACAAGTGATTGTGAACACTTAAGTCATTCTTTCTGTGTAGTTTACTCATTAAAAAGTGTAAAAAGGGACATTGGATCCATTGCCTTTTCTGATGTGGCATATTTCTTAAAACACTTCTTTGAGGTATGAGAGAAGGTCTTCCTCTAATACAAGTGTAAAAAGGGTCTGAACCACACTTCTTACCTCCCAGGAAGTTGCTTTTAGAGGGTTATAAGTCATGATTGGGGAGAGCTTACTTTGCCACAGCTGCAGGGTTTTGTCAAATTAATCAAGTACTCGCTGACTTGGAATGAAATAAAGATCTCCACAATTAAGTTTAGAGCCTACAGGTTGGAGTGCTCTCAGGGCATGGCAGAGTCTGAGATGCATCTTAAAGATTGAGGGAACATTGAATCAGAATGTGGAAAAGTTCCAACAGAAAACAAAAGAGGATGTATCTAATTCACTCTACTCTTTAACCCACAGTTTTCTCATGTCAGAGAGTTTGGGTCAGATGAGGTAGAGGAGAAAACACGAGCCAAGGGACAGTGCTCATTTACTGCCAAAGCAGTTGTAAAAGCAGAGTCTTTGTAAATGCCAACAGGTGCCACCTGTACACTCACTGCTGCACCCTGCATTTGTTCTGTGCCACTGCTCACCAAAACTCAGGTTTGCCTGGAGAGCTGCATTTTGTACAAAGTTAGTAGTCTAAGGAGCTACTGTCTTTTTTATAGCTGGTGTTAATCTGACAGATTTACCTCAAGGCAGAATGTAACATTGTTCTCAGCCCAGTTTCTGATGGGAGGAGATTTGCCATTACAGGAAGTGTCACAAAGGGAGACAAATAAATGCCAGTTTTGATGACTGAATCAAGAAAAATGTGAGCACTGATCACCCCCTGCCTCCTCCCTCAATTTTCCCATCACGTGAGGTTGCACAGCTCCAGAGAGCAAAGACTGTTCTTTTGGAAATAGAAGAGTTGACAGTGATCCAATGGCCAAATGGAGACTGAGGGATGCCAGGCTTAAATATTGCTCAGGACCCTTGTGGCACTGACTGAGAGGACTCTCCATCAGCCCAGGAGAAGGAAGATCAAGAGGGCTGGTTTGCTTTTCCTTTTCTATAGTTTGATGTCCTCTGGGCAGCAATGAACTCTTCCTGAAAGCAAAGGGGGTTTATTGCTAATTTACTGCTAATGCCAGTCATCTCCCTGTGCAGCCATATAGGAATTTCTGCCCTGATGCACTCTCTTAAATTGGATTTGCTCATCAATGGGGAATAGAATCCTTTCCCAAGGGGTTATGTTCAAGGGGAAGACTGGAAATCTGTGCTAGTTTCAGAAAAATACTGCAATCCAAGTTGCATAGAATCATACAAGCATCACATGCTTTCCCTGTTCTGTATCTCTGGGAGAGCAGTTCCAGTTTGTCAGGCCAGTGGAGGTGGGACCAGGAGAGGAAAAACCTCAAATGGGTTTATCAAAATCCTTTGTCAACAAAGAAACTAAAATGGAGGGCAAGGAAAACAACATTGTTTAACCAGAACATATGTTAAGTGATTTAAGAACTATTTCACCCTAGAGAGCTGATAAATATGTAGCTTAGACACATGTAAAGATTTTAGTTTATAAAACCTCATTAGGAGGCTGAAAAGAAGGGTTTGTAAGCTCAAAGGGCATATGAAAAATAGGGACCCTGAACTGACATTACTGAATTGATCTGGTATATTTGCTACTACCAGACATCCAAAAAACTCTCTCAACCTCTGCATATTGTTGTAATAGTTTTCAATAATATTAATAAAGTAAGTAATTATTAAAAATATTAATGATATATAATAAAATAAAATAATATAAATAAAATAACTAAAGAAGTTATTTTATACTGAACTTCACATATATCATATATTCAGCTATTAAAGGAAATAAATACTATAGGCTGTCTCTGACAAGGATGAACTCTTATTACCAAGCCTGGAATAGTCTCAGGTTTTTCTGTCTACAGCACTGTCACCATTGACTTAACAGGTGCCTTTGTTACAAGTACAGTTATCAAATTTGACATAAATTAATGGCCTTGTGTTGGGGCATTCTGATCTTTTTCACTGTTGAATTAAGGGCTTTTCTGTATGCCATGTTTATAGCATAAAAATAATGAAGGTCTAGTTTTTTAAGACTGACTTGGAGAGTACTGGAAATTCTTATTTAGGTAAATCCACTTATATTTGAAGCATAGAACACCAGAAAAACTCAGCCTCCCTCACACACCTCAAAACTAGTCAGTCAGACAGCTAAAGAGACCTATGAGCTCTTTCCAATATTAGAAAATTCATACATTGACTCTGCCAAGGTAACCGAGTCTTTACTGTCCTTGTGATGGATTTAAGTTGGAGTTAAGCATTTTTATTACAAGTATGGATTGTTATATGCTAGCAACAACATCACAAAGCTCAAAGAAACCAAATCCATCCTGGAATTCACATACCACTAAATCCATTGCCTTGCACCTTTTCCCACTTTAAATCCCAGTGAGTGTCCCAGTTAGGGTAGTTTACCTGTTCCAGCAGCTCAAAAAAATGTCAGATAATGAGACACTGATCAGATTCAAAACAGTCCCAGCACCGGGGGCATGAGAGAGCTATTTTAGAAAGCAGACTTAGAAACATAATTACAAGAGAGACTAATGAAGAGCACCTCCTCAATTTCCCTGTGGCCCTTGGTAAGAAATTAAATCAAGTTAGTGCTGGGTAAGCATGGCTGAGCTGTTAGAAATGAGGGAAAGGTTTGTTATCTTCTAAACAATATATACATAATGAACAGAAAATAAAAAGAAAACCACTGTAATGAGAAGAAATGAGAAATGTAATGGGTTGTACAACACTCAACAGTTAGAATTGGCACTAGAAAAAGCCAGTCAAGAGTTTATTTGGAAGGAATACCTCTGAAATTTTGGAACTTGTGTGAGAATAGTTTTTTCCCTGATCCTTAAAGAGTAGTAATTCTGAAGTTGTTTCTTGAGCCACCACCTGCCAGAAGAGGAAGACAAGATGTCTCTATGGACAGGTAGGAGATAAAATACAAAACCTACCAAAATCAAAATTAATCTTTCCACTGGTGTCATTTAAGCTCTGCATGAGGCTTTAGCAAAACAGGTCCCATCTGATTTTGGGATGAATTTCATGTGAAATCCCCCTCTCAGTTTTCTGGAAGCCCCAGGAGAACTGTAAAGTCAAGTGGAGCTGGTGGAACAGCACTGATAATATTTTGCACAGCTGGGAGAACAGCAGGGATTCAAAATGCTGAACACCCCCAACCTTCATGTTCCCAGGTTTTGGTAGGAATTATCTCCTACAGGCCATGTTATTCCTTCTCATATATAACTGGGCAAACAAAACCTTCTAAGTTATAAACATGAGAAAGGAAAACAATGAGTAGTTAATTCTTCTGCCTGCTTCTGAAATTTAAATTAATGTAAAATATGGCTGTTTGGAGCAATGCTTATTCCTCGTTTTCTATAAAAAATAAAAAGCAGCACACAGATGTTTGAGCCAAGAAATGGAATCTAAGTCTTGTGGACACTTTTATAACATCAGTTCAGGTCCCAGGACCTTGTTTTTTCTGCAATCTCAAACCCTCATCTCTCTGTGTTCTCTTTTGTTTAACTAAACCAGTTTATTTTCCAAATACAAGGATTGTCAACACTCAGGTTACCTCTATTTCTGGAATGAAAGGAGAAACCAGCAATCAGTCTGTGGAGCTTTTCCAAATATGCCTCGAGGGCCCTCTTTAAAAGAGCATGAATCTTTGGCAAACAACATGTTGTTACATTAAATAATGCTACAGATACTTGCTACACAAAATGTGAGGGAAAAATATCATAGTTATAGCAGATACTTTTTTTAAACAGATCAGGTGCCTATTTATATCATGGGCTGTTGGAACTCCCCAGACCTCAACTACTAAAACCATTTTCCTGTTACATCTTCTGCTTAATTTAGCCATCTTAAAATAAATTACCTTTTCCTACAAGGCTTTTACAACCTTCTGATAATGACATTGCTACAACTAACTCTCTTTCTCTCTCTCTTCTCCCTCGTGGGCAATTTTTTATTTTTTTTCCCTTTTTTTCCCCTGAAAGCTTGAAGTTTTCTCTATATATGTACTGCCCAATTCCTATTTTGGAGCATGTTCTCTGTCTTCAGTAACAAGTCTATGAATATTAATACTCCAACATTTATCACAAGTTTTGGAAGAAAAGCCCCTTAATCAAAGAAGTTTGGGCTTGTATGTGAATTTTGATGGATGAACCTTCACAGATTCCACAGTTCACCTATTTTACCCTCCTCACTTGGTGATAAACCTGAAAAATCTTAAAAAGATTTGAGTGATTGAACCTGCCCCATCAGAGCCAATATCCCTGTGACACGTGGGTCTGTCCCGGAAAAAAGATCTACTCAGGAACTTCCCAAAACAATAACACTGATCCCTTTTTGAGCCAGCTTTTCCCGTGAAGCTAATTCCCAAGTAATTTATTCCCAAGTAAATCTGCTGTCTGAAAGGAGGAGTTAGATCTATGTGCAAATGGAGCACGAGCTTTTTGTGGAATCTAATGGGATTTGCAGTAATGAGTTAAAAGGAATATGTCTTTGTGTTTAGTGAATTTGTCTAATCCTCAGGGATTTCTTTGTGTTGATTACCAGGTGATGTTTCACAGAATGCAGCCTTTCATAACCACAGGAACATGATAATCAAAGTAGGATTGTATTGATGCTACTGGTTCAGCTGGGGAAGGAAGGATAGTCCTCTTTCTGGGATGAAAAGAGAAAGTTTTTACAGTGAAAAGCAATTTATAGGTATCAGCTTGGAGTCACTGCAGAGCTATCATTTTTCAGTGCCCCAGAACCAACTCATTCAGAATTCGTATGTTGAAACTAAGCTTTTTAAAGTTCACTGAGGAGGAAAGGCAGCTGAATATCTGCAGCAACATGTGAAAATACTGTGCCTGTAGTTAAAACACCACCTGTGGAATGATTTCTGAATCCAGTCACAAAGGATGGACAGATCCTTTGGGGCAAGAAGAAAAGGCACAGACACAAAAATGGAAATCACTGGACAAACACACTGAGCAGTTGAGGAAGGTTATCCAAGTGTATTTTGAAAGGAAGGGAATCTTCTCAGGTATTGTTTTGTGTGGATGTATTAAAATTGCATCCTGCCAGTCCCTGGCTGTCAGCACAACCTTACAGAAAGGAACCAGCTGTCTGCTGGTTTTAGGGCAAATTTTTAAACTTATTTCAACTTGTAATTACAGCAAAAAAATCCACACTGGTTCCTCACCACATAAAAGGATGGAAAAATTATTTAAAGCTATTTTTCCATCTCGCTAGCTTTTCTGTTCTAACATAAGTTGTAAATCAGGACAGCATAGGACAGCACCTTGATTTCTGCTAATGAAGTTCTGTTTTACTGCCATAACCCTGACTGAGCCCCTGAGGAAGTACAATCCTTCAGCTGACAGTGATTCCTTGGGCACTGGCACATCCTCTGCACTGGCACACCCACAGTGGCTTTTGTGGAGTGTAAAGTGTATTTAAGGAGTCATTCTATAAGTAACAATCTCATTCTTACAGGGTAGAAACACCGAATGTTACACACCTACATTTATATGCTGTTTTAAGGAGCCCCATTTGCTTGTAGATTCCCTTTTTCAGGAAATTTTATTTCTGTAGGGAAGCATAATGAGTTCTTCTTTCACCAAGGATGGATGCAGGAACCCCAGAACTGGTACTGGGAGATAAGAACTGAAGCCCTCAGTCACAGGCTCTCTACAGCACCAGAAGAGACAATGACCCTTCACTAAATCTATATTCAGACTTTTGCAAAATTAGGGAATTAAAGTGAGGTATTTCTGTCCTAGATTTTTTTGGTCTTGGTTTGAATTCGAGTGAGGACTTAGGACGGTGTCCCCTGAATTTACAAGCTCTTCCTTGGTTTCTTGTTAGCCTAACAAAGTGCTATAGAATGACAACTGAAAGCTAAAATATCCCTCAGCCCACATGCCTCATTTTTATACTGAAGATTTATGTGTGAGGTTAACTTGGTAATTATCCTGTTTAAGGGTAGTGCTGGGTTTCTAAATTAAGACTGATGGCATAGATGAACAAGTAAAGGTCATTCTTTGATGCATTAGCTCTCTGTTGATGGACAATTTAACACAAAAATACTTTGCATTTAGCGTGAAACCTTTTCCATGAAAATCACATTCCACTGCCTGTCTTTATAAATATTAATTCACAAAATGCACGTGCTTTGTGCAGGTCCTGACAGCCTCTGTAGTGGAGCTGACAAGTCAGTCAAAAAGAGGGAGGTACAAAACAAAGGTGGTGAAGTTTATTCCAAGGTGTCAAAGGGCATTAAAATACGTAGTTAAATACGGAATTTTGCTGAGTTTCAGAGCATAAGAGTCAGGTTGAAGACACTGAGATAGATGGAAATGGAACAGTCAGCAGTGTAATCAAAGCTTAAAATTCACACTGCAGGTGGGAATCTTCCTAAAAGGGCTGTGATAAATCAAAACTGCATTAAAAAATTAAGGTTAGAATAATTAGAATCAAAACCAACAAAAAAACCCCCAAAACCTAAACCCCAAAGAAAATGATGGTTAGACAGTTTCTGAAGAAAAACAGGGACCACATGCAGAGTTTTTGAAATGAGAAAGTACAAGAAGAGGCAAAGGGATAAAGCAAGAGGTGTTGCCAGAGTAACAGAAAATGAGGTTGGAAGAAGGCACACGTTTGTAAGCAGGAAATCAAGAGAGAATTTTGAATATCCAATCTGATCTGTGAGGAGCTCGGTGAAAATTTTCCTAGAAAGTCAATAAGTACTGAGCCAGACGGGATTCAGAGGGGCAAAGGTACCAGGAGGGATGAACTGCAGAGCTGAAGGAATTGCCAGGGAAGTCTGAGGAAATAACTGAACTGATAAATAGAACCAGCTCTGCTCTCAGGTACAGTGCACAGTTCTAGACAAGTTGTGGATGCTGCAGGCATGGGCACAGGTTACCAGGGCACAGAAAGGCACAAATCATGCTGGTGAAACATCAGCATGAGGAAATTCTGAGCCTCAACATCATATTGCCTTAGAGGGAAACTATTTCCCTAATAGCCTTGAAAAAAATAAAAAGACAAGAATTTGAATTTCTCCTGCTAGAACCACGCTAAAAAGCTGATGTGTTTATCAGTGTACAGGCCCCTTCTTTCCTGCCTGCTTTGGTTATTCTATGACCCCTTTTATTTGTAGACCTGGAACTGTATATTATGTTAAGTGGCAGAGGTTTGGTTTCTTCTACACATGAATATGATATATCAGTGTCCACTGGAGTCCAACACACTTGGTGCTGAATTACAGCCATTCAGTTACTGCAAGCAGCAAATAATTCAAATGAGAAATCTTTACTGAGCTACTCCTTCTATCTGTGGATCACAGAGATTGTAGCACCTCTTGAATTGCTGTCTTTTTCTCAGGTGCTTTGCTTTTATTCTGCAAAAGCCAGACTTGCAAACCTGATTTCAGGGACTGGAAGATCTCTTTGCTCTGCTGAGCTACTGTGAAGTCCCTGATTCCTGCCAATTCTCAAAAGAATCTGCAGCTCAGAAACAGATGCTATAAAACATTTATCTTGAGTCAAGGAGATCTATGGCCACTGTAAAAGTGTATTGTATGTTACAAGAAAATCTTTACAGAGCTGGCTCGTTAATTTGAACAAAAGAGAAATTACAGCAGAAGGTATAGAGGCATTTTCAAAATGGGAACAGGCAAATAGCAGTAGAATTATCACAGATCATGCATTTCAACTCCAAACATAATGGGATTCTTTAACTGCCTCTGTTAGAGGAGTACAGTGAGTTCCCATTTAAAGAGATCAAAAGGGGTTTACCTGATTGAGCTTTAAAAAAATATTTTCTATTGGTGCTATACATATTGCAGTGTGGTGATACAGAAAAGCTATAGCCAGATTTGTTGTGACCTGCTTTCAATTTCATTTCAATAATAAACCTTGTCCTCTCTGATTTTGGGTTTCATTTCTTACTTGGAGCAGTCTGATCACTTGACAAAGACTACAAGAGACTAAATCTAAATTCTGTAAGTGCATTAATTTTTGTGTACAATAATAAGGCCTTGAATACATATTTATTAACCTATGTAGTTTGTTAATAAATAAAATTCTAATTACTTTAGTTACATTAACTTATATATGGGTTTACCCTTTTGAGTTGTTAGCTTCATATACAGAATATAGAGTATTGTTCTGGAATTTAACCAGTGAACTTTCCCTTTTATTGTTATTGTAAAGCACCATTTATATCAAAACAATATATACACACTTTTATCTTTTCTTCATAATAACTAATCCACATTGGTTGTGTTTATTACAGAGTAACTGCTTAGATTTGAAGAGCACTGACTTCCAGTAACCCAAAAAGTGATTTCATTTTTGTGGGACCAAAACAGGATAGTGTCATTATTGAGGGCCAAGTTCGGTACATAAACTTCTGTTCTTTATTTTTCTTTATCCACAGTATAGTTAAGGTTGGGAAGCAAAGAGTCACTTGAAGGGAAAAGTCAGATACAAATGTCCATTATATATGACAGCTCCTACCCGGCTCTGCACATGTGGTTTTGAACACGTGTTTCTTTATCTGCTGATTCAATACCTACAGCATTTTGTCCCTCAGCGTGGGATCCTGTGATGGTATGTTTTTTCTGGAAGGATTGTATCTCCACAAAGAGCCAAAAAGGCTGCATTGGGAAGCTGTCACATAGTCCTGCTTCTAGAGCTGTGTATGACAAAGAGCTTTAATGTCACTATTAACAAATGTACTATCACTCAGCCTTATCACCTCCTGACATCCCTTGACTCCCTCTTCCCAACTTCCTTTTATCTTCTCACTATCCTCAGGTGTCTGTCACAGCAAAAAAAAGAACTTATACCAACTCTCATGGCTCCCTGGCTAATCTTTTTTTTAACTTTCAAATGTAAATTATACAAATGGACTTTCTCCCCCCCCCAAACTTCCTCTCTTTAAGACTTTAGGGATGCACAAAACCTCTGGTGGACCAGGAAAAAAAAGGAAAGAAAGAAAAAAAAGAAAAATTACTCTTGCTACAGTGGGTTCCATGGAGCCAATCTGAAGTATCAAAAAAAAAAAAAAAGAGTTAACACTTGGATTTGTGAAAACAACATTTAGTCGATGCTAATGGAGCTTATATGAGTATAATTTTGCATGCAAAGAGCAATGAGTCAAGTCACAGAAGAGGTCTGGAAAATAATGAGACTTTGCCTCAACATATATTATTTGTTCTGTGGATGTTAATATTCCTCTTCAATAATTCGTGACCTGCATTCATTTCTGTGGGATCCCGATGTTTTCTGAGACAGTCCCACTGCCTGGCAAGGGGGGGAATGAGTGGGACAGAAGCTCAGGTGTGGAAAACCATTGATTTTTGTAACATTGCAGACCTGAGGTGCTACTGAGGAAGTCAATATATGAGGAGCAAGTGCTTCAGGAAAAATACCACTTGGAGCCTTTAGACAGTTCAATATGTAATTCTGGAAATGCTACAGAGTGTTTTGGCCCCAGTTTCTGTAACCATTTATCAGAGCTAAGAGATTATAGTTAGTTATGGGTGTGCTACAACTGGTTTTCTCCAGAGCTATATCCTTAATTGCATTTCTACACAATATATTCTTGTCTTTTGTAACAGAAGCTGTTGTTTGCTATATGAAGATTTTGTCAGGGTGCAGGAGGGTGGTTGTGGAGTGGCAGGAGCTGTAGATCAAGCCAGGCCTGAGCACCAAGCAGTTCCCAGGGGCAGTGACTCGCTGCAGTGGGGTCTGGGAGCTCTCCCAGTGGGAAGGGGCAGTGCTTTGCTGGGCTGTGCTGGAGCTGCTCTCAGAGGGGATATGCTCAGGACCCTCTCAGATCTCACCAGAAAAATTTTCTCCTTCAATTAAAAGCCAAATACTGAGAATTAGGTTTCAGGAATTTCTATTCCTCTGTCAAGACAATTTTCTTCTCTCTCACCCTTGTTCATGTCCCTCCCCGGCCCTCCCTGCACTGTGCTGGACCATTCCACCCCAGGGCAGAGTTTATCACCCCCACTTGCAAGTAAAGATGCCTTTGGTGTGAATACAAAAGAATCCAAGTTCTACGTTGAAAATTTCATTATTTTTAAACCAGTGGCAGAATTTATGAGCAGCTGTGGGACAGGGGGGTGAATTTTAGCAGGACTCTCATGAAATATGGATATGGTTCATTCTCCCCATTCATCTTTTTGAACAGTTACATTGGCTCCTTGTACCATTTACTGTGATGCTGTCAGGACTAAGGGGAAAAATTCTATTCTAGAGAAGCAGAATGGAAGGGAATGAGGTGACTTGTAGGCACTGCCAGGTTGGAATGAAGGGCTTTTCAAGGACCATCAACATATGAATAGGATTACCTTGGATGCACTGGTGACCAGACATATTTTTAGCCTTTGGCAGACAGGAATGGAACCTCTGAAAACAGCAGGAGTGCCACTCAGAATGTAAGAATTCCATCCCAGAGTAGCACAGAGGGGGAGCTGAAATTTTTGGAGAAGGGGACAAGGAGATGGGCAGTGCCACATTTTTAATTTCTTTTTTTTTTCCTTCTGATTTCAGGATCCTAAAATAACATGTTCCAAATGAATAATAAACATCAGGTTGGCTGCAAAAGTCTTCCTGGTGCCACTGCACATTTATGTTGTGTTGATTTTGAAAGATTGGTCGTTTGAATCCAGCTGGGGATCCTGGTGAGAAACAGGGGCTGTGAACTTTAGCAGCAAGTTAGGAGAAGCACTGATTGCCTAAAATTTAAAACTGAAGTGGTCTCCCTGCCAGAGGAGGGGTTGGCTGATGTTGGAAACTGCAACTTTCAAAAGTAATTTTAGCTCTCTTTTAAAATTCCACCTCCTTTTACTGCAATATTTAACCATTACCCCTGACTTGTGAACTAACCTTTGTACTCTTATAGCTAATAATGTCTGGGATCTGCTAAAATCTGTGACAAAGCAGAATTCTCTAGGCTTGACTGCACCCTCTGTCAAGAGGCTGGGAGTCAGCTTGAAGTCCCTCTTCCAACTACAGTGTCACTCAGTGCCAAGTTGGTGAGCCTGGTAACATAAAATACATGTACATGTAAGTAAGTGATTGCAGTTTAGTGATTTTATGGTTACATGACTCCATTGAATAAAATCCATGCATATTTTTAAAGATTATTTTTAAGCTTTACTAACAAGTGCTGTCAGACTAGCTTAAAACAAAGCAAAAGTGAAGTAATAATAAAAAAAAGGCAACATCAGAAAGCATTTTAATCCTCATGGGAACAAAAACCTTAAAATGTTTTAGTTAGCTTCTGTTCCTCTGCCTTCATTTTTATATTCCTGAATAGCATTAAACTCAATCATATCACCACTTGTCGCACCATAAAGAAATTTGTCCCATCATAAAATCTGAATAAACCAAGAACAGAGAGGATGACCTCCTTTGTGAAGATGCCACTCTCTCCACTGACTCTAAAGGGAGTGTGAATGACCATCTTAAATTACACAACACATGAAATGATGAATTCAGATGAAATGAATACCATGTTGAATTCAGATTCTTGGATAAACATCTAAAGTTATGGTTTGTTTAGCAGCCAAATTTTCTAGGACAGTCAACAGGGCTTAAATGAAAAATGCTTTTCAGATTGGCCCTTTTTATACCTGACACCAGCACATTAATCCTTCCCTATTTCTTCTCTGACTTGCCAATAAAAATGTAAACTTGCTGGCCCAGGACTACTCTTTATATCAACACCACATAAGACAGGAACACCAATTTAATTTGTATTCTCTGAGGGCTGTTTGTAATAGGATTTATAAATACTGATAAATAGAGTGCATTAAGCACTTTCATGTTATATTTATTAGCTTATTAACTGCTGGGTAATCTCCAGTCTGCCACAGTTTGGAAGTGCAAGAAAAACTGAATGAAGATTTAAGACTGGTTTTACTCTGGACACAGAAATGGAGTAGATATGGCCAAATATTATTTATAAAGTAGCAGAATCTCCTGGGGGAAGAGACTCCAGAGAATTTCCTGTGAAATTCAGCTCATAAAACAGCATAAAAGGAACATAATTTTCTATTATATGTGAGTTGACTTTCCCACAAAGATCTCTAAATGTGTGTTGCATAGTGAGGAGGGGACAAAAAAGCCTTTTAGTTAGGTTGCTTTATTTGCTGGTGAATTTTCAAACATGTTAAAGGTTAGAAACACTAGAGAGGGAGAAAACACCCACTTAACTTTTCTCCTCCCTGCTCTCTGAGTCCCACAAATATGATGAAAGCATTCTTCAATTTATTTTTAAAAAAATACCTTCTCATTTGAAAAGTCAAAGGCCTTTTTTTAAACACTAACAGCTTCTTAAGAAGCCATTCATTGACAGATCTGAGGGGGCTCAGGAAGGAATTAAGTTATGAATACGTGCAAGAGACTTTACAAACACAAATAACCCTGAGCCAAGATTCACAGAGCAAATATTGGAAATGTGCTCCCTATAATCTGTAGCTTCTAACAGGGCCAGAAGAGGCATTTCCCAGGTTCCCTCTTGCAGCCACACTGGGTATAAATCAGTGGAGTAAAAATGGCTTGTTTGTGCTCCTTTTTGCAGCAGTGACTGATGTTTTATGTTGCACTGATCATTAAGCAAAAGGTGCCAGAGGTGGATCTCATAAAAAGAAGGAACAGGGATGTATTTTTTTCCACTGGGGAACAAATCCAGATAATTTAAAACCCCACATGTTGCTTGCACCTGCACATGGAGCTTCATGACCAAGCAGAAGAAGCCATTTATAATTGGCATTAGAGCTCATTAGAGCAGCATTCGTTCTCCTCTTCTTTCAGGGATTTGCACCCTAAATCCCAGGGCTTTAGTTAAACCTCTCTGAGAGATTCCCTCCTGCCTCCTGAGCCACTTCTGACCTGTCCCTTTAACCTCTCTCTGTAGTCAAGTGTGATTTTCCCTCGTGCAGGAGAGATAATCTTGGTGGCTGCTGCTGCTTTCGTTCTCACACAGCTCTCTGACCACCACACACCAAAGATTCCAAATTTAGCCATGCTCTGCTGTAGCACACTTCTAGATTATATCTGTTGTTTCTTTGAGCTCTCACATCTTTTAGAAGACTGCTCAGGGACCAGTTTGGAGCAGGATGCTGCCAATAACAGACCACAGGAGTACACAGGAGCTGAGATGCTGAAATCCAGTCCTTATTTAGTTAGGTTTTCATGCCAGAGTTTCATGTTGTGGTCTTTTCCTAATTCAGCTTTAGTGTTGGTCCATGTAATCAGCTGCACACAGTATATTTGCTTCCCTTCTTGATTCCAGGAGGGGTGAATTGCTGCTGGATTGACAGAAATGTGCTGTAGGATCTTCCAGCTGGGCTCCCCTTGCCAGTGTGTGCTACAAATCCCAATATCACATGGAAAATTATCTCAGCTGAAGGTATTTTATTCAATATGACTGTCTTTTGCTTTTCTTATACTGTTTGGTCCTGCTCATCTGTTTAGTCCAAAATTGTAAGTAGACTAAATATGCACTGATCAACAAGAGATCTAAATAAATCCTTCTGAACTTCTTTCTCTTTTGTTACTCAGCTCAGTTTCTGGTGCAGGTACAATGCCAGACCCTAACCAAGATGGAAAATAGGGATTAACCTGTCTATAGTACTGGAACTTATTTCCCATTTCCTGATCATCTTCTTGGCTCTTCTTCACCAGTAAAGGCATCCTCCTTTCAGAAGTGAACCACTGTAAAACCAGAGCACAGGAAGCCCAAATATAAATGAGAAGCATTTCTATTTCAGTCTTCAGTCACTCCAGCTGTCCCAGACATGTATTTTAACATTCCCACTCTGCTTTGGTCAACGGATAAATACAGGAGAAGGGATTCAGAGAAGCAGAATTTGAGTGAATGTCTGTGATCTCCCTCTTTGAAACCTTTTTGTTCTTTTTGTGGTAGAGTGGGTGGAGTCAGCCAAGCATCATGTCAAGGCAAAAGGGTCACAAATGTACCCAGCTCCAGGGAACACCTGCTGGGCACTCCAGGGAGGGATGGATTGCCTCTGGGATTTGGGAACCACAAAGCCTCAATGGATACAGAAGCATGTGCTGGTCTCAGAACTGAGGCAGTGTCTGAAGTTGTGTCGTCATGAGTGTGATCACCAGGACAGTGTGTTTTGAGAGAATCTCCCCGTGATTTCCACTTTCCACATTTTGGTTGATGTCCTTGTGTCTCAGAGCACAGAAACTGAGGTTTATTTGGATGAAACCAGCTGGAAGCTCCACCCAATCTGTAACCTGGAAACTAATCTTGTTTTTTTTTAATTAAAAACTCACCTAATGAGTGACCTCACAGGCATTCAGTTCAGGGTAGCAGCCTATATATAGTTTACAACAATCCCCCAAATATATATGACAGACACAAATAACATTTCACACAACAACCCCCCTCCTAGCAGGCTGTGCTGCCTATAAACATATATACATTTGCAATATTGCTGTTTTCAAAACCTTCCCTCAGGGGATTCCTCAGGAAAACAACTCCAGAGCAGCTGCAAGACAAACCCAGATGTTACACCGAGGTTTTGCTCTGCTGGGATCCCCTTTATTTGCCCCAGAACTTGTTTTTCTCTTTTCACAGGCTCTACTGGTATAATCACAGCTGAAAGCACAGCACCTCAGCCCTAAGATTTTCCAATCCTGCCTGAGCCTGAAATGAATAATTTGAGAGCTTCTGAGCTGCTTTTTTTCCTCAAAAAATGTTAAATTAAATACAAAATCGCCTCAGCATCCCATGAAGTTCCCACCCCACTTTCATTCTTAGAGTGATCCCTACATTTAGCTGCACAGTCTTGCAGAGATAAAAGGTGTTTTGTGCAACTCCATCTCTCTGTGGGACATTATTCTGAGGAGAAAATGTTTCTACTGTTTGGCCTTGCAGGGGAAAAAAAAAAATTAGATTTCCCAGAAATTAGATCCTTTCAATGAAGTAACTAATTGAATCTCAAACCCTTGAGTTTTGATAGAGACGCTTCAATTTATTTCGAGTATTTTTGAAACGGAGAGGAATTTAAAAACAAAACTTTGTATTTGCTGGAATTATACTTTAAACACCTATAAATGACAACTTCTGCTTTACATGTTTACATATCTATTGAATGGATATGTAAATTTATTAAAAATTGTGTCCCCTTGTGACATAAGCTCTAGGACTGCTTAGCACGTAAATGTAAATTTACCTTCCAAAGGAAATACTTTGGAAATATGGGGATATTTTTGTTCATCTTTCACAGCTCCTACTTCTGGGTGGGAAAGGTCACCAAGAATTCAGAATTAAAGGTCATTGATTTACCTGCAGGCACAAGCTTATTGGGGAGAGAACCCAAATCTCTGGGACTTGGAGGAGAGAAAGAAGTACCCAGGATTTTAATCATGAGTTGAAATAACTCTGAATGTCTTTTCTGCCTTTGTCCTAATGATTAAATACAAAATGCAAGTTTGTGAGAGTAGATATTACAGTGTTTATTATGGCAACTATGATGATGATGATGATTTTACTGTAGATGTGTTGCAGAAAACAGATTTAAAATTACACAGTAAATAACTGTAAATGAAATAATTGATAGCTTTCCTATGTGGCATGGTAAGGCTGAAACTTTCGTATGTATATATGAAAGTAATGTATATGATACATTCTGTAATATCAATTGTATTATTTATTATTTATGCAATTCTTTAAAGGATTTCAAGGCTAAGAAGTGTTCTTAGCTGTGGTGCTTTGGTTAGGAACTGTTATGTTCACCTCAATTTAGCTTTGTATGCCCTTGAAATTGATATTTTCTTCAAAGAAAAAAGCTTTTTTTTGTTTTTCTCTTTCAGTTTGGAGCTGCTTTGAGACAAGCTCTATTTCGAGCAAAGAAAGGGTTCTAACTTTTAAAATATTAATGTAAATACTGCGTGGTGTTGGTGTAAAACACTTACCCACTGTGCCCAGGACTGGGGTTTTGTTTGTGTCTGATCTCTGGAACATCAAAAGTGCCAGCCTGCTGTGGAAGGGGCTTTATAAAAGAGCTGGATGACACAATTAAAGTGGGAAAGCATAATGGCAATATACAATTACAACTCAGGAGCTGAACTGAAGCTTTTTTTCCTCTCTCACTCTCTCCTTTTTATCTGCATGTATCATTATCATCTGCACAGTGCTACAATTTTTGAAGCAATACCTCATTTTTGATTCCTCTATTTTTTTTTTTTTTTTTTGTATTCCTTTATTCAAGGCACTTTACATTTCACAGTGAATCAGACACTTTAAACAACCAGCCTGGCTGCTCATATGCTTTCTGAGCCCAATTTTCCACCTTTAGATACAAAATAAATTGCTGTAATAGGTTGATTGTCATGAAGGAAAATCATGAAGTTCTATCCTCACTTTTTCATTCCTCTGGCAGGAGTTTGATGTTGCTCTGATTCTGTGGGTAGCTCATGACCTCTGAGTAATTGCACCCTTTATACCTATAAAATGATCATATTTGTTCTACAATATTTGCTAAATCTTTCCATCACTGTATTTTCCCATCTTAAATTAAGTTGAGATTATACCTTTTTTGTCACCCCAGTTATGCACATTCAAATTTAAACCTTGTAAACTCAAACCTTAATGCCCTTCTCAAGAAGTCACTAATTAGATTTTTACAATAACAAAAATCTCCAAATTTTGTGTGTCATAAAACCACAATAAGTAGGTGGGAACACTCCAGGACTTCAGAGCCCACTGATCCAGTGGGATGCCCAGGAACAGCTTGTCAAACTGCAGCTAATGTCTTGTCATTAAAAATAAACACATACACCCTCACATCACAGCAAATAAACCATGAAATATTATCTTCAGGATATATCCAGATATTTCCTTTACAAGGAAGGAAATAACAAGGCTTAACAAGTTTTCTGGGCTAATATCTAAAAGACCTGGTTCTGAAAGAAGTGATGGGAATTTTTAGCCCAAATCCATGGATTGAAAATGGATTGAAGTAAATCACAACCTCATATCCTTATTATTTTCCACTCCCCTGATAAACCCTTTGGTTGCAACTGTAAATCTAAAGAACTTCTTTTTTTCTCACTGCCCGTAGCAGGAATTAGAGGCAAAGCCTTTCAACTGCTCTTTGCTGTTCCAGACAATTACAAAGGAGGGCAAGTCACAGTTCCTTCAGAAGTAATGAGAAATTGAGGTTATTTGGGGATTATATTGATGGGAGAATGCTTTGATATTTTTGTACCACTGTAAATCTAAACTTCCCTCAATTCCAGTTCTTGAACACGAAGAGGATCCCTCCTATTAACTGTGTTAACACCATCATTGAAATATCAGCAGGCAGTTTATCCCACCTCCATCAAAACCTACACTGCAGTCCAGTAAATGTGTTTTGATGACCTGGAGCAAGAAAAAGGGGCTGGGAAAAGGTGGAATTCTCTGAAGGAAGAAAAAAAAAAACAAAAGAGATTGGGGAAGAAGAAGAAGAAGCAAAAAACAGGAGAATCAGAAGAGAAATGGAAAAATAGAATAAAAAAAACACAGGAGAGTGAAAAATAAATATAAAGGAACTTGTTGTTTGGCTCCAAGAATGTATTCATTCAATTTTTTTTCACCTGAGGGTAGGAAACTTGGATGGAATACCAGTACTCAAAAAACCCCATATTCAAATTTCATGACTGTTGGGCAAAATGGGGACCCACAGTTTTGGAACCACTGAAAAAAAAAAAAAAAAGAAAAGTACTTCTTTTCATTGTTTTACTAAAGTCAGCCTTCTTTTTTGGTATATACAAATAATGAATATTTCAGGTCCACTGTTTAGAAAATACTCAATATTTTCTGCTAGCAGAAAACAAGACAATATGAGTTCTGAGAGTTAAAAATCATGAGAGTGGAAGATGAAATGAGAAGTATGAGGGTCCTGAACAAAGGAAATTCTTTTAACAATTTTAATACTTAAAAAATAGTCAGTTGTCTTCATGTATTCTTTTTTTCTTTTGTCATACTCGACAAAAATCTAGCCTAGCTGATCACTTACCACATTCAAACTATCATTAACAACACTGGGGACCAAAGAGGGCTGAATTATTCAGGAAAAAAGATGTATAAATGGACACTTGGCAGACATTGTTTTTTCACATCTTTCTGTAAAAGTAGTAATTCTCTTTTATTTGTACTATCCTTTTAAATAAAAAAATCAGTAAGAAAAGGAAAAAAATACACACCAGAATAATCAGTGAAGTCAAGAGCTTTATTCCTTACACAGGAATTTTTCAGTGTGTTTAATTAAATGCTTTCCTTGAGATTTTGAAGCATTTTACCTAATGTGTATTTTTGCAATTTTTACAGTGCCAGCCCAGTGAAAGAACTTTTAACTCAGACCTGGTAAGTACCTCCTGCTTTCCTGTACCCCACTACCACCGAAGTCGAGTTAAATATTCCCTCTAGAACAAATTAGAGCACGGAACATGTCAAGCCTTCCACTAAAAGCCTTGGAAACTTCAACAGAAAGCTCGTTATATTTGTGGGCAGAGCTGCCAAGAAAAATGCTCTGCTCTTGTTTGTTTGCAGAAATTAAGCATTCAGAGCAATATTTTAGTCCCTTTCCAAAAACCCAGCAAGAAGCAGCCAGTCATTATTACTCTTGTGACCCCACATCGATTATGATAAATACACAGAACTCATCTCAGGCAATATGGAATTCTATAGGAACTGCACAATTTCATTTAGTTTGGGTCGATATCCTTTTCCAAACCATGTAATTTGTGGTTGAATCCACAACAGGATGCTTTTGTGGGTACTTGCACAGCAGAAAGGCCTCCTTTTGCCAAAAGTGCTTCTGCAGTTCAATATTTACACACAGAAATGTTGATGTGCCATAATGTTAAACAGCTTTTATTCTGCCCTCAAACAGTATAAAAGCTTATTATTTAAAACTGGCTGATTAAAATCTGTCTACAATCACAGAAAGTAAAATAATGTGTGAGCTGATCTTGCTCTAGTTCATTCAATCATCTCTATTTACAGATCAATGCATAAAATTTCACTGTATTTTAAAAAACATCAAGTAAATATTTAATATTTGCCTTTGGCTTTCCCAGGGAAAGTTGCCCAGAAGCAGAATTTCTTATTTCTGCTTCTAAGAGTGAAACCTAAATATTGGGTACACAGCACCCACGGTGATGGCACCAAGCTTAGTGGAGCTAACCTAAGTCAGTTCCCTACCATTTTATTTCATCATATTATCAAAAAATGTTATCATTTCCCACTTCAATATGGTAGGCAATCTCTGCCTTACCTAGGGAAGTGCATTTAGATTTACCAGCTCATGGAGCTGCTGCTGTCCAGAACTGTAGGACTATCAGAGAAATGGGGTGTATTTTCCCTGCTGGGCAACAGAAATGGCAGCTGATCAAACCAGCTTGGAGCACTGACTGCTTTATGTTGTAAGCTGGGATTCAATCACTCTTTAATTAATTAGTAGTCTTCACTCTGAGGAGCTGCAGCGAGATGTGCAAAATTGGCTCCTCAGCCTATTCAAGTTGCAGAGCTGCTGATTTTTTAAGTACAGATGATATAGAAGGCAAAGAAAATCACAGAAAGTACTGAGGCTGTCACAGTGCAGCCCAGGTAGAAATAAGCACCAAGCCTACCTTTCCCAGCCTAACTTGCAGAAAACAATGGAATTATGAATGCATTGTCTAGGCCTCTAAAAGATAATACTCAATGATTTCTCTGTTCTTCCTCTTTTTGAGCACAGGTGAGCAAAATATATTGAAAATTATGCAAATTAAACCAAGTAGCTTCATTTGACAGCAGTCTACATCATGCTAGATGGACTAGGCAGCAGTGACTTTTGTATTTAAATAAGCACATAAATGATGACTAATTAAGAGCTACAAAGAATGAATTTCAGGGTTCAAGCCAGGGAACAAAATTTTGCCACTTCAGTTCCAAACAGTATAAAGTTGATTTCAGTGAGCCTTCAGTGGCACTCATGGAAACTGTGACTGAATCAGGATGTTTCTGACCTGTGCTATGTGTCTGACAAAACATCATGGGTGCATCCTGATTAGCCATGGAACTAAAAGTGTTTCTATTTCTGCAGTTATTGAGCAGGCACTTCAGAGTGCAATAAGGAGAGACACTGATGTGAGGATAAAGTAAAATTGCTCCTTTGCACCCAATCTCACAGCATCACAGAATTTAAAGATTAATGAAGTCCCTGGTGTTGTTTCCTTATCCTTGGTTTAGAAATCAACTTTTACAGTTGCTCACAGCTACAGCTCAGAACCTGGTCTCATTCTCACCCAGCAGAAAATCCTTTTTCTCCTCCTATGTATCCCTGACGTGCTCAGTGGCTGAGGAAGCCACAGACCAGCAGTAAAAACGTGATTCCTGCTGGGAAACCCCTGGCTCATTGTTCTTGAGGCTCTCAGACAGCACTGCAGTGAGTACAGTGAGCACACAGTGTTCTCCCAGGGCTGGGAATGCACATCCCTGTGCTCAAGTGTGATTCCTAAGGCAGTGCAACAAATGGCAGGCTTAAAGGGGAATACAGTCTGAAACTGGATTAACACACTGCCTCATCCCGTTTTGCTCCTCCCAGGGCTATTTCCAGTAGAATTGGGTTGGAAGAAATTCCTGCTCTGAGCAGTTTCAAAATTCTGGCATCTTTATTACACAGGATCCAGATGAAATGGTCAGTAATTTCCAAAAATCCAAGTGAAACATGAACAAACTTTATTGTTACTGAGTGCTAAACCATCAGGCCATGTTCAGACTCTGGAGTGTTTGTTTTGCAACTCCTGTCTGAGACAATTGGCCACTTTATCTTGTTTTGCACTACTCATGTTCTTCCATTTACCTCTTGTATTTAATTATCCTGCTTCATTATGCTCCCTTTCAGGTCAAGAGTTATTTGAAATGACTGCAGCAACTGTTGGTGAGTTTCTGCTGCATTTAGAAGAAAAAAAAAGAAATAGAAAGGTAATTAGATAGCCATTTTATGGAAGTCAATAAGGCCATTCTTGGCATGAAGTGTTACTTAGGATTAAAGATAGCAGATGTCTGCCTTAAGTCACAGTCTCCTATTAAATACTTCACATGAGTACTAAATATTGTAAAGGTTAAAGAATTGAATTTATCACAATTTTATTATGGGACCATGAACACTTTTACAACTGTAACCCCACAACATTATACACAGTATATTGAGTACTAAAGCCACGAATTTAATTATTTAGACTCATCAACTTTCACCAACGTGCTGATTTATAAAGTGAAATAGTGTGCTGGCTCAAAATATGTCCCTGTCCCCCGTAGTCAAGAACAGCTCTAAATTACTTTAAACTTTGAAATATGTAAGTGTTCAGAAGAGAAATTCCACTGAGAGCAGCTAAAGGGGAGCTGGGAGGGCTGGCAGCCCCGGGGGGGGTGGGATACCCGGGATGCAGGTGGGATGCCCGGGATGCAGATGGGATGCCCGGGATGCAGATGGGATGCCCAGAGTGCAGGTGGGATGCCCAGGGTGCAGGTGGGATGCCTAGGGTGCAGGTGGGATGCCCGGGGTGCAGGTGGGATGCCCAGGGTGCAGGTGGGATGCCCGGGATGCAGATGGGATGCCCAGGGTGCAGGTGGGATGCCCGGGATGCAGGGGTCGTGCCCAGCTGTGCCCGTGCCCCGGGATGGGCAGCAGCACGGTCAGTGCACTGTGGTTCTGTTCCACCAGATGGCCCCAAGCACATATATTCACCCCCAAAAAAATTCCCAGCCGAAATATCTGACACGACTTCATCAAATGGCAACTACTGAAATCTCGCTGATACATTAATGTTTAGAAGAACCTTTTAATTAGGCACAATCAGGAGCCAGCTGTAGGCACTTATAGTAACTAAACAAACGTTACCAATTTGCTTTTATAAACGTTTTAAACATGATACCTGGGGCAATTAAGATGTGCAGGGGTGCATCACACTGGCTGAGGTTTGTAATTCCTTTGGAGTTTTGTTCCCTGAGGTTTCTTTTGTCCATCAGAGCACCAACAGCTACTTAGGAAAGAGCTCATCAGCAGCATATGTGGAATAGCAGACAAATCCAATGATGATGAACTTCCCAGCTGCCATATGTTTCTGTGTGGACAGGTACAGAATAAGTAAAATGTTCTCAGTTTCAAATATTGTTATTTTTTTTAAACAAAACCCACCATGACTTTGGATTAACTCTAGTGCTAAATCTACAGCCAAGGGTTGTGCACTGCCTCTGGGTGTGCAGTACAGATCAAAAAATGTATGGGGAAAAGGAGAAGTTTTCCCCATTGTGATCTAGATTTAATTACTCAAGCAGTTAAAGGTAAGAGAAAAAAGTACTGACAGAAAAAAAGACAGTATAATAGAAGTCCTACAATAAACCTTCATTTATGTATTTGAAGGAGTAAGTAGGTTTTTAGTGGACTGTAATTGCTGAAGAATAAAAAGCTACTGAAATGTTGTGCCAGGTTTGACTTTAGTGATTGTTTGGCCAGCTGGTTTTGCTTAATCATCTGGTTGTCTGCAGGCTTAGGCAATGTGAAACTGGAAATTTTGTTCATCCAGACATGTCTTAATATTTGATCTCAAGGGATCTGAACCCACGTAAGTTTTACGTCCCGTGACAAATCCGTATTTAAATAAGTCCAAACTGAAAGTTGGCTGCCAAGGTGTACCTGATTGTGCTTCAGAACTATGAAAGTTAAGAAAATTGTCAAGCTTTAGTCAACATCACTTGAATCCTTCTTATAACACATAAAATTATTTCATATATACGTGTTGGATTAAGACATTTCCCTGGTTGCAGGGTTCATTTTCAAATTCCCCACATGGATTTACAAGGAATCAGTGCTCTGCCTCCTTTATCCTACAAAATTCTGTATCACTTACAGGCAGCAGTACCTTTAGGCTATGAAGTACATCCTATGGAATATTTGCATAAGTTAGTATGTGCTAAAGGCATAATTCTTGCTTTCTGAAAGGTTCCTCCTGAAAGTCCTGCTGACTTCAACAGTAGTGGAATCATCATGAAGAAGCTTTCTACTCTCAGATACACCCCTTTATATACAAGGTGATAATAACAAGCAGTGATTTCATGGCTTCAACAGTGGGGCATTTAATCAGTAAAAAGCCTCAGTAAAGTTCTAAAGGGTAAGGGAAGGGGTGTTTGGTCCACAGACACCCTGCTCGTCTCAGGTATTTCAGACAAATTTCTCCGTACAGTATTTAAAAATTCTACGTTTGGTTTTCTTTTCTGGGGAATTTTTCAGATCTCAAGGAGTCCTAATTTCATTAGTAATAACAGTAATTACTGGTAATAACTGCAATTAGGTAATGACACAAAATAATGGCCATTTTTCACCATTAAGTAACACGATTCTGATGTATTTGTGTGCATTCGACCCACCCAGTGTACTGCAAACCTCCCACATAACCAGCTAAAGCATTCTGTAAATTTGCCTTTTACCACAGAAATTACAAAAAAAATTAGACTGGTTGTTTCTGGATTGAGATCTAGTAATTAAGAAATGACTGACTTATGCAGATTTTGGAGTTTCCCATGAGGTACTCATACAGATACACAGAGATTTTCTCAGAAATAAATTACAGGTTTGTATGTGTTACAGATCTCTTTTTCTCTTCACTCCTCAGAATTTTGCCTCAGGTTAAGTAACCTGAAATAGTGAATGACAGACAGATGAGGCCTATGGAACTTCAATATTTTGGAAAAAAAATATTTGGGATGAAAGAAATAAAAAAGCTGTGGCTCTTGTGCCCTGGCTCATGTGAACTGGTTGCACCAGTTCAACTTAAAGGAAGAGTTCCACAAGGTTAAAAATGTCACCTCAGAATCAGTGAGACACCCTTACAATGACAATTTGAACTTCTGAAAATTGCCCATATATATAAAATTCTTCTTTTGAGAAAAAAAAATGCAAAAGAAACAAAAATTACACAATTGAAATTATTCAAGTTTGATATGTTTTAAATCAACAGGTACACTTTTGAGATCTAAATGATTTTTCCATTTGAAGTTTGGTATTTTCCACAGCTTTTCTGTAGGATGAATTTTATCTGTTTTGATGGAAAAATCAGGGTTTCTTAAGCTCAGCTTACCATGAGCTGCAAGATTTTGCCCCAAGAGAGGTGAGAAGCACGCATACATCCTGTGGCATTGGGAAAAAGCTGTAACCCCCAGAAAAGCCACATCAGCTGGGCAGCTCTTTCTGCTTGGGAACATCCCATCGTGGACTAAAAGTTGGCTACAGGTGGCTCAGACAGAAACTAATCCTTGTGAGAGGAAAGTACTAAGAACCCAAGTTAGACATCTTGACAGCTTCATCCACCTGAGTGGGATCAGTTCTCTTTGCAGTCTCACCTAGGAAAATAAATAGCATTGCTGTGCCTGATGTAGGGATGGGATGAACAGGAAATTGGGATGTTCTCAGGGTCATTGTGATTGCTCCAAGAATCTGCTGTAGTGCAGTGATTCTGTGCTGCACCTGGGTTGGAGCTCAATGCCACAATGTAGCTAATTATCCCCCTAACTCGTATTTGGTTTAAAAGTCAAAGCAAGTTTTGTACAGCAGACAGCTGCAAGTTGGGTCTAGTTTCAAAAAAAAAAGAAAAAAAAAGAAAAAAATCAATCTGATGTGTTTATGCTTCATAAATCCCCATCAGTTTATATGTATTGGAAAATCAGAACACTGCAGCAAGACAAGTTTTGTTTAATTTCTAACCAGCATTGTTTATTAGCTCTGCTGGTAACAGTTGAGTGATTCCAAACACTAATAGAAACCTGTGAGAAAATCCCCTTTTTCTTCAGCAGGATATAGGAAAGACACTGTAGCAAAGTCAAAGAAGCTGAAGGATCCTGTGAGCAACCAGGCAGTGGAAGGTGTCCCTGCTCACAGCAGGGGGTGGAACAAGAGGATCTTTAATGTCCTTCCAAGCCAAACCACTCTGTTATTCTAAGATCCATAGGCTAAGACAACACAGTTGACAAGATATATGCAATTACAGGACAAAAATGAAAGGTGACCAGAGCTGGAACTGGTAACTGTTTCCCCAGATGCTCAATGAGAGCAAACACTATCTGACATCATTATCTGATAGTCTTTGCAACTCCTTGTTTCACGCCTGGCTTGATTCACACAAGTTGTGAGGCTGTTTCTGTGAGGAAGGACTATTAATGAAAACAAAGATTATTCTTGTGCACACCTAGCAGCAATGGAGATACACATCGAGTCACTGGGGGCACAAGGGAGAGGGAGCACAAATATTTGACAATAGAAGACAAACCAACTGCGTGTCCTCAAAGGAAGGTGACATGTCCTTTATCACCACCAGCAGTTTAATATGGAGATTTCACCATTGAGCTTTATTTCCTGAAAGAGAGCGACCTTTTATAAAATCCAGAGTATAAGTACTTGACAGAGCTTTGTCTTGAAAATTAGTGCAATCAGGCATACAAGGGAGAAAGATCTGATCTCAGTAACACTAACACTTTAAAAGCTCTCTCCAGTGCCAGTCACACATCTGTGTTTCCTGGGCTTCAGTCATACTCCTTGCACCAAATCTAGCACTGGTGTATTTATCTGTAGATGAGGTTAAGATGGAAGCTTATGTGTCTGTTTTCTTCCACAAACACAGACAATAAAAGTTTTACTACGTGGTAGTTAATTCAGAGTTCAAAGCTTCCATTTTATGCATAGTGCATATATTAAGCAGATAGGTTTAATAAAGCCTCTCTGGCATTAATTCTCTAGCAATAATCATGTAGTAAAGTGAATTGGATCCCCACTGCAATCCAATGATGGCTGTTTTGTAACTATGTGCAGTATTAATAGCTATGAACACTTTCCTGAAGGACATGCCTTCAAAGGCCCCAAGAAAGAAGATAATGAAATATATTTAAGTGTGAATTAGTTTGCTGCATTTCATAACTCAAGGCTGAAACTCTCTTACACTAAAGATGTTCAGGATCGAGTCTCTCCATGCAGAGGAAGTTAAATGAACTCTGTGCAAAAGCAGGCTAAGGCAATACAAGGATTAGGGTGGTTCAGAGCCTGCCACTGGGAGGAAGGGAAGATGGATTGGAGGAAACACAGGAATAAATTAATGCCATGGTTGTTTTGCTGCCTTTCTCCCATCACAGCAATTTGAGGTCATAACTACAACCTCTGCCCATTTGCTGAGCTGGACCCAGCCTTGGGAATGGACAGTGAACTGTTGATATAATTAGGCTATAATATCATATATGGGGCAGAATCTGACCAAGTGACACAGGAGTGACATGCTGGGTTATCTGCATTAACAGTGAGAAGCAGGGTTTAAAACGGCACAGATGTCTGAACGGGTGGACCCCCTGTTATGGAAATACATGATGTAGAATGCGTTCAAACGTTGTTAATCTTTTATGCAAAGATAAAGTAAATGGGCCGGGCTCGGTGCCAGCACGGGTGGTCTGGTGTGTAATTACCCATGGCACGGCAGGATAAGTCTTCGTGAACACCTGATATTACCTGTGCGTGGTGTGCTCCCTCCCCCCAGCCCCGTTTAATTTTTGTTTCTCCATCTTTTCTGAGCGCAGGGCTTCAGCAGGAGTCCGTGATGAAGAGCGGAACGCCTGCCCAGCCCGCCACCGGAGCCGGGCTGAAACCCGGCTGTGCCGTGGGAGGCGATGGGCACTGATGGGCCACGGGTTAATGGCTCTCCAGCTAAGGATGGGCGAGCGCTGCGCTGAACGGGGCAGGGAAAAGCGCTCCCTACGCCCCACCGAGCTGCTTCCCGGCGTTAGGCGGGGACGGAGCCCGCAGTGCCCCCGCCGAGGGCATCGCAAAGGAGCCCCGAGGGGCGGGCGGGACGGCGCGGCTCCAGCTCCAGCTCCAGCTCTAGCTCGGCAGCGCCGCGGGGGCGGGGAAAGGGAGGAGGGGAGGGGAAATCCCCAGGATTCCAGGATCCCCGGCCCCCGCACGGGGGGACACGGCGTTAGTCCCCGGGACCCTCCCCCGGTGCGGGCGCTCGGCAGTGCCCGCCCCGCACAGCGCGGCAGCCGCGGGATGGCGGGGCCGGGGCTGCGCCCGGCGGGGCTCTCGCTCTCCCTCTGCTTCTCCCTCTCCCTCTGGCTCTGCCTCGGGCTCTGCGCGGCCCCTCGGGGCACCGGGAGGGCAGCGTGAGGCGGCACAGCTGCCCCGGTGCCCCCATCGCCGAGCGGGGGATGAGAGGCGGCGCCGCGGGGGCTGCGGGAGCGCGCCGGGACCCACCATGCGGGAGCTGGCGATCGAGATCGGCATACGGGTGCTGCTCTTCGGGGTCTTCGTGTGAGTACCCGCAGCAACTTCGCTCCGGTGCCGCGCGGTGCCCGCGTCCCTCCTCGCAGCGGGGCGGGATGTGGGGCTGGGATGCCGTCCCGCATCCCCTGCATCCCGCAGCCCCAGCATCCCGCAGCCTCTGACCAGCGCCGCCCCGGGGGGCTCCGATGCTCAGGCGGACCCTGCGGGGGATACCCGAGCGAGGGGCAGCTGCCGCCGTTCTCCTCCCCGCGCTGCGGGGGTTTGGAATATTGCAGCCGGGAGCCCTCTCCGCCCCTCGAGGTTTTGCCGGAGACAAGCGTGCGAAAAGCTACCAACCAAAAAAAAACCCCAAAAACGCCGCGACCCCCAAACGTGCTGCGGGTTTGGTTCGGGGGTTGTGGTTTGCGCTGTGATGTCTCAGCTGGTAAATGCGCCCCAAAAGCTGGTTTGGGAACCCTGTACCGGGGAGCTGCAGCGCTGGGGCTGGAGCCGAGCGAGGAGCTCGGGCTGAACGGGAGATGATGGAACGTGGCTGGCTGGCTCTGGGAATGCTCATCCGCGCGCTGGGGTGTGGGGAGGAAAGTCAGGGAAATCTGGTTGCCGACTGATGTGCAGCTACCGCTGCAGGAACGCTCTCTGCCTTTTTTAGGAGAAAGCAGTTCCGTGCTGTTTTGCTGGGTGTACTTCAGGCAGGCTTCCCCCTTGCCTTTCAGAGCGGTGCCCGTTTCTTTCTCTCAGGCAGTTTGTGTTCTGCGTGCATTTGAGCAAAGAAAAGTTCCGCTCTGTGTAAGTTTGCGTGTCCATTGCTTAAAGATGAGTCTTCTCAGTCTTTGTGGTCTCTCAGAAGTATCACTGAAATCGGATTTTGCTGTTTGCTTGTTTGTTTTCTTAACCACGGGGGTTGATGGTCACAGCTGCAGGCGATATATCTATTAAGCTGTGGTGCTGACTTACAGCTGGGGAATCTGAATGCTTTGACGCGAGTCCTTTCTGAACCTCTCACGGTTAATTAAGAACTTGCCCAATTTACTGGTGCTTGATTTTCCCCTCGGTGTTCATTTCTCTGGGATATTGATGCTAATCCTTTGATTTGCAACATGTTTCATTAAGTGGAATCATCTTCATTTTAGGGTAAACTTTGATACCCTGAAAATCCTGTGAGGTACCTTTGATATCTGTCAGTTCAGTTGCATCTTACTTTGAAAGTAGACCTGTTCCTCTCAACAGAACTCCCTTCTGGAATACATGGATTTACAGGGTGAGCCAAGACCTGAGTCTGATGCTACATCAGAACTTTTCTCTTAACTATGATTGTGTGTGTAACTCATCACCATCATAGTAATGCTTATTACTATGATATGTAAATCATGCCCCATTTGAAGTAGTCCTTTCTTGGTTATGCTTCTCTTCTGTCTTTATTTCCTCTCTAAAAGGTTCTGTACTTTCCACTGCTCTTTATGCTGTGGTTCTGAAATGCACTGAGGGGTAGCTGATGGAAAAGCTTTTGGTAGAGTCACCAAGAATGGCAAATGCCTGTGGAAGAACCTCCAACATTTTCATGTAGCTCGTCTCTTCCTCCTTGGAATTCTGGGGAATAATTCTGATGTTTCAGTAGGTCATTTAGAGCATTCATTAAAAGCACTAAGCACTATAGTATTCTAAATTCAGGTTGGTGTTCAGTTCCATGAAGAACTTCACTTTATTTGCTTGCGATGGTTCCAAGAATATAATCTGTAGTAGCCCAAAAGAATAGCTTTATAATTCAGGTAATCTTAACACCCAAGTAATCTTTTGCTGTTGAAATAGTACTCAATAGTTCTCTGTTTTCTTAACTGGCAATTATTCATGTTTTGAAGCTGTTATGTTACAGAGGTTTAAAAATGGTATTTCCTGTGGCTTTATACACAGCCAGTGCAAGGATTTTTATGGAGCATTGAGTTCAGTGAAATATCTTTTCAAGAATGAACTTTTACTGGTGAATTTGGAAGCCCTGGGACTGGAATCCAGGCAGCAGCTCTCTGAGCTGTACTGCAGAAGAGATTTCTAGGAATGGAAAGGCTGCACATTTTCCACCTCCCTTGCAAAGGAATGCCATTAACATAACTGAGTGGAGTCTGGGTCTGAGCTCGTCCCTGTTGTGATTGCCAGCTGGGACACGGGTGTTTGTCCAGGAGGAACTGGACAGAAGAGAATTAGCTCATTCTGATAAGGTGTTGATGACTTTGGGCCGTTACCAACCTTTGTGGTGTTACAAAGCTGACCTTGAAGGTAATGGTTCCACATCCATTTGTCAGTTGTGAACCATCTGTGCCTCCCAGATGTCTTTTAGCTTCAGCCTAACGATTCATATAACTCAGAGTAAGATACTGGCATATTTTGTACCATAGAATGCAAAAGAATAAAGGTGCATATTCCATGTTGTAGCCTTGCTTGGTAATAAATGTCATTCCATAAAAATGGAGGTGTGGAAACTCCTGTTGATGATTGCTGAAATGGAATGTATTGCCAATTAGGATGTGTTTTACAGCAACAACAACCATGTTTTCTATACTAAAGACTGGCATTTTTTTTCCTCCAGTTACCATAATTACCAACTTCAATCCTTCCACCAAAGGCAGAAACCTATAGTTATGATTCAACATATCTTCCATCGTGCAAATACCCAGCCTGAGAAGTATTACACACTTTTGATGGCTGTGTGTTGATTTGGTTGAATTCTACAGGCATTTAGGGAGGATAATGATAACAACTGAGTCGGTTCTAGACGATGTGTTCTTGGCAGTTGCTAAGTGTTCACTTAGCTGTTAAAGACCAGATTAGGCATTGAAATTTAGCAACTCAAGCTTCTGTGCTTTTAGAGAGATCTGTGCTGAAGCGCATTTTAGCCCTCAGGATTTACTGGTATTGAAGGAGGGATTAGTTAGGAGAGATTTATTAGAAGAACTACAGCTGCCTGAAATTGAGAAGCAGGAGTTAAACAAAACTCCTGCCCCAAAAAACAAACACCCAAAACCCAAACACAAGTGGCTGCAGTCAAAAATATGCTTAATGCACACTTGTCTCAGAAGGTAAATAGGTAATTGGTTGAGTACCTTCAGCAAAATAGCTCTCAAAGTACACCTTACAAATTGCAAGGACAGATTTCTGTTCTGCCCCACAGTTTTTCCCGGTTTCTTAACTGGTTTTCTTTCTTCCCAGTTTCTTAAAAAATAATTTTAAGTTTTCAAAATATGTAGCCTTGCACCTTTTGACTGGGCTGAAGTGATTTGATGGAAGGTAGATGGTTTGCTACTTCCTAGGCGAAGAAAATTCTCATCCTGTAATTTGACCATTACGTTGTTATTTGAAACTGCACAATGGAATATTTTCCAGTGAAACCTTGGCTTTAATCAATTCTCACTTTATATTTTCGTTTAGGTTTTTGTTTATTAAGAAATATATGTGAATACAGAACTGAATTTTTTTTAGAAGTGAAATTTTTGACGTAAAGTTTCAGAAGTAGAAATGGTCTATTGTTTAATATAACAACTATAAGGATGTACTCTGTTTACAGAAAATATCCTGTGCTAATTTGAAGAATGATTGAATTTGAGTCTTGCATCTCTGTTTTCTTAATTTCTGTACTTATTCCTATGACCTGGAGCATCTTAAGATGCCTGATTAATGCTAAAACATGGTAAATGTGGCCAGTCTTTCATCTGATCCACGTGCACAGTGGCATTTGACACTTAGAGGATGATTGAGGAAAGCAAATTGTTTTAACTGGTTTCTTTTTATTAAGATAAGCCAGTTGTAAAAGGATTTGTGAGCAAGGCTGGTATTTTTACACAGGAGTGATGCCCTTAAAACCATGTTTCTCATCTGTCCTAAAAAGAATTCCATGAGTGGTGGCTCAGAGTGAGCCTGAGGGATGTCTTTGTTTCTTAGCAGAATACACAATGGTCTCTTTTAGGTATCTCTTGCAAGGAAAACTTTGTGCATCTGTTTGAAAAGTTTTAGAAGGCCACACCATTGTCTCTTGGTAGGAAGCTGGAATTTGGGTGTGCTGTAGTATATTTAACCCAATGACTTGTCAACAGCATATTGCTGATATTTTGATATTGAATTGATTAAAAAGACAGTGTTTCGGGGATTGCTTCGTCAAAACTCGAGCTCTTCAGGGCATGTGATGTGATTAAAACATGACTGTCATTTAGAGTAATTGGATATCTTCCCTACAGCACAGTCTCATTAGCAGCCTCCCTTGGGAATAAATGTTTATCTGCAGGTAAACACATGTATACATCACACACATGTGAGTTTGCAGGATTGACTGATGCTGACATGTTTTGTGTGTGTGCCATGGTCAGATTCTGGTGTAAGTAAATAAAAACTGTTTCTCTGCATGTTTACAGTGTTAAGATTTTAATCAGGTTATGAATATGCATGAAATAATTTAACATGTAAAGTTCTTCTAGGTAGCTCTCTTTGTCCTGGAGTGGTGATCTGGATATTGTGGATACGTCCCTTATAAATGACACTAAATATTGTCTTGTTAACACAGACAGAAAATCAATCACCTGAGGAAATTCTACAATGCTGCAGTTTTACTTTGCTCTTCTCACAGGCTGGGCTTGCCTTTTCTCTCTCATATTGACTGCATGTTTGGAGGATAGACTGAGCTGAGAATCATGAGGAGCTGGAGATCTGTAGGGAACATACAAAAAAGAGATTGAGAAGAATTCACCAGTCTGAGACATTCAGATTTATTTCCTCACTCTGACTCAAACACTCCAAAATTACACAAATCAGTTGGACCAAGAATTGAAAGCACCTTTTAAGCCTGGGCTCTATAGCTGAAGGTTTCCAAGTGAAGTAGGTGTTTGGCCACCTGAGCTTCTTGATCTTTTTGTGTCCTACCTTCTCAATTTGAATATCTGATAATTCTGACTTTGTTTGGAACCTGAGTTTTGACTTTTGATCCAAACAGTTTTGGACTTCATTTCTGTGTACCCTAATTTCTCACCAAGAAAGTGAGAGTAATACTTCTTTTGCTCACCCTTCCTTCTCTTAATTGATAAATTCTGTGTTGTGAGGTAGCCAACACCCTTGAACAACTTGAGAGCTTTTTCAGTGTTGGTTTTGTGGGAAATATCCCTCTTTTTAAATTTAGAAAGACGGCATCAACTCAGGGAACAAAGAAACAAGGAAGAATTTATTCAATGCATTGGGTCTTTCTCACACTGAGTTTCTGGGGGAAAAGACACTTTTGGTTTAAATTCCATACATTTTATAGTTTCACAAAATCCCCACCCTTTTCAGATAAGTTTAATATATTAATTTTTATCTAAAAAGGTTTCTTTTCTCTGAAAAGGGGCTTTCCCTTTCTTTCAATTGGCTGCTGGATATCCTCTGTCAAAAATGATGGATCTTCCCTTGTTCTTAGCCCAGAGAGAGAAGAACCCCTTGTGTACAAAATTCTCACATGGTCCCGAAAAATTCTAGTTTTTAGGAACTTTATATTTCCCTTATCCAGCTGAAAAAGTCCCTGATACCCAGTCCCAGTCTGGGACTTGAATATCTTACAACTTCGTGATACACGTATAAAAATCATATTTTTATTTCTCATATTTCATAGCTAGTAATGATAATAAGAAATGAGAACACTAAGATGTTTTCTAACCTGTTTAAAAATAGGTGCACTGTTGTAAACCATAACTGATGTGTTAAAATGAGGGGAAAATTTAGTTTTGTGGCACAGGTTGAAGTCTAGTTCACTGACTGGGGTTAGCAAAGAGTTAAGGGAAAGACCTGCTATAAAAAAAGACAGCCTCTTTGGTGCTCAGGATCTGAGAACCCGTATCAAAGGTTGCATATTGAGCTCCACTGGCAAGCAGCAGAGTCTGTGGTACCTTTGAAGTGATGGGAGAGTCAGACATGGAGCTTCTGTAACTCCCTGAATGTAGCTGATATATCACAGAGTAACCTGAATTTTAACTGTGCTCAGCACTGTGTCCTTGACAGGTTACTGTAAAAACAATAGGCCCTAAATATTTATTATAGGACCTTAATAAAGCACACAACCAAATAACCCTGTGCCTGTCCTGATGTGTGAGGCAGATTTCCTGGCAGGGCTTGTGACCCTCACTGGGGCAGCTCATGAAGAGCCCTGGGCAAGGGTTCATGGAGGAGTTCATGGAGAACTGTCCCTGGGAGAGGGACCTCACTCTGGAGCAGGGAAAGAGTGTGAGGAGCCCTCCCCTGAGGAGGAAGGAACTGCTGAGGCAACATGGGATGATCTGATCACAGCCCTCGTTCCCCTCGTTCTCTGAGAGAAAAATCAGAGTAAAGTTGGGAGAGGGGAGGGGTGAGGGGGGGAAGGTGTTTTGAGATTTAGATTTTATTTTCTCATTTTCCTACTGTGATTAGACTGGTTTCCCCTCCTCAAGGCTATTTTGCCCATGGTGGTAACTGTGGAGTGATCTCCATCTGTTCTTATCTCCATCCAAGAGCCTTTCAGTGTATTTTCTCTCCCCCATCCAGCCCAGGAGGGGAGGGATGAAGTGGCTCTGGTGGGTACTTGGCATCCACTCAGGGTCAACCTGGTGTTCAGATACTTGGTGTTCCACTTTGTTGAAGCTTCTGTTTCCATCATTTTCATATTGTATTTATT
The DNA here is from genome assembly GCF_003945725.1 of Corapipo altera. Classification (NCBI taxonomy): domain Eukaryota; kingdom Metazoa; phylum Chordata; class Aves; order Passeriformes; family Pipridae; genus Corapipo; species Corapipo altera. Next base: position 5,382,059 of record NW_020884915.1, on the reverse strand, counting down.
AGGGTAGGATTTTACTGACTTTGCTAACAGTTATTCAGGAGAAAATGTGCCTGTCTTTTTGTGCAGACTTTGGTCAGTGCAAAAGATAAACTGTTTTTACAGACTGTTGTATCAATACTTCTAGATTGTGGAACAAATTTATTTCATTTGTCTTCCCCGAGTCCCGTGGGAGGGGGGGAAGGGAAGCTGGAAGGGGATTTAATGGCAGGAATTCTAATTGTCCTGCTAATAGAATGGGATCTCCATGGCTAAACTCACAGCTGAATCCACACTAAAAAAGGATGTTATTGTAAATGCCAAAGCATCTGCTCCAGATTTTTTGAGGAGTAAATGGTGACTTTGTGTCTCTTCTTGTTGAATCCTATTTACTCACAGACTTTGACATGTGTATTTATTTGCTGCTGGCCCAATTGAGAGTGTTTTATAGTGAGAATGCTACTGAGACTGGTGGGGTTCTCATAGGGGAAATTTTTCTTTAATAAATTGATTTTTATACTTCGACCTAAGCACAGTCAAGATAGGACACAACTGTGTTTCTGATGGGAAAGACTTTTAATAAAAAGTACGATCTTTTTGCTGAGAACGCACTCATCTGGCACAATAAATCAGGATCTTTATGGTCTCCCAGTCTGTCACTGACTTTGAAAAGTGAGTACTTGGAAAGAGCTGGCAGAATTATTGATGCTAAAAGTGGATCAAGGATTATATTTAGTGTGTCTTGTAACTTTTTTTGCGCAGTAAGGACCTTACTGACACTGAACGGGGAGGCTTGAGTGCCACATCCATATTGGCAAGGATTAAAGGACAAAGTCTGAAAGCTATGCAAGAAACTCTGTCACTGATTGAGATGATTCTGTAAAAAAAAAAAAATAGATTAAGACTATTTCTCTGTTGAAAATCAGATTACTGCCATCACTGGGTATTGTATTTGTTTGTTTCTCTGCATTACAAAACAGTTTTACCATCCAAATGGCTAAATATTTTCCCTGTTAAAATACCACTGAATTCTAATTAAAAGTGCCTATAGAGAAAATGCATAAGTGGAAATTGTTTTGCTGTAGGGTAGAGTAAGAGGGTTGACAACTGGTGTTTTCACACTAAGTGGATGATTAAGATTAATTATGTATGTGAATTCCAGAGAGCTGGGGAGGAGTGAGGAAGATGGTAAGAGTGGTGTAGAAAACAGGTTTTTCTGAGAAAATGTAGAAATAATTGAGCTGATTAATCTAGAAATCTGAGGGGACGTGGCAGTAATTTTCACGTGTAAGCAGCTCCATAAAGATGTGTGAAGAAGACAAGCTGCTCTTCACGTCCTTTGGGAATTTCACAGAAAGAAAAGACTTTTAAAATAGTAACAAGGGAAACTTGGGCTGAACGTGGGGAAATACCAACTAATTGTGAGGACTCAGAGTGCTGTGATAAGAGTGCCTGAGGCACGTGTAGAATCCTCCACCAAAGGAAATTTTAAAAAGCAAGTTACACTGAAGTGTCTTGGGTGTATTTTACACCAGGTTTTGCTTTGTTGTGAGGAGACAGACTGGGTGGTCTTGTAAAAAAATCAGCTCAATGGCCTGAGGTTTATACTGCCTGAAACTTTCCCAGTGTGCAGGGAAAAGTTTAAAGACATTATAGCAAAATGTCTTGATTTTTGACTCATCATGATGGGCAGAAGAGGAAACAGTAGCACCAATATGGAGTTATCTGGAGAAAACTTCAGCAAACACTGAACAGAATCTGAGTGATGCCGGAGTCTGTGTGCTAAATATTCTGCACTGATGAGACTGGGGGGAAAATGAAATCCTAGATTAGGTGAAATGTTTTACTCTGCAGTCTTGGCAGGTCAACATTTTACCCTGTTTAGAGTGCAGAGTTTTTCTGCTTCTTCGGGTTGTGTGATGGAGGTGTAAATGATATAATGGAGGTGCAAATGATAGCTCAGGAATAGTTCAGCTCTGAAGGATTTGTGGCCTGTGTGGTGAGAGCCTTGCAAGTGGCAAACAACAGAGGAGAGGGCCATTTGATATAAAGTGTTAGATTTTCATTAGCTGCCAATTTTCACTAATGGGAGAACAGACCTAATAGCCTGTCTGTACTCTCACAGCCTGCAGAGAGAACATTAATAGTTTCCTTCATCTGCTGGCCAAGGTGCTTTCCAGGAGTGTAACTGTTGTTATTGGACTTTGGTGAGTGCTACAAAATGCAAAAAGTGATGTTCTTATTCCCCACTATTATAATTTACTATTTTTTTTTTTAATAATTACTAATACCCTGGAACATTTAGTACTCACACAAGTTTTTTTGAGCTGAGTGGTTTTAATATAGTTGGATTTGATTGTGAATATCATTAAACAGATCATGTGTTTTTTTTTTAATCCCAAGAGAAAAAGGAAGTCATTGCCTACAGCAACTGTGAAGGAAAAACTGGAACAAACTTGTAAATTTGTATTGCATTTACTAAATAACTTGGCCAAAAAAAGTGTCTCGGAATTAATACCGAAGTGTTTTATTTTAAAATGCATTTTTTTTATTTAAGCAAGTTGAATGGGTGCCCAAACAAAACATTTCATTTCAGTTTGGGTTGAGACAGTCTGCTTATGTTTGAACAAAAATGAATGTTTTAATTTCACACAAAGAAACTCTTGCTGGAGCCTTCTAGACTGGGCCTCAGTATTTCTCCTCTCTCCCACTTCCTTATGAGCTCCTGAGTTTTTAATCCAAAAAAAATGATCTGAAAATGTGTTTGGTCACTTTTTTTTGGACAATTTTTTTGATACTGCTTAATCCTCACTTTTATTGAGATTGCATCCCTCAGGTGTTGGTTCATTATTCAGACATGTGCTTAGTTGATTGAAGCATGTAATATGAATTCTGGTTTTCATTTTAAGATCATGTACAGCTGCCAGCTTTGACACTTCTAACAGCTACACCAGTGTTCCTATACTGAGCATTTCCTTTCCTTCTACTTTCTCCTCCCCAAACACACATTAAAATGGCTTTTGTGGAATATTTTGTATCGTAGAGTATATTTAATAAAAACAGAGCACAGAGGCAGCAATTGATACCATAAATCACGTTTTTTATTAACTAAAATGAGAGATAATGCAATGAAAGCAGGAACCAGTAGTCTTCACTTTGTTGATACCTGTTATTTCTGTAAAACTCTTTCTGTGACAGCAAAGATCACTTTCAATCTCAGGTCACAGAAAGTTTTAAAAGTTAAAACCAAGCCAAAATATGTGACTTTGAGTCATTTTGCAGTGATTTTTTTTCCTGTTTCAGTATAGCCACCCTTGGTTCCTGCTCCTCTGTTCGAAGCTGCAATGCAGCATGACCAGCTCTCCCCTCTTTCCTCCTTTCACCTTGCTCATTTCCAAATATTCCACTGCTTTTGGGAAGATAAGATGGTGAAGAGGTGTATCTAAACTAGTTAAGTAGTTTACTGCCTGGAAAGCCATTTTTAATCCCACTGAATGTGAGAGTTTTCTAAAGTCAGTCACCTCACAGTGGCACTAAGGATGCTCAGTGATATTTGCTTTCCAAGTGCTCAGCCACTAAGCAAGGGGAACATATGGATTGGAAGGTTAGGGATTCTTTCAGGTGCAAAAACCCCTTGTTCTTGGGCTGTTCATGCATGCTCAGATAATCCTTTCCCTTTCTTAGCTTTAAATTATGTCACAGGAAGGAAATTGTTTACTTAGAGGGAGTTCAAAGGCCAGAGCTTGAGATAAACAGTAGAAATACAATTTAAGTACTACTAAGAAAACTAACATTAGGTTCTAAAACTCCAGGTTGTTCTTTGTTTTTCTGCTTTTCAAAAGATTGTTCATTTACTATTTGATAGCAGGTATTCTGAGGACATATGAAATAACATATAAATGAGATATATAAGCTGCAGGACTCCTGTTGTGAATCGATATAGTTTTTAGTTCAAGATTTGGGCTTTTAGCTGAGCCAAGACTCCTCAGCTGTTGGCTCCTTGCTGATTCTTGTAACTCATATTGTTTCTTGAATTCAGAAGGCACAAGAAGGAAGATAAAATTCAAGCAGAAGTTTTGGGCCAGGTTTTAACCTGTTTCTGTTCAGATATAGATTCAGTGTGGGTACCTGTGGCACGAGTCAGGTGCTGTAGCAGATTTAGGAACAGTAATTCAGAGACCCTGACTGGCACAGACTCCATCACCTGGTTAAACACATCCTGGTTGAAAAACCTGCCTTGCATCATGGTTGGTTTTGTTGGACCAGTAATAGCACAGGTCACCCTGGTTGGGGTGAGAGTAAAGAGAGTGGCCATTCATCTTTGGGAGAACTCATACCCTGGTAGATCTCTGTAAAATCAATGGGTGTGTGAGGCAAATTTGGGAAACCTGCTAGTGAAGCTGAAGAAAAATACTAAAAAACGCCTTTTTCAGCACAGCTGGGAAGTATGACTGCTATGGTGATATCTGCTTTTGTAAAACTGCATCAGAATTTATTTTCAATCCCTCCTTAATCAAAATGATTTCTCATATATCTGAAGGGCTAACGTGGGCATATGTGCTAATTAAATGTCACACTGCAATTGGTAGCTAATTTAAAATATTCAGATATATTTTCCATTGAGTCATAGTGACTCATCTGAAGCCAAACCTGCCCTCAGGAACCAGTCATCTACTTGCCAGTGACCTTAAATAAGAAAACCAAAACCATTGCTCTTCCCCTTTGCCTATATCAGTCCCAGGATTTAATTCCATTGACGTTTGGCTCCTCTCTGGATAAAAGTGCACCCACTGAATTAAAAGTGGGGAAGGCTGTATACTTTCAGATCAGAGTATCAAATGTGATTAGGGAGTGGTGTGAAACCTTTGTTTCTGGCTTCTCAAAAGTACAGGAGTTAAAAAAGATCTATGAACCTGCTCTGTTCCCACAGGAGTACTGGGCACTGAATAGGGACTAAATGAAAAATGCTTCCTGCAACTTTTTTTCTTGCCTGGACTCCTCCCAGCCTTTGTAAATACTTGTACCTACAGACAGGAGGTTACTGCAAATTAAGAGAGGCATCAGATCTCATTTCTGTGGCAATAAAAACGCTTCTGAATTTTCTTTTTTGGGTGTTCCTGCTGAATATTAACTACTCTGCATCCTGCAGGACACTCAAACCCCATAAAGCTCTATGTTAGGATTGTACATTGGTAATCAGAAGTAGGAAGTGTATACACTGCATGGCATGGTACTGAGAAACAAAAGTTTTTAGCTGTGAAGAAGGTAGAGATAATTTATTGATGCAGCTGCTTCCATGTCAGTGTGAGTGCACATTCCTTGATTGATTTTAGTGCAGCTAAAAATGATGTTTGCAATAGCACATCTCCATAAAAGCCTATGAAGAATAAAACTAGTAAAACATTGGTTTCTGTTCTGGTGTACATGCTTCTTTTGCATTCAGCATCTGTTGCAATATAAATTCTAATATATTTTTTAAATAACTCTTGTTTGATTTCTGTGGAGAGGTTAAAGCTCTTCCTTCCCTAGCTGAATGTTTGCCAGCCAGCAGGGTGTACTTGGCATCTGGAAGTACCAGTCCAGAGCAAACTGGAGCATTAGGAGTCTTGCTTTGATACTGGCACTGACACTTCCTGCTGGAATGGTTTTCCCTACCTTTGGGAAACAGTGGCAGAAAACATCAAATCTCTTGATACCCAGTATTGTGCCTAAACCACAGGGAAGGTTTCTTCTTCTATCCAACTAAAGTTTATGTTGTTGAAGTTATATTTTTAATTCATGGCAGCTTCTTCCTTGGTGAAACTGCAGTTCTTTATTAATAATTGAGTCTTGACCCTATTTGTGTACCCCTTTTTCATGGCTGAGGAGCTGTGGATTTCCCAAATTACTCTGGGTATCAGATATCTCAGATCTCTTTCCTTAAGGTAACCTCTGAGCTGGCACAAAGCTGTCTCATCGTGCTGATGTGCACAGACAGCAGCATTTCAGAATCTGAACTCCTCCAGCTCCGTGGGGAGCAGGATGATGGGGACAAACCACAGGCATTGTTTCTTATCTCATCACTCTCCTCTCTGCTTCAGTTCTGTGAATTCTGCATTCCAGCCACACACCACTTCAAGCTTTTCATATTTTGTCTGTCTTTGCGGGAGTTTGTGAAATAACCACCAAGAAGTTACATTTTTCTTCTTCAGTATTACCCATAGGGAATAAACAAGCCTAGGTTTTCTCATGGCATGGAAATAAGTTGTTCTCTCCAGGTATATCAAATGACATGACATGAAGGCATTTCCCACTATAAGCATGGATAAGCTGAAGGCCTGGATTTAAATGTGAGCAGAGAGGGTGTGGATAAACAGTGTTCAATGCAATGTACACAGCTGATGGATGTTTAGGTTCTGTTTAGCCTAAATCACTTGTGGGAAACCCCTAAAGCAAATTCTGGCTTATCTTCTTATCTGGCTTATATTCTTATCTTCTCAGCTGTGGTGCCTTATGATGTGTTGTGTTTTATGGCTCTTCCTTCAAAAGTTTGGGGCTGTGAATCTGTTGTGTGAGAATCCCTCACTGAGTTCTGTGTTGTGTAAACACACTGTAAATAAGCCAAGCAATACAGAGCCTGCTACCAACTCCAGCACCCCTGACACTGCTCACAACCACGCAGTTTTCGTGTCAGGACAACCTGTTGCACAATTTAACATTGCAGATACACCATAAAAGCTTTTATTACTAGATTTGAGACCCAGTTTGGGGAATACTCAAAGAAATACCCGTGAAAGAAAGTACAAAGCGGAGTTCCAGTGGTACAGTCCCAGCTGACCTGGGTCTGTGCGAGAGGCAGCGGTGGCTTTGCTCACACAGGAGTTGTGCAGGCAGGGAGTGGTGGTCAGAGCCCAACTTTTTATTCCACAAGCCCTCAGAGGTGCTTTCTAAGAGAGGTTCATGACCCACTGCTCTATCTTCATTGCTTGCTCCAATAAGGACTCGCATGCAAAGGCTCTGGAGGATCAGATGTGCTCATCAATAGGTGGAGCTTAGAAAAGATCACACTCTGTGGTGGTTTGAAAAACACAGGAATTTCAAAAAAGGCCAATTTAAAGGGGTTGTTACGATTTGTTCTAATGTGAAAGGGAAGAAGTTTTCAGACACATACAACTTGGTATTAGGGGAAGGGAAATATTTACAGGGTTTATTTACATACTTATATATATAACAACTTAATTATTTCTTCTACAGTAAAATAATATATTACATTAGATTTTCTCCTTTCTTTCAAAAAGAGTCCAAGAAGAAAGGAGAAGTAGTCCTTTTTTTTGCTTTCAAACTATAGTTCTTCTAAATTAATTTCTTGTGGCACTCTTAAGTATCTCTTATCTTGTCTTTATCCCCTGTTTTTACTTCGTGTAAATCCCAGCTCCCTCGAGTTCATGTTCCTTCTCTTCTTGCCATCCCATATGTACTGCTCTGTCCTCTCAGGGATTGTCACTTGGGAAAAGCCTTGTCTGCAAGGGACAAAGTAAAAGGCAAAAATTCCTGGTTCCCACTCTCCCCCTGCCAACCAGCTGAGGGCTGTGCTGCTGAGGGCCAGGCAATGGTCAAAATATTTATGTAATGTTTGATTCATGCACTACCAGTGAATGGTTTCATAAAAATTCCCCCCCAAAAAAGCATTATTAGTCCATATTATCACGAAATTTCCACGCGCTTTTACCTGGGTCTGGTTGTGATGTGGTGCTTGCATGAAATGATCTTAAAAGGGCTCCATGCTGTTAAATGGAAATGAAGTTAATGAACCTGGGAATTGTCCAAAGCAACTGCAGAGACTTGGGCACCTGCTGTTCAGGGGTGTTTTTAATGGAATTAGGGCTCCTGTTTCCCTTAGCTTGCTTTGAAAGTCACAGTTAAAGGCTCTTGAAGTTCATGGAAGTTCTTTTATACCTGAAATATAAATATCATCAGGCTGAAGTGTTCAAAATCGTGCCTGTTAAACTGTTAAAAATGTTGGACAAATAGGTAAATCTGAAGAAAATCTCAGGCCAAAAACCTAAGACTAAATTTTTATATACTAATACAAAATAAGGTTTTTTTGCCCACCTGCTCCCCAGGGGACATTCCGTGGCTGAGTTTGTAATTCCAGCCATAATAGAAAATGTCTGGAAATCAGCTTTCTTTATCTGAGAAATACAGTAATTCCTAGTAGCATCTAGTCATTTAAACAAGCTTGTACTGGCTCAGGAGTAGTGATAGACTGTGCTTTGGGTTGGGATGAAGGAACATAAATCACCAAGTGTCAGGCAGCTTAGAAACCACTGTGTCCTCATGACTGTTTAATAGAGTACAAGGGGAATTGCTTTCAAGCTACGGAAATCTCATATCCAGCCACCCATTGGTGAAGCTTTAAAAAAGAAGAGAATTGTTCTCTTATGAGTCTTGGCATAAAAATTTAATTAGCTGTTGAGCTCTTTCAGAAGATTAAAAAAAAAAAAGTGATTTCTTTTTATACAGTCACTTTCCTTTAACTGTTTACTTTCTATTTCTGTGTTGTTCACACAGATGGGATCTGCAGCCTTCTGCATCTACCTTTTTTCTCTCTTTCAATAGTGATTTTGAAATTATTTTACCCAGTTTCAGGAATTTTATTTTTTCTTTTTTTTTTCATTTGTTTCAGCATATTTGAACACTGTTCTTGGAAGACATTCAGAACAAAAGTCAAAGACATAAATGAATACATAATCAGATTTATATTTGTAGTGGATACAGAACTGCTGCTGTTACATCAAATAATAATAATGATTACTGTCATTGATAGATTTGTTGAAATTACTCATTCTTTATATGAGTACAGATGAGTATATATTAATTAGAAAATCAGTCCTCCGCTGAAATCAGGTATATTTTTATTATTTATTATAGTTTCATCTCATTAGCATATCTGTTATTTTGCTCTCAAAGGCATTAAATTTCATGACAGTGCATCATACCCAGGCCTGTGACCCTACTCAGCAACTGAACCCTTTCAACCAGCTGTTAATTGCTTCTCTATATTGCCATCAATATCTTTAAAGACTGAAACCAAAAATAATATACTTTAGGACTCAGTTGAAATTTAGAACCAAAGTTACTTGCATGGTCTAGGAATTGACCTTTGTTTTTCTAGATGAAGAGAGAAGTGTGAAATGAATTTTTCATACATGAAGTTGTTTATTTCCTGGAACTGTTCTTTAGAAATGTCTTCCACTTTCATGTCTTGCACAAGCCATTGTTTTTTAAACTTAAAAAAAAAAATCGAGTTTTAAACTTAAAAAATTCGAGTTTTCTTTTTGAAAAACACCAAAACAAAGTGTTTTGACACTTCTGAAGCTCCCCTTGCACCTTCTTTGGAGAGCAGGGTCAGACTCTGGATTTGAAGGCACTGAGTATAATAGCAAATATTCTCCTTGCAGTACCAGGCTCTTTAAGCTTCCAGAATAATCTTGTTGTCCATGGAGGTCAGTGAAGGAAAAATAACTATTGTTACAAGTGACAAGAGTGTGTTTGACGTGGTTGGTCCTCAGATTTTGTTGTTTTCCTTTAGGAAAGGAAAGGAAGGAGAGGCCAGTTGGGCTCTTTTGTACACTCTGTCTGGTGGGAGTCTGACTGTCCTCAGGTGAAGGGGGTCAGAAAATCATAGGGAATTTTGAGTTGGAAGAGACCTCTAAAGATGATCCAGTTCCAAGCCCCCATGGGCAGGAGTGTGGCTGGAAATTGGAGCTGATGCTGAGATCTGAGACTACAGTGAGGAAAAAAAGAACAGCAGGTCAGCCCTCAGAAGGGAGAAAAAGAAAGATTTCCCAAGACCCAGAAGACTGGGTAAGACTGTTTTTTAGGAAATAGCTGACCTGGCTGGATTTGAGGACTCATCTTCATTGGGGAGAGTTGCATAAATAAGTATGGTTTAATTTTACTCTACTTTAAAAATCACTTTGAGCTTTTTCTCTTTACAGATAAAGTCAGGTGATGTGCCTGTTACTGGTATAAAACCTGGTATTATAGGAGAGCTTTAAAGCCCTTGGGCTTTGGAAAATTTACACTAAGAAAAACTTTGTTGCACTTCTGTGTTCTGGCTGGGCTCACTAAGTTAGACCAGTCTGCAGAAAACTGGTCCCTCTGTCTTCTTTCCACAGCCTTTCTTTGAGTGCCAATAAACCAGACCTGAAATGAGCAATGCAAAGCAAAGGCCAAACCTCCCAGGAAGTTTTATATGACTTCAAAGCCTAAAAAACTTAAAGAACAGTGAAGGACTGGGTGGAAAAAGGAATATGGTTTAAATGAAGTGAGACAAATTATGCAGTCATAAAAGGTTTTTGAATCTTAATACAGTCAGAGATCACAATTCCTGCTTTCCCTCTCAGTGCATGAGGAAAGGTACCCACACAAATAATTTACTTTCTATACAGCATTGTAACCTCAACATTTTATTTTGATGCTCTTCATTTCAAAATAATACAATTACAAAACCATGGGGGTTTTTGGCTTGTTTGGAATTTTTTTTTTTTTCTTTCTAAGAGAGCTAAATGACATAATAATGGAAGTAAAACCAGTCTGTTTTGGTAGAATGAGACTTTTCTGGCATACCTAGATTCTTCTTAAGCTTGACAGCTCATTCTGTTTTAGGAGTAAGTGTCTTTTGGAGATATCCTCTGAAGTTATCTGTTCTCTCCATCAGTAGAAGGAATTGTTTGGGCTGCTTCTTTATCCCTGCTTTGTGATCCTGCAAATACAACAGTCATGCTTCAAAGTCTGAATCTTGGCATTTGAAAGACATTTTGGATTTGATATCTGGTATAAAATTTCTTCAGGGTAAAAGACCTGCTACATGGATTTATCTAATCCCACAATGTTATTTGCACACTTTTCCTGCAAAAAAAACCCCCAGCAAACAACAAAGAAGGCAATTTATTCTCCACAGTAATGTTTATGGAACTTTTTTTAAGTGGTGGAATATAGACTTTTAAAAGCCATTTTCTGAAGGGTATATTTTTAAAGGTTGTATTACTAAAAATCCATGAGGTAGGATAGCAATGTATTAATACAGACAATTTAATATTTAACTTTGGGGGAAGTTTTAAATCAGCAGAACTCTTCTGGGGTTTTTAGCCATCATTTCCAGCTGTGAAAAACTTGTATCTTTAATTGTTGTTTTCAGTTTTACAGAGTTTTTGGATCCATTCCAGCGGGTGATCCAGCCAGAAGAGATCTGGCTGTACAAAAATCCTCTGGTGCAATCAGACAACATCCCTACACGTCTCATGTTTGTAAGTACTAAAGGCTTGTTGGTCATTTGATGGCTGCAAACTTAAGAACACTTTCATTTGTTGAGCAGCAGGAAATCTTTTGAAAGCAGAGGGATGTTCCTTTAATTCTAAAGAGAACTATTTACCAAACCAGGGATGTCCAAAATGACAAAACGTAGCAAATCATGGGGAGTTTGTAAAAAGCAGCGTTGTCAGGTGGCTGAATTTATGACTGTTGATTTTTCAGTTTAAGAGTTAAGGTGGTTTTAGCTTAGAGGAAAGCTAGAGAAATGAGTGGAGAAGCTTTTTCAGTTAGCTGGTTGGGTGACCTGACAAAACCTTGCCATGCTTTTGTTGGGTTAAGTGCTTAAATTCTGAAATCCAGTTTGGTTTAGGTGTGTTAGACACTGAGATACTTGACTCCAAAGAGTCCTTTTATGAGGTGACCATGTATCCCAGCCTTCTAAGACAGAGGCTGAAGGCCTGCTTTTAAATTTGCCAACATGTTGTTTATATTGAATTAAGAAACAACTCTACTGTGGACTTTTTCAGCCTGGATGAATGAAAATATATGTTTTTCCTGAAATGGAAGAGAACTATGTAAAAAACCCCAAACAAATGAAAAACAAACAAGCAAAAACAAACCTCAAACCAAACGTTAAATTGTTGTGCTGGGAAAGGCTGAATTGGATTCTGTTGTTTTTCCTTATGCTGAGCATTACTTTGCTACATGATTTCTCTGATCTGTGTTTGTAACTGAAGAGTTCAGGAGCCAACAGTGAATCATTGCCCAGGGTTTGCTGCAGGTGGTGGAACTGTTTTTCAAATCAGTTGTGATAATCATTAGTCCATCCTCTTGTTCTCCAGGCAGTAGCCACTGGGAAGCACAATTTTGGGATATAACTGTAATACGTTTCCCTGTTGAGCACTTCCCAAAGCCAGCTTTTATAAACTTCATGGTGGGTGGGACTTCCAGGCAACTCTGTGTCAGCAACTTTTGCATGGACTGTGTGTTCCCTTTCTGGCTCAGGTTTTAAAAATATCAGTAACTCAGTGAACTGCTGCTGAAATTAAGAAATGGAGCTAATTTCTAGATTTTTTTTTAATTTTCTAATTTATGTAATTAAAAAGAAGAAAAATCCAACTCTAGCATTGATGACAAGCTTTCATTACCTAAACAATTTCTCACCACTAGTGTTGTACTCCAATATTGAAATGTATGGCTGTGGCTCACCAGGAGGTGAACTGCAGGATTAATTTATATGGGGAGAGATTTGAATTGAAGTGAAATGTTGTGAATACTCCAAACCGAAATCCAGATTGGATGAAGCTGACTCCTGCATGGGTAGCCAAGGATGGAAAGCTCTGAGCCTTGTTCTGTCTATCAGTGGATATTCCTTGTCTTGGAAAGTTTAAGGCACTGCCAACTTCCCTTGAGTGCATGGAAGTGTGTGGGAGTCCCTGTAACTTCAGCACCTCTCTGACTTGCCAGGATTTATAATAAATGAGAGAGATTTTTGCCCACGTTTCACAAAAGCCAGGAAAATGTTGGAATATTTCACTGCTGGAAAAAAAACCACCTTGCTGAAATGCAGTGAGGAGAGTATTGCTCATCAGAATGTTGCCAAATCTGTTAAAGAGATGAACCATACAGAATCTTTTTTGCAAAATAAAAAAAAAGGAGGCTTTAGCAAGCCAAGATTTCTTTGTATGTGCATTTTGCTGCAGAATAAAAAGCACCTTCCAGCTAATGCTTTTGTGTAAGGAACAGTGATGTGCTGCAGACATGAATAGTTCATTTCTCTCAAAAATTCACGTGCTTGTGAAATATGAGGAAATCTGCAGTTTTGCCAGGTTTCTGAAGATTGATTGGAAAGTGGTTTGGAACAAGCTGCCACTTGAATGCTATTCTTTGTTGATATTTTCTGCTGCTCCTGCATGTTCAAAAGATTTCTAACTCCATTAAACCACCACTGATATTGGCCTTGGCTGTATTTCGACGTGTTTTTCAACAGTGGGATGCAGATATCTTTCTTCTTTCCTTTCCTGATTGGCAATCCTTACTTTTTAGAAAGAAATTAGCAATTCCAGATTTTGCTTTAACTTTTTTTTGTGTTTCACTCTCTGTCTCTGAAAGCAGAAATCAAACTATTACTGAGGATGGAGAGAAGTGAACGTTTCTGAAGCACTATCGTGGCATTGGCATCTGAGCTTGAATCTCACACACACTGGAGACAGAAGGGAATTTTAAGTAGAAATGGTGCATCTTTTTGCACAAAACTTGATGCCTGCCTTTCTAAATGTAGATAAGGGGAGCAGACTCCAGACTGTGTTTTAATGTGTGTGGCTCGCTGGGTTAGATAATATTTTACAGATATAGGTGAGGGCAGCTGGTGCAAGATGCACAGCCAAAATAACAAATACAGTGCACTTTCATGTTGTTGCCTACTCAGATATTCTAAAAGCATAAAATGAGGACTGGGATTAATCTGTGTTATGAAAAGAAGATTGAGTCACACATCTTTTGTCATATCTGTCCTCTCTGGTTTTTATTTCAATGGGGGCTCTTCAAGAAGTAAGGCACTGTTCAGCCTCAGTAAAAATGACAATCTTACTTAAGCCCTGGCATCCCATGTGCCATTTACAGCTTAATTTTGGCCTTGTTTTTTTTTAAAAAAAGCAAACCCAAACAAACTAATAATCAAGAAAACAGTCATTTTCACTCTTCTTTAAGAGAATAAATGCTTTTGAAAGACTGGGATTTATTTTTGAACAAGTGTGCTGGTGAAGAGGTTTGTAGGGTCAAGAAAGGAATGGGTTAATTTAGGCTGGAACCAGCAGGAAGCATAAATACAAGTTGCTTTTCACCTCTGCAGCTGAAACTCTGAGACAGAAGGGACGATGGAAGGGCCAGTTGGGAACAAAATCCTAATTCCCATGGCAAGCTGGTAATGAAAAACTCCTTGGTACTGTGCTTGGGACAAACTCATGTGTCTCTCTGGAGAAAGGCAGTAAATACCTGCTCTGGGAGGCCAGACTGCAGCAGGCAGACACTGGCCCAAAATACCTTTTGGCTCCCATTTACAGTGAATCATCCCAGCCCAGACTGCTCTGTGATAAGAGCTGCTGTTCCTGGAAACCAGGGGTGTGCTTTGATGCACAGATGCCATCTCAGGTTCCTTGGAGGAGGAATCCTGCCCTGCAGTACTGACAATAAAACAATAAGGTTCTGCTTAACCAGGGACTGCACTTGTAGGTGCTCAGGTGTTGTTTTTCTGCTTTTGAACAAATTCAAGCAGTTTGCTCCACATCCAGCACTTGCAAACAAAAGGATCATAAAGACATGATTTTCCCAATGCATTCAAGAATGGCAGTTAAAAAGAAAACAAAAAGTAAGCTAAAGAACATTTTAAAATGCTGGGAAGTTGGTGCTGAAGTCTGTTGTGTTGAGGAGGATCCTGCTGAGCACACAGCCTGGATGGGCAGCAATGCTCAGTGTGGAAAAAATGTACAAGGTCTGTGTATGAATTTTGTGGGCATTATAGACTGTTACTTTTTCATTTGAGAAGCTGACACTTTAAATGCAGCTCTAGGCAATTACAAATCAATTATAACCCACGGCTGTGTTAGAATTTTAATGTGTTCGAAGACAAATCATCCCATTTTATTGAAGGTCAGGAGCTGGATAAAGATCATTCGGCTTCCCAGTTTAAATGGAGCTAACTGAAGCTAATTATTAATCAGCTGGACTGAAAGGGGATTGCTGCTCTCACACATGGTATTTGTTATCTCTTACAGGCCATTTCGTTCCTCACACCACTCGCAGTCATCTTTGTGGTGAAAATAATCCGTCGAACAGACAAGACTGAAATTAAAGAGGCTTTCTTAGGTAAAGTATGTCATACTTCAGAGATGGAAAATGTGTGATAGCTCTTGGAGATTGATTCCAACCGTGGTCTAAGCCTTGAAGAAAACCTTTCTCTGTTCCAGCCCATTACAGTAGTTTTCTGTGCAAGCCATCTCACAAAAGCCTTTGGTTTTAGGTGTGTTTCTAGATGGACAAATTCTATGCCTTAATTCCACAATCCAGCTAGCAAGGCCTGGAATTTGATCAGCAGAGACAAGTCCATCTGAGACACTGTTCAGATGGATATTTTTCTGTCACACCCCATCTATTACTTACCTCTTATTTATACTTGCAGCTCTTGTAAATTAAGGGTTTGACTGGGAAGTCCTGTGAGATTCAACTGCTTAGTGTAGGAATTTACACCTCTCATTGTTTCCTCTGAGCTTCTCAGTGAGTTTACTGTTACCCATTGCAAAATCCGTGATCTTGGCTCAGCTTTTCTAATTAAAAGCTGATCTTTCATCTTAAACTGCCCATGGAATTGGATATGCACTTTATCCTGGGCTGTGAACTGCAATGGCTTGTTTTGGATCAGGTCTGATTAAGGCTGTGGGCAGAAAATTCGAGCAGAGGAACAGGTAGACAATGGGGAGGGTAAGTCTTAAGCTGTTCCAGCTAATTCTGGCTCTGCCTGTCCTTTGAAGTATTAGTGATGCATGCCCAGATCTTTTTTACATAGATATTGCCAGAGACCAATATTGACTAAAGCACTTCCACTGGCGGAAGATACTTTGAAGCACTAAGAACTGCAAATGTTTTTGTTGGCATTATGTTTGAAATATGCATAGTTCTGAAATTGTTTTCCTGGCTAATTTACACTTTAATTTATTGGCCCTTACATAGTAAAACCAAAGCAATACTCAGCCTTGCCTTAGCTAGATGGGATGTAAATGGCATGATGTATCTGCCTGAGAAAAATCTTTCTGCACAAGGCTGCATTCCCTTAGCTCCTTCTTTCTCCAGCTGCTCTAGCACAAGTGTGAAATGATCCCAGTTTTGTTTTGGCTGCTGCCACTCGTTTGTAGTAAGTTCTGAAGTGTCTTACAGTGATATTTTCCTGACAAGTCCATTCAGTAGAAAAAACCCTTCATTCATAAAATGCACACAGTCACAGTTCTGAGCTTCCCCTCCCCCTTGTGTAAAGAATGAAAGGAACTTGGGGTAGTTTCTCCATCACTTATTCTCACCTTTTTGTTCTAAAAGCACTTTTTTTCCTGCTGTTTTGCCTTCTGATTTGACACCCTCTATAATGTCTAGGAGAAAACTTGCCAGCTTCCCCAGCACTCCTCTTGCTACGTAGACTTGGAGGAAACACCAGCCTTGATGTTCTGTTCAGTTTGTACCATAAGTGTGGAACTTCTTGTGGCTTATTTCTGTTCAAGTGTGCTCTGCATTAATAGGAGTCAGTGTATTAATGTGTCTGGTGATGTGAAGGTTCATTAGCTGTGGTGGAGCATTGCTGATTTGCAGAGATCTGGCAAATAATGTTCATGATGAATGATCAGGAAGTCCCTGCAAAGGAATTTCTCTGGGCATGACACGTAGAAGAAAGAAAAAAAGTTAAAAGCACGTGAAAATTCTTTGCCCCTCATACAGCCATTAATGCAGAGAAGGTGGTTCAGTGCACCAGGGGTAAGGAGGAGTTAAATTCCTACATGGAGATGCCCTTCAACCTTCCCTTGGAAGTCCCTAAATCTCTTACTGGCTGGATTATACAATGGGCAATATAAATATTTCCTAAAGGGAACAAAATGAGAGCAAATTGAATTTATCATCCTACAGTCACACTGTCATTTGATCCCTCGATTGTCATCGTGAGGAATATTCAACAGTGAAAGTGTGGTTCAGTCAGGGGTGCAATGAATAATCAAGACAAAGCTCAGCAAAAAGAGTAAATTATACTGCAAGTTTTCCAAAGTATTTTTTAAAAGGGGAATTTAGTGCTGTGACCTTGCTGGTCACGTGCATTTGATTATGTGGAAAATTTCCCTCATGCAATTACCATCAAAAACTGAGACAAAACAACTGAGGGGGGAAAAAAGAGCGTGGAATTGAGTGGTCACTGTGAGCAGAGGTGGAAAGAGGAAGACTTTTTTTGACAATATGAGTGTCTCTAGGATTGAGTTGTTCTTTTATTTTTGCTGGCAGCTATTGCTATAATCTGAGAAAACCCTTATTTTTGCTTTGACGAAGGACCTACTTTTTTTTTTTTAAACTTTAAAAATAGATGCTATGACACACATTTTTATGATCTATAGCATCCTCAGGCAAAGATTTTATGGGTGAGTGCTGCTGAAGTGCAGCATCTGGGGCAGCAGCCCAATGAGAAAATAGCTCATGGAGCTGTCAGAATCCAAAGTTACATTACTGTAATGTTTTCCTGCAAATTAGAGATTTACCTAGTAACTTTTTTCTGATGGGAAATAAAATTCAGTGGCCCTTATTTTGTAACAGAGAGCTATGGTGTGGACTGCAAAATTAAATCAGTTTTAACCCAAAAGGAGTCTATATGCTAGATCCAAGTGCCCCTGAAATCCAGGCAGGGATCTCCACAGGCTTGAGATGAGGTTCTTCAGAAAGTCTACAGACTTGACATGCAACTACAAATAAAAAAGATGATTCAGTCCTACCTGGTAGGTAGGTTCCTGTTTATTACTCCAATTTTATTAGAAAAATTGGTTAATCCTGGGAGCAAATGTTAGGGGAAAACATGGAGATTTTTATTCATAACATCCACATCCTTTCAAAAGGAAAATAAAAAAGTCATCCAGTTCTAGTTTTAGTCAAAAGTCAATTCTTAGCTTGAAATTGGACTGTTTAATATATATATACATGAGCACACATACACATATGTGTATATATATATATATGTTACATATAGGTCTATACAGGAATTCTCCTTGACCCAAAGAGCCTAAGTTTTCCACCTGGTAAATTACAAACCTAAAAAATTGCAAACCCACAGTGCTTTATTCTCTGATTTTTTTCCCATTTGGTGGTTTATGCCTGTGCAAATGGCATGACAGGAGAGCTGGCTTTGTGTGGGAAAATAAGATTTCTCAAGAGTAAAAGCAGAACAAAGTAAGTCATGATTATTATGATGCTTTGGGGTCTGTTCTTAGTCTGGGTAATAAGTAAAACAGAAGGCTGCAAAGATCAGTCAGTTTTCAGTCCAGCAAAGGTTTCTGTCTGGGAATCAAATGCTGTAATGCTGCAATTTATTGCTTGGTATTTAGGTTGTTATTGTTCTGTTTGTTCATTCTGTTTTGTAGCTGTTTCCTTGGCTCTAGCTCTGAATGGTGTCTGCACAAATACAATTAAATTAATAGTGGGAAGGTAAGTCTTGTCATGTTATAAATGATAGCTTTAAATATTAAGATGAATGGAGACAGGTTGACAACTACAATACATCTTAATAAATAGTCGGCTGCTGTTCCCAAAGGTGTGGAGATGGAATAGGCCCCTGAGAGGTTGTTTTTTATGTGGTGCAGGTGTTGTACAACTCCATTCTGTGACATCCCACTGGGGTAGGAATCCATGCCCTCATGTTTTGTTATTTTTTTGAGGATCTGGCAGATCCAGACAGGTGAGGAGTTCGAAAGGAACGGTGTGAGCTAAAAAAAAGTTCATTAAATTGACAACACAGAAGGGGGAAGAGTCACAGCATATGGGAGTTGAGATGCCAGTGCCCCTTGTCTGATTAAGTGGAAATCAGTTGAGTCTCTGTGTAACCCAGTGCCTGCATTTTGTGAGAAGCATATTAGTGAGTGTGGGATTTCCAGGAGACACCAACATCCATGGCAGAACAAACCTTGGAGTGAAGCAATAAATGAACTCCTAGGCAGGGGCCATTTTTTTAAACATAAAGTTGAAGGACGGGTTCAGAAAAAATATAGCAAACAAAACTCCCTGAAAAGTGATTTTTAAGGTATTTTTTGGCTCTTTATCAAATTTTGAATAATTTCAGCTGAAAAATACGTATTTGACTTGAATTCATAGACTATTTAATAGATTCCAATGCTGCTTTTGTTGTTGACCTCTTTCACAGCACTGAGGGAGCAGTATTTGGTTTCTGATGAACCCTCTCTGCTGTGGTATTGATGCCATGACAGTAATGGTATTTGGTGCTTTTATTTTAAGAGTGTTTTTGAAAATAATTCAGAATCCATTTTGCTCATTTTGCCTGCACCCCAAGCCAGCTGGTGGCTCTCTCATCTTGTCTCTGAATCTGTGATTATTCCCTTTACTTTTTTAGGGGGTTTATTAGCTCAGGATCAGGATGACACCAGTCAAACCAGCTCAGAGCTGGGTCACAGGAAACTCAGAGGTTTGTTTAATGCACTTAGTCAGCATCAAGGCTGGTATTAGAATTTGGTGGTTGTTCTGGTGCCAGCCTTGTAGCCTCAGTTGTAGTCCTGGATGTGTTGGCAAGACTTGTGAGAATTTGTGAGTCATTCCATTGCCTGGCTCTGTCACTGGGGTGCTGTGCAAGGTTGATCACCAGGCAAGAGCAACCCTGCATGGGTGTTTTTAGAGACAGCTCCCACTTTCATGCTGTGCTAGAAGCTTCCCTATGAGAGCTTGCCTGCAAACAATGTGACCTTGAGTTGACAGACATGGTTTAGTGGTGGATTTGGCAGGGTTAGGTTTGCTCTTGAACTCCGGGGTCTTCAGGGTCTTTTCCAACCCAAATGACTCTGTGATTCCTGTTGCTGTGTTAGAGCTGGAGGGAATGAACTCTGTATGTAATGAGCAGTAAATGTAATAATCACTTTGAGGTTTATCTGTTACTACAGCTTTTATATTTTTAATATCCATGGTGTTTTTTGTAGACCGCGTCCCGATTTCTTTTACCGCTGCTTTCCAGATGGAGTCATGAACTCGGAAATGCACTGCACAGGTGATCCAGATCTGGTGTCTGAAGGCAGAAAAAGCTTTCCCAGTATCCATTCTTCCTGTAAGTTCATTTAAATACAGTGCCTCTTCTGTAAAAAGCTGTCCTTTCTGTACTTTGGAGTTGCTCTTTTGCTGTTCGATAATTAACCTGATTTTGGCTGGAGGGGTCTGCACTTCTGACTTTGCTCTCCACTCTCAGAAATTTCCTTCTGGAAATCAAGTTGTGAGCCTTTCTTACCTTGAGAACCATCTGACTTCACTGGGAGCCATAGGAGGACTGTCAGTAGAGTGTAACCCTGTTCAAGGTTACAGAACACAGTGGGATCCTGAGGGGTGTCTGTTCCCCAGTGCAGACCTTTGAATGCAACCTTTGTCTATATATTACATATTTATTTTTTTATATTCTGTTGAGGTATGAAGTAGGACAGTACAGTCATTTGTCACTTTTGGCTTTGAGGTGCTCCTCAGTTTAGGTCTGATGGTTTGATCACTTATTCCCAGTTTATCCTTTATCTTGACAGACATGTAGGTGGCCTCATAAAAACCCATCTGTGTGATTTAATGAGTTGTATTAACATAGATGTTTGCAAAGGTTCCTTCCTCTGTCTTAAAGAGTTTACTTCCAGGATGTTTCATATCAAGTGTCTAATAAAACTTCTTTTCATCAGTAAAATAATTTGATTGCTGTGAGGTTGGTTGGGTTCTTTGGCCAGGATTGTTTGTTGCCTTCTGGTGTTCTGTTGCTGAGAACTGTAAGTTGTATCTATGGAATTTGTTTTTCTGATCTTTTTTCAAAGTAGTAACTTCAAATTGCCTAATTGTGCAGAACTACATTATAAACAAGTTGGGTAATGAGATGAAGGAAATTGTAAGTTAATCTTGATTCCTTTTTCTTGTTTGAGTGCTAGAAATGGATAAGAGAGCAATAAATGTTTGTGGATTAGCTCTATAGTTCTAAACCACAAAACAACTTAGCTGTCTCAAATTTTGTTTGTAAACTTTGATTACATTAGAAGGACAATATCAACTGCAGCTGCTTGAACTGCTCAGCTGTTTGAAGACTGATGTTGTAATACCTAAATCTCTGACAAGCCTTAAAATCCACACGTATTTTAGTCTCATAACAGAGAAGGAAACCTTTAATTTGTCTTTAATTTGGCAGTCTGGCAGTGCTAATCCCTGCTTCGTCTGTGCAGCAAAATTATTTACATAACCAGGATTGTCAGTATTATTGTATCAAGAATAGTTTATAGTTGTGACCATACATTTAGTTTCTTGATGTTTCCTCATCCCCACTAGATTAAAGATTGAAAAGGGAAAAAAATATGATGGAAAGCATGCAATTATACTACCTTCCCAGACCTATGAAGCAATGAGGATGTTTGGGATATAATAGTTCGTGTTTGTAAATTCTTCCATAATTCTGCACTTTCTTATCTCAATTTTAAAAAGCTGTCCTTCCTGTCTTCTTAACATGTAGATGTTTTTGAACTTTCCTGTCATAAAGTCAGTCCAAAATTTTTTTCATGGCTCCTTTCTCCTCCCTTCAGCATAAGATTGCTACTACATCAAATGCAGGAGTTTGATTCTTCACATTTGTCATCTGTTCTCTGTGTGTGGTGGAATTAATGAAAAAGCATCAAAAAATATTTTTTTTGTTTGTTTGTTTCTGTTACTGTTTGAGGGATTTTTTTTTTTTCTATTTTCATGACTGGAGAAATGTAAGTGGGGAGGATGAGAGCTGACATAAACTATAATACCTCTCTTGGAATGATAGTTCCAAGTAGTCCACTGCAGTTTGGTGTTTCCTACTTGAACACACGAGGAAAATAAATCACCAGTAAGAGCTGCCAGGCAGCTCATAAAGTGAAGTTAGAGGCTTCAGTCAAGAGCCATTTTCATCTTCAAAGCATTTTCTCTCAAGGCATTTCTTGGATAGGCTGTCAATCAAATGCTTTGTCATAACAGAATCTAAAACCTCATCCATGCAAAATGAGGCCCTTACCGGGAAGGTCTGGGGTGCTGTGAATGTTGTGCTGTGAGGATGTGACACAGGGATGTGTATGGAGAGGGACAACACTGACTCTCTCAGATGGCCTGGCCTGACCCTGTGCACTCCTTAAAAATGTTGTGAACTGCCTGTTACCACTTGGAGAGTCATAGAATCATAGTCATAGAAGCAGTTGGGTTGGAAGGGACCTCTGAGATCATCAAGTCCAACCCTTGATCCAACCCCGCTGTGGTTCCCAGCCCATGGCACTGATGCCACATCCAGTCGTATCTTAAAAACCTCCAGGAATGGAGAATCCACCACTTCCCTGGGCAGCCCATTCCAATGGCTGAGCACCCTCTCTGCAAAGAAATTCTTTCTGATATCCAACCTAAACCTCCCCTGGCACAGCTGAAGACTGAACCCTCCTGTCCTACTGCTGCTTCCTGGGAAAAGAGACCAACCCCCAGCTGGCTCCCCCCTCCTGTCAGGGAGTTGCAGAGAGTGAGGAGGTCTCCCCTGAGCCTCCTCTTCTCCAGGCTGAACAGCCCCAGCTCCCTCAGCCTCTCCTCTTAGGACTTGTGCTCAAAACCCTTCACCTTTGCCCTGAAGGAGGGTGTGTTCTCCTTATCAGAGCACAGATGATTTTCTTGGCTTCATCTCCCCGTGCCAAGGACTGCACATAAGATAAATCAGAAAAGTGCATGGAGCACTCACTCCTGTTTTGATGCCAGCTGTAGTTCCCTAAGCTTTTAACTGTGATGATTTTGGCTTAGAATATGGACCCAAATCATCCTTCCAAGTTGGTGACTCCAGGTTTTGGGTACAGAACTCTAACTCAGAGGAGTAAAGACCTGACCTGTCACATTTAAACTGAAACTTTGACCTGGATTTCACCTGTATAAATGAGGGCAGACAACCAGTAGCAAGCAAAAATGTGCTGCTTAAGTAGTGGGTGTTTATGTTATAGTTTAATGAATGAGTCTTGACTTATTGCCAAAACCAGGACAACTTCATGGTTAGATCAGACCTTAAATATTTGTTTATGTTCGCATGTTTCTAGAACAGTAAGGAGACAAAAAAATTAAGGAACTAGACATCATGTTGTTTACAGAGAAAGGGTTTATCCAGAGACCTGTTTCATACCTCAGCTCAACAAGGAAGAGACCATTTTAATGTAAATATAGATTTGCAACAGCTGCAAACCCTCCAGTGTGGTTTTCTGACCTGCTTGCCATGTAAACAGTCTCTGAATGGCTTCTCTCCTGAAGTTTTTTAGAAAAAATGTGGCAACTCAGCAATACAGAATTGCTTCAAATATTGTTCAGTAAAATGGGCTGTTCAGGTTAAAAGAAAAACTGAACTCCTAGAGAGGCAGATAATCTTCTATGCTGCCATTTCTGCAGTAGTGAAGTCCCTGTACAAGCAACTGTGGGTAAATAATAGTAGCACAACACATTTTGTTTAGAAACACCAAAAATCCTGTGGGAATGAAATGCCAAAGTCTTGACCCTGTTTTGCTTTCTTAGAGGAAGTGATTAATTTATCATGATAAAACTCCCTTTAGGCTCTTACTCTGCTCACAGATTGCAATTGCCAGTCTTGGCTTCAGCTTTGTTTAGTGACTATTTTTAAATGTGTTATTTCTGAATTGGTCAGAACTATTTAAGCTATATTTTTCAGTTAAGGGGTTGCTGCCTTAAATTAGAGGAAGCTGCATGAAAATGGTTTTGGTACCTTTGTACTGAAGGAAAAAATAGTGGCTTGGTGAGAGTTTAATTTAACCTCCTCGGAGCCTGTGCTGCTTATTATTTGTCTCTTCTCCTTTTCCTGGCTGCCACTGAGAAGAGTTGGGATGAACTTCCCCCAGTAAAGGACTTTGCAGTTCCCTGTGTTGAACTTCAGGAGATCCCAGAAAGAAAGATCCCAGTTGGTATGAATGGATTTCACATCAAATGACTGGAAACCAAACTCAATAAAAATTAATCACTTGAAAAACACAGTGGCTGCAGAGATAATTGAACTTACAATTTCCTGTTGGATAGGAGAGACTTATGGGGAAAAAAGAAATCAACTAAAAATTAGCATTTTCTGTATAGAAGTGCTAGCAGCCAAATAAATAAAATAGTTGTGATTTTATTTTTGTAGCTGCAATTTAGTTACTTAAATTAGTTTGAAAAGTTTACTTTTCCCTAAATTGTGCCATTGATTTTTTTATTTCTTTTTTTAAAGAGAAATCTTTATAGACTCTAGAGATTTCTTTTTACATGGAAAAAAAGTAGAGTTTTGAAGAACTTATTTTGTGATAACATCTCAATTTTGTTTGTACAGTTCCAGAGTGGATGTTAACACAGAGCTATACAAGAGCTCTTATTTCTTGTGTGGGTGTTTTTGTTTTTCTTCTTCGTGTTATTGGCTCAAAGAGGTTTGTAGTGATTACTGTTTAGTGTAGCTGAAAAAATCAGAGAATTTAATCAGAAATCTGAAATGAAGAATGTAATCAGTGTGGAGACAAGAACATTGATATGTTATGACACATGTTTTTTAATTACCTCCTTGATGAATGAAGGTGTCTTGATCCATTTGAGAAAATAATGGCCTTTTAAAAGTGAAGAAGAAAATTATTTTCTCTGCCTTTCGAGTATAGTTTAGTCTTATCTCACAGCCCTCACAGACAAGATGCTAAATAATATGTAAAAACCCAACTATTATGTATTGTTGACCCCATTTTCGTAAGGAATTTTTGTTTTCCAAAGAAACAGTTCCTGTCACTGTTTATTTTTTAATAAATGGCACTTTTTATACAATTAAAATCTAGGTAGTAATATGTCAGTGCCAATGGAAGCGAAGTTTGCAGTGGCCAGATTGTCATGATTGTAAGTGGTTGTAACATCCTGAAGAATTGATTTTTCCCAGTTTCATTGTTCAGGATGAGCCTTTGCAGGTATAAACTCATCAAAGTAAACATCCATTTCCAACATGGGGCATAATCTCACTATGCTCAAAAACCTCTGCCAGAACTGCACTGCCTGAAGAATTCTAATCTATTAATAGTCAGAATTACTACATCAAAGAAGTTTGCAGCAAACAGGGTTAATGGGAGCAGTGGTCTGGGAATTAGGTTCTTAACACCTACTGTGCACTTTAATAGGGTGTTAAGGAAACACTACCAGTGGAGCATGTTACACATTGTAGATTCTGTTTGTGTTAAAATGGGGATGTGCACTTTATAAGAGTACTGATGGCCTAAGAAAGGAAGTACAAACAGCAGTAGGAAAAAAGTAATTGGTTACCCTTTTCTTCTGGCATAATAAATCGGATTAGATCCTCAGGCCAGTGCTGAAGAGTAATTTCCTGCTTTCAGTAGCCAGATTCCATTATGAATAACAGCAATAATTGCTCATTCTGTTGTAGCAAGCTTAAATATAAGGAAATTTTTTCTTTAGAATTCCCTCATCCTTTCTCTGAATAAAGAGAGAGGAATCCCAGCTGATTTTTTTCACCTCAAAAATGTTCCTTGTGAGCAAGGTCCACTCCCAAATCCTGCAGATATTCCTGCTCTACCTTTCCCCCTCAACACTGACATATTTCCCACAAGTGGAGTTTCTAAGTTGGCTTCTTAGGACTGCTCTTTATTAAGGCTCCTCACAGAACAAAAAGTCTCCACTAGAAAACCAGCAGTCCTGTTGGTGTCTGGATTTGCTGGTTGTCACTGAAAGCAGGTGGCAGTGGGGGAAATGACCATGGACATTATCAGCCTCATTCCATGCCTTGTCCAGGAATGGTACTTTACCCAACTTTGGAGCCAGTTCCCTTATCCAGAAGAGAGAAGGTGAATGCCGAATGTCTCTTCTTCATCCTTTTCCCAAGAATCAGCAGTTCATTCCCACAAGCTCTCACTAGTTTAAGTATAAACTGGCTCAGGAGCCAGTTTTTCAAGCAGCGATAATGCACATTGTGATAAACAAGGTGGCTGTTTCTCTGGGTATTTTCTTCTATGAAAATATATCTTTTCCATGAAAAGACAGAGCCATACAGGTATGTTATCCATCTTTGCCAGTGCTTGCCACTTATCTGTGTGAGAATTTACCACAGGTGGGAAGAAAGGCCCTTATCCTTCCCTCATTTCATCTGCAGACAGTAGGCTTGCTGCCAAGCCTGGTAAGAGCTCTTTGCCCCTCACCAGCAACCAGCCTTCTTCATTAAAGTGACTAAAACAGATGAAGGATGAAGTGTTACAGCTCTCTGCTCTCTCTAGAAAAATTCATCAGAGCTTCTTGAAGAAAAGCTGAAAGTAAAACGTTATTTAGCAATACCAAAGACTGCATGAAAAATCAGAATTATGTCAGCTGAGCCTGTTGCTTTCTTGGTCTCAGGACTGAGATTTGCTGGTTTACAATCCACTGTAATTTGTGATTCACACAGAATATCAAAGAGGGATTTATGTGTGCTCTTCGTTTTGTTTGTTTGTTTTTCCTAATCTGGAGGCCAAACCGTGCAGGAAGAGTAGAGTGAGACTTCAGAGGAGAGGAAGCAAAAACAGGGAATCATCTTAAATCCTGAGTCATTAATGAGGAATACAGTGAATGATTCTGTGGGTCAGCATGATTCTTCCTCAAAAGCTGGAGAGCTGAAGTTAAAGAAAGTGAACTGGAAATATGAGTAAATCTCTGAGTTTAACTTCAAGAAACCAGTTTTTTCCAGCAGTTACTGCTGTTCCTTGATCATTATAGCTGTTCAAATTGCTTTCATTTGTGTAGGGAAGAAGCTTAATTACCTCACAGTCTGATTTTTCCTTTTCTTTTGCCTATCTTCAACTTTTTAAGCTGAGTTTAAGGTATATGCTTGATTTCCCAGCCTGCAGAAGACTTCATGGTGAAGCTGTAGACTTCAGCTATATGTAAAGATCAGATCATTGTTCTTCTGCCTGACCTTTTCAGTTAAAAGGATGTGGAGTCACACCAGAGATCTAAAGATCAATTTTCATCTGCGAACTGCAGTGACAGCTCTTCTCTCCAGTGAAATGGGGCAGAAAGCTCAAGTCTGATTGGAAAATGGATGGCTGGTAACTCAGAGGAGGCTGGCACATCAGATTCTGACCATTTTTGGGGAAGGAGCCTCACTCCAGCACTGGCAAATATTGAGATTCCTTGAAATTCCCATTGCAGCACAGCACTGACACACATCACACTCCAGGACCCATTCTATGTGGTTTTGTGTGGCATTTCTGTATAAAAACAACCCAAATATAGAGATGTTTCTAAATCAGGTGTGTTTTTAGCTCTTCCTCAATAATATATCTTTCAGCCTGGAGTTTTCTTTAAGGTGGATCACCTCAACAGTGGGCTGATTGAGGCAGCACTCGGGAGGTAGGACAGGCTGGGATGAGAAGCAGGTAAACAGCCCAAGTAAAACCTTGGCTTGGTTGCATGTTCGTTGTATTCACTGCATAAACACGTTTCTTTGCTCTCTTCCAACTTTAATTTCAGGTCAAGGAAGGATATCCCTTTATCCTTCTCTGCAAAGAGGAAATCAGAGAATCGTAGGACTGGTCAGAATTCTGTTTTGAGAACCAGAAACTGATATTTGTGTGGGAATTTGCCCCCAGTCCCTTCAGCTGTGAAACATTTTGATCAATAAGGACTCCCAAAAGCAATCCTTGCTCTTCATCTTGGTAGGGTAGTTTTTTCACATCTATAGAGACATAAATCAGAATATGTGTGAGAGCATTCTGCCTAGACTGGAGCTACTTGGAAGTAAATCCAACCATCCTGTTTCCATGGGGAATTTAGAACTCCACAGGGTTGTCACCTTCATGAGCTGGGGTGGGTGATCAGTCTCCAAATGCTACTTGCTGCCTCAAAACCCTTTTGAGTAGCAGGAGTGATAGAGTTGACTCATGTAAGATCAGGTTCTAATGAAAGAAATTAAATGAAAGGATGAGGGAACTTCTAAGAAAAAATTTCCTTACATACATTGAAGCTTGCTACAACAGAATGAGCAGTTATTGCTGTTATTCAAAATGGAATAACCCTGAGTCAATCCAGAATTACTTCAATAAAAACAAGAGTACCAAGTGCAATTCTGCTGTAAGCCCAAGAAAAAATAGATCAATAAAAAGCCTTGAAATGGAATGATAAAGTTAAAATGCTGGGCACCTTTCTTTAGAGGTGGCTGACTGATTTATCAAATGGCAGAAATCTCAGACACAGTGTTTTCTGAAAACATTAATTTAAGTCTCTTGAAAACAAGGGGATATTAAAAGTTTCTTGAGATAAAAGCTATGAGATAAATACAGGAAATCAAGTATGTTATTTATACCAGAAAGGAAAAAAAAAATCTGCAGAAAACCTCATTTGGATTTTGTTATTACTGTCAGTTCTACATGGAAATCACAATCTATTATAGGTAAGTAAATAGGTAATTTTTTTCCCCACTTCCTTCTGCAGAGGAGTGAGCAAATAATGTTCAGTGTTTTATCTAATGAAACCTACAGGAAAAATATTTATGCAAAATATTTTTATAACTAATACAACTTTGTTGCAATCAATGGATTTGTCTGGTGATTTGAGACTTTTGGTTTGTCTTTGTTTCAGCCTGAACTAAAATAGTGGGTTTAGAAGTCTTTCAGTCTGGGGTTCCTACACTTTGTTTAAGCAACTAGAGACTTTTGGAGAATGGTTATGTTGGAAGTTTCTGGTTGTGTTGAAAGGCAATGCAAGTTGGATTTGTGGATGAAACTGCCAGTGGATAAGAGCACGGGAGGTCTTAAAAAAATTACTTGCAGGGGAACTGGGGGAAAGGAAAAAATTTTTGGATTCTTTTTACTGAGAGAATTAATCAGAAAATAGAAATCAGAATGATTGACCAGGTGTTTGTGTTATCATAGCATTTCCATAGACACTGGGGACTAAATATGATTTAATTTGACCAGTGAGTCAAATTAAATCATATTTTTTAAAGTATCTAAATATCACTGAATATTTAATACATCACTTGCTCAGCCATGCAAGAACTTCTCTCTCATATGATAAACCAGTTTATTCTTCACTGTATTAGCCTGTCTTTGCTGATCTCCCTGGAATCCAGTGACAGGACATGTGGGAATGATTCAAAGCTGTGCCAGGGAAGGGTCTGACTGGAAGCAGGTCCTTATCAACAGGATAATAATAAATAAAATAAATTTAAAAATAAATAAAATAAATAATAAATTTGCTTTAACTTTTGGTCAGCCCTGCAGTGGTCAGGCAGTTGGACTAGATGATAATTGTAGGTTCCTTCCAACTGAAATATTCTGTTATTTTTTTATTCTGTTCTCCATGTTCCCTTCTCTGGAAATGTTCCTTCATGACTTGCTTGAAGTCAATAGGTTTATGTGGGTGAAGGCAGCAAGATCCTGTCTGGAAAAATGGTACTACTGGTTGATGTAAATAACAAAAAGGTCAATAGGTGATGGTTAAAAGATATTTATTTGTGCTATCAAGCAATAGAATATAATATCACTTTCTGGTGCTGTTTAGTATGGCAAGGAGGCTGGAATCTGGATGAAAATAGAGTATCACTGTGTTCAGAGAATGCCTCTTTGCAGTAGGGTAAGTGATGAGCAGGAGTTAAACATGAGAAGCAGGATTACAATTTGGATATGAATATTCATGGCTCTGGCCTTGATGCTGTTACCAAAAAATGTTCTGTGGTATTTATCTCTGACAATTTTAGTCCTGATAACTGGTTCACATCCCGGTGTCTGCATTTTTTTGGATGTGTCCCATTCCTCCTAGGAAAACTCTACTTGTTTGAGCAGAAAGAATTCTAAAGATTACTCCTTGATCAGGTTTTTATCTAATCCACTCCTTGGTTTTGGGAGAAGAAGCAAAATCTCTTGATTTTTTTTTTTAATTTTTATTTTTAATTTTTTTTCCTTCTCTAAACCAGTTGTAAAGTCCCTGACAGTCAACTCAGGAGTCTCCTTGGTGTGAGTTGTCATTTTAGACCAGTAAAAACCACTGCAAAAGTTCTTAAAACAACCCAGCCCCTTTGCTGTTGACTGGCTGATTGGTTGATATTTTATTTTCTCTTTATCTTGGCAGTTGACTGCTCCACTCAGTGCTGTTTGTCACTGTACAGTGCACTGCTTTTGTGTTCCCCCTGAGGAGTTGCCTCCTCTGATGATATCAAAGCTGATTATGCAGTTCAAGCTCACACCAGATTTGCTTGATGAAGCACTAATTAAATGAGTGTAGTATTTGTGGTGTTTCTTGCTGTGCCATTAAAAGAAGAAAGGTGATTGGGAAATATTATATCATCAGAGTGAAGGGACAGGTAGTTCCTCCTCCCCTTTTCCACTAAATAATTAAAATTAATCAGCTGTAAAAATGAAAATATTTTTACATTTTTAAAAGCCATTCATTTGTTTGAAAAATTAGAATTATGTGCTTCAGAGTGAAGAAATTACTGAATTTCAGTAGAATTGTTTGCTAGCCTGTGATAATTCATATAAAATATTACTTCAGTACATGTAATTATAGTTGGGTATCTAAATTTGAACTGTTAATTATCTTTAGCTAGCAATTTCATGGAGGATAATCATACTTCCTTCAGTTGAAAGTGAGGATTTTAAGTAACAAATGAGCTACAAGCCACAGGTTTTTGGCAGTAATTGCTGCTACTCCCCTATTTTCAAGATAAATCTCTTAATTAACAGCTGTATGGCACCGTCTCACTGAGATGATTCACCCTTTTATAAAAGAATCCAGAGAAATAAGAAATGGATTTTCTTAGATAGGCAAAGAAAAAATAAAATCAAATCTCCTGTGGGGCTTATTGGCTTCTTAATTCAAACTCTGAGGAGCTGAATTAAGAAGCACAACCAGGAATGGTTGTGTTTAATGCTTTTACCCCCTCTATGACATGGTTACCTCTCAGTCCTCAATAACAAGGGCTGTAGGAATTCATGAGGGGTTTGTGGGATGATCTCCTTGGAGTCCGGTTTTCCTTGTCCCTTGTCCTGTCACTCTGCCTGGATATAAGACCTCTCTCCTTCCTTTTTTATGAGCTCCCTTAAGATACTGCAGGGCTGTAATGAGGTCTCCCCAGAGCCTTCTCTTGATGCTGAACAACCCAGTTATTCAACACAACAGCTTTTTTTTTATGCTGTTATATGCCTGGATATTTTCTCCTCTTTCTTTCCATGATTAAAGAGGTTAATCCCAGATGTGCTGTGTATTCCAGAATGGAGAGCAACTTCAGTTTTGCTGTCTTCAGGGGATCTGGACTGAATTGGAAATGCCCAACTTTAGAGTCCCTTATTCTCTCAAGAGAGTTTTTTAGAAGTTTGGAGCCCAGCATTGAGTTCAGTGACAGAATAATGTCACTGTGCAGCCACTCACCCCTTGGTGTCCTGCTTTACTTTGATATCTGAGGTGCAGTTGAACAAAACTTTAAATCATTTACCATTTTTTCCCTCTCCAAGCCCTTCTTCTTTACATAAAACCCCCAGTGATAAGTTCCTCTTGCAGATGGTGGGTAGATCAGGCTTCATTGCTCTGCATTTTGCAGTGTTGCAGGAATAAATAACATTTTCCTATTCCTGCTGTGTCTCACAGCATGAGAAGAGAAGCAGAGATGTTCTGTATAACTCTTACTGCTCTGGCTGTGCATGATCTTGGGGTTTTCCTGGTTTATTCTGGAAGTGTTCAGGGGGATTATTTGCAGGCAGTACTAACAGTGGTATAATCCAGCAAAATCAGTGCACCTTGTAGAGATCCTGATCCTCCACTGTAACAAGTTTCCATCCATCAAGATGTACTTCAGATTGTCTTCTAACTGTGTTTTATATGCTGGTCTGGATGATTGTGCCAATTTCCTTCAAGTAAATTTTAGGTTAAATGCACGTCCCTGAACAACTGATACAGATACTTGGCAGGGTGAATGGAATGACAAGTAGTTGTGCAGGATATGATCCATTATCAAGGCTGCTCCATGCCATGTGTATGGCAAAGGAAAAAAGAAGTTACCCTGATCCCAGTGGATGGGACCTGGTATATTCCAGGGCTGAATTGGAAAAGAAGAAGTTGCTGTTGGCAGGGACTATCTGTAGTTGGGTATCTCGTAAATGCCCCATGACCATAATTTGTATTGGGGCTGGAGAGACAGTGACCCAAAGCTGGTGGCTGGATATTGTGTTTGGGCTGAGTTCTGGCAGGAGGAGAAATGTATTCTCTGATTATTGATCATTGGCAGGTTGTAGCTGTTTAATTAGCACTGACCTCTTTGAATTAATCTGGTAACTCTTATCTCAGTTTGATTTTTTTTTTTTCTCAAGAGACTGGAGGTGCAGTATCAGGACTCTGTTTCATAAAGGGATGCATGTTTGGTCTAACAAACAAATTCAGCCAGCACTTGGTATTCCTGAGGCCTGTAAGGAGAAGAGTGTGTCAGCCTGGGACCACACCAGGGCAGCACCCTCGTGGGTGTGGTCAAGGATCAGTTCCATCCTGATGTCATTCTTTATCAAATCTGGGGTAAATTCATTAGTTGGACCTGATTTCACCAAGTGTGTTTGAGAAACATTGAGATATTGACAGTGAGTGAAGAGTTAAAAAAATCCTGTGCACAGAAAGGGGTTTTTCTGGTGTGGTGCATTTGTATGATTAGGGCTGCATTTACAGGGCAGGCTCATATATCTTATATTAATACTAAGGCCTCTTCAATTACTGTCTGTGTGTTGACCCCTTCTCTTCAAAGTTATGAATCTTGAACTGCTTTGGGCTTTTCTTTACCATGTTCTCAGAGAAAGGGGATTTGTTCAAGGTTTCTTTCAACAGAAATGTCAAAGTAGGCTGTGGAGCAGGTTCACCTTTAGGATTTTTTGTAAATAACACCATTAACTGAACAAATCAAAACTTAGTTCTCATTGGTAGCAATGAGATGCACCCCGAGACCACTTCAGGTATTTCGGGTAAAATGAAGTGTCTTGAAAAGTGTATTAAAAATATATGAGAAAATAACCTAAAAAATATTCACAAGAATTCACTGGGACAGTCCTGCAAAAACAACCTAACTACTAACACTCTTGCTTTTCAGATAATATAGGTTTGTTTTTGTTCTAACACATCTCTGTCTCCAATAACTCTTTTGTTTCCCAAATAAATCCCTGCATACATTTGTATTTCGTGATGTGCTTTTCATGTTGCTTCTGCTGAACTGTCTTTCTTTGTGAAGAGAAATTAATAAAACTGAGCCAAAGGGAAGGTGATTGACTGTCCCACTTGTAAAAAAAAAAAGAAAAATATTTTACCTGTGATAATAAGCTCAAAACACATTCTTTGGGAATTGTACTTCTATAAAATGGTCTTTGAGTTGAATTTCAGCGTTAAAATTTATGCCCTCAGTTGGTATCATACTTTTTCCTTCAAGAAAGATAAATAGTTCAGTTCTTTGAACAGTGTGAGACTGAAAATATTTGCCAGCAGCCCCAGCTACAGGAATTACACAGTAGGCTGCTGTGCAGTTCCAGGGATGAATAGCATGTGTTTGCATTTGGAAAATATAGAGTAAGCACTGCAAGTCTAAAACATTACAGACAAAGAGATGGATCATTTTGTCTGATTCTTATATAGGCCATTTGAATGGTTGCCTTGCAGTTTTGTAATGTGATGCCACTTAAGTAAGTTGATGATTTTTTTCTTCAGCTCAAAAACTGCTTAGTGGAAAAAAGACATTTATTGTGTGCTTAGCAAAGCATCCATTAAAACTTGAGAAGCTGAAGATCCTTGTGGGGTAGTTTAATTTTCAGAAAACACTCAGAAAAGCAATTACTTTTTTTTTAATGAATAATTTACTTGGGGTACTTTAGATCAGATTCTTGTTCACAGTTTCTCACTTTCTGCATTTTAACTTGGTAATCGTTTGGTCTGTACAGATCTCACCTGGACCCCTTGTCTGGAGAGAATCAATGTCAGGATGGGGCCTGCAGTGTCTCCAGATGCTGTCACCTTTTTTTTTTTTAAAGAATATGATAAAACAGCCTGAACAATTGATTCTAATGTAGTTTTATTTACTCCAATAATTACAATGCCCAAGAGGGAGCAGTTTTTTACATGCTACAAGTAGCAATATGGTGTGATCTTTTATCTCCTATAAGTTACTTCATAGCACCTGTTCCTGTAAGACTTAAATTTTTCCTTTTCATTCCAAAATCCCCTTCATCTCTGTTAATTTCTTAAGGAACCACAGCTGGCTCATTTAAAGAGAACAGTTCACAAAATATAGAGCATTTTGTCAAGCCCTGGTAGAACCTGTGGCTTTTCTTAGGAGAGGTTTTCCTCTGTCCAGCAGCTTGTGGTGTCAGGACTTTGATTTGAGTTAGCTACACCAATGGTTTAAAATATCTCATTTCCCTTTACTATATATTTGATTCATTCCTTTCTCCTCTTTCACCACTTAAAATAATCTAAATATTTGTACCTGGAATTTGCACCAACATCTATGTTGTGTTAAAATTGTTTTAAACTAAATCAGACTGATGTTCTTATTTCCTTTTATATCAATGTCTCCAAAGAGACCTGGTTGGCATTTTGTGTTGTGGTCTTGCCTCCTTTCTATAAACAGTCTTAATTTCTTTCTGGAAGAAACCAACTTAGAACTATTTCCGTAAATGAAGAGCGTTGCTTTGCTGCATCTTTGGAATCTTGTTATGCAAAATGATAATTTTTGTTATGGCACCATGTAATAATTTAGGGCATTTGATATGTGTATGTGTGCATTTGCATTTCCTTGGTGATATAGTGAGATACTGACTTCAGCTTTTAGAAAAAGGACTCATATATATATTCTACTAATTGCCCAATTCTTCAGGGTAAATAGCAGCTTTAAGCCCAGGATTCTTGAAGAGTGAATTTTTGCATCTCTGCAGATGTTAGTTCCGTAGCCACGGGCTGGAGCATCATTATCTTACTTTTTTCCATCTTATATTAGGTGTAAATTCCCCTAGAGGAGTGGTTGTGAGTCTCTTCCTGGCTTTTGGTTCAGAGGAACACATCAGGCATCTAAGACAAAATCCTCCTTTTTGTCTTGTGCAAGTCTCCTGAACTTCCATATTCCTTCCTGAGCACCTCCTCCTGGAAATGTGGCAGATCCTGACAAAAAACCCCACAAATTCTGGGGATTTTTTGTTGTTTGTTTGTTTGTTTGTTTTTTTTTGGTTTGGTTTGGGGTTTTTTGGGTTTGTTTTTTTTTTTTTTTTTAAATATCACCAGATTTTCTCTAAAGCCCATTTAGCTAAATCTGCTGCTACTGACAATTGCTACTAAAATTGCCTGGTAAATGCCAGTAACTTTGAATATGAGTCTGTGTGAACTGAACACCTATTTTATAGTTTGGGCAGTATTTCTGTAAGCCCTCTAAATTGCAAGGCATTATAGAATTGCCTGAAAATGAAACCACAGAGCAATTGATTCTTCTGCCTGGGAATACTGTCTTCAGATTTTAATTCTGAAGATCTAAAAAAAATAATAATAACCTGAGATGAAAAATGGAAATACAAAGACAAAAGTAATTCTTGAGAAGAAGTATTTGAAAGTATTCATTTGATATTGCATATCCAAGGCAGATTTCATTTGGGTCACTCCATTTACTCAAATGGAAGAGGGAATGATGCAAAAAATCCTGTCTTTGCAGTCTCAGGTGAGTTTAGATATGTTTCTGGTTCCAGAAGTCTGCAGAATGGGCAACCCTGTGTCTGCTCACACAGATGTGAATGTGTTTTATTAGCCATCCAAAAAACCCCACCCCAAAACCAAGCCTGTAAAGAACTGCAGGTCTTTGATACAAAAGACAGTGCCCCAAAAATCACCTGGTGCAACAGGAAGAGCACAGACAAGAGCAGAGTTGCTTTTTGTCATGGCAAATATAACACATGTGAGAGGCACAAGAAGAAATATTAATTTATTGTTTTAGGTCTGTCAGTCTACACTGGGCACTAAGAGTTGGAGAGGATGTTTGAAAAAGGAGGGGGGTATTCCAATTTTCTGAGCTGTGTTAGTATCATAATTTTATTTTTTTCATGGTGGGTATAGCCTGGAGCTCTGACTGTGCATCTCACAGCCTTTTTCTGTGCAAGACATGCTGCTTTTAGGAAAATACATTCATTTCAAGAATTCCCTGAAATGTCAGAAGAAATTATTTCTTCTTGTTCAACAGCCTGAAAGGCAGAGCAGGTTTGCTCAGCTCTCAAAGGTCTGCACGCAAGAAGGTGGCCCAGTCTGCAAGAAATCTTTTATTTATTCAGGATTGTTAACATTTCAAAGTTTGCCTCCCACCGTCTTCTGACAAATATGGAATCAGCAGTGGTTGAAAAAACATCTAGAAAACAACATATTTGGTGTGCTGGTTTGATGATTAATCTGCATTCTGTCTGGCTCCACCACAGCTGTGCAGGGGAGTGATTTATCTGGGTGTTTGAAGATGAAATGCAAATCTTTAGTAGTTGCATCCAGGCTGTGGAATACAAACTTGGGAAAGCACTCTGTTGTACTGGCAGCTAAAAATGACCCTCCCATGGATTTATCAGCAGAACACAAAGGGGTTGCTTTACCCACCTGACATTTGGTAACCTCAGGTGAAGGTTTCTATCAGGAGATTGGAAAAAAAGATTTGCATCTGACCCAGCACTGGTAGTGATTTTACCATTACATTGGCTGAAAGTAGAACCAGAAAAGAATTATATATTATGTATTATGAATGTCACCTCTTACCCCTTATAGAGTTCCTCAGGTATAACAAAGGTAAAAACTATAGTCAGAAAAAAAAAAGTATTTCAAATGGTTGCATAAATATGCCACCTGTTGCTTCTTATAGAGTTGCTTAGATATCACAAAGATTGAAAGTATAAAGGTAATCAGAAAAAAAAATATTTCAAATTCTTTATGATAAATATTTATGATTTTGCTCTCTATGGTTTGTGTGCTCATGTTCTAATTTTTGATCTCTGCAGTCAAAAGCAAAATTGAGTATGATGATTGTCATTGTGATTGAAGAAAAGAGATGTGTTTCACAGAGCTACATGTTCAGCTGCAGCACTAATTTTCCTACAGAAAAAAAATATTCAGATGTTTGGTTCTTTCAAGAAATAGAAATGCATATTAAAAAAAATAATAATAAAAAAATCTAATATCTCTCTGGAAGGTGAGGAGCCACAGCAAGGAAGAAATTCAGTACAGAAACTTGGGGCCTGAGTTCTCTCATCACTGCATGTGATGTTCTATAGAAACAGGTTAATGGAATCTAAAAAATCTCATTTTAGATTTTGAATTGAAATATAATTCAATTACAGTACAAACTGTCTGAATCTTTTTCTGCTTTGAACCTTGACGTTTTTGAAAAGGTTTAA
Source organism: Corapipo altera (assembly GCF_003945725.1). Classification (NCBI taxonomy): domain Eukaryota; kingdom Metazoa; phylum Chordata; class Aves; order Passeriformes; family Pipridae; genus Corapipo; species Corapipo altera. Next base: position 5,344,632 of record NW_020884915.1, on the reverse strand, counting down.
AATCAGGAAAGATGTGCTGAAAGTTGAAGCACGAAAAAGCTTTTGTGACTCGAGTTAAAAAATTTGCTTAAATGTTTCATTTAGTGTGCAAATAAAATTGGGCATTCTTTTCACAGCTGATGTCTCCCCCAGAGGAAGAAGGCAAATTGCTGAAGGGAAAAAAAAATAAATTAAATTTCTCTTGCATAGGGGAATGTCTAGAGGTACTACAGGGTTTGCAGACCTGTCAGATTATGTGAAAGCTGAGTGTGGATGAGAAGAAAGTCAATTTGCTTTGCAGTGTTCACTTGCCTGCACTACTTGCATTGCCACACTGATAACACCCCTGCTGTGGAGAATATAAGTATGTCCTGGATCTTGTGGAAAATGTGTCTTTTCCCATTCAGCCCCTCAAAAATGGGGTTTTGTTAAAGTTTGTTAAGGACGTGATTGCTTTATTAAAAAACAAAACAAAGCAAGAAGGCAATTTGCTGCATCCTCTTAAAATACTAAGTTATAACAGCATCCTTGATATGGTTACATGGGAATCATCATTTAAATTTTGAAGCTCCCTCAGTTTTTTGCAGATGGGTCTTTTCAACTTTATTATCACCCTGGAATGTCCAACCCTTCTCTGCAGCAGAGGAATCCTGCTGTCACACCTTAAAGGACCTTGAGGGCTAGTATTGTGCTGTGATAAAAATAAAACCCTGTAGTGATGTGTTTTTTCTTTATCAGTTGCATTTTCAGGCCTTGGCTTTACCACCTTCTACCTGGCTGGGAAGCTGCACTGCTTCACCGAGAGTGGCCGGGGCAAGAGCTGGAGGCTCTGTGCAGCCATCCTGCCTCTCTACTGTGCCATGATGATTGCCCTGTCACGGATGTGTGATTATAAACATCACTGGCAAGGTGAGCCAGGTTTTTTCCAACTTTTTTTTTTCAAATTATCTGCGTGTTTATTTTATTTTATTTCATTTTAATTACGTCAAGACAGTTAAAACACGATGGTGCGGGTGGCTGCTGAGGTTTCCTAGAGAGGTTGAGTTAACCAACACTGACCTTCACAGCTTCAGGTCTCTGCCACAGCCCCCTCTCTTCCCTCACAGCAGTCACTTCCCAGTCAGATTAAGTGTGTTTGTCACAGAGAGACTGTTGTCTCAGTGCTTTAAAATTCAGGTGTGAGACTGATGTAGAAGACTGCAGAGGTCAATGAGTTATCACGATCCCAGGGGAGGCAGAAAACTGGAATCCTTTATTGGGTTCACAACTTCATATTTAAAGGGTTCAAGGTTTACATTTTCAACAGGGGGCTTGCATATTCATTCTGTTACAACTGGGGACTTTCCAGAGATGAGGTAAGGGAAAAAACAGGTTTGACAAATCTCGGGGGTCTTAGGAATTACCTCTTATGGCAAAAACCCACTTTAACTTGGGGGATTTTACAGGGGGGGACAGGTAACACAAAAGGAGAGATAAAACACAGTGGATCTTCTGAATAGGTTGTTCAAGTCAGGGTATGGTCTCTCTGGTTTGGGCAGGGCACATGATAACATCATGCAAAGAGTCTCCTCCATTGTGCTGGAGGAGGCAGGAAGAATCCACAATGATGAAGTTACTGAAAAGGGTTTTTCCCCAGCATCTGTGACTCAAGGTTTTCTGTTTAAACCTAGCAGTTTCTTTTCTCATATCTAAAATTTGGAATCCAACAGAAGACTATGCCATTTATTAATTGCACACTTATATTACTGAGGCACAATTCATAAAACACTACCATCTATTCTTTCTACCATTTCTTGACCCTCTTTATTGCCATCTCCCATTTGCTTTGCTCATCCCTCATACTAATTAAACCAGCCTGTAATTACTTTTGCCCTATTTGTCCCTATATTCCTATTGGAAATGCCATACTTTCTGATACTGTTATGTAGGTCCTCTTGGCTTTATGTGGTGTTGCTGGTGCACTACTGCTGGCCTTGCAAATTGTGCTCCCCTCAAGGTCATGAGTGCTCCTTTCTATTATCTGGTTAATACTAGTTACATATTGTTTTCCTGTTTTCCAAGACAGGCTGGAAATTTGTTCCCACCAAAGCCACTCTGTCACTCCCCTCCTCAGCTGGACAAAAGAGAAAAAATACAATGAAAGGTTCATGGGTTCAGATAGTTCAGGGGGAGATCACTCAGCCACTACCAGCATGGGCAGAACAGACTTGACTTGGGGAAAGTAGTTCAATTTATTACCAATCAAATCGGGACAATGAGAAATGAAAGAAAATCTTAAAAACACCTTCCCCCTCTCCCTTTTTCCTGGCTGGGATCAACTTCACTCCCAATTTCTCTCCCTCATGCCCTCCAGTGGCACAGAGGGATGGGGGTGGGTGATTTCTGGGGAAAAAGACCCCTTCAGTTTTATAGTTTCACAAAATCCCCACCTTTTTCAGATAAGCTTAATATATTCATTTTTGCCTAAAAATGTTTCTTTTCTCCGAAAAGGGGCTTTCCCTTCTTTCCAATTGGCCACTGGACATCCTCTACCAAAAATGATGGATCTTCTTTTGTTCTTAGCCCAAAGAGAAAAGAGAACCTCCCTGTGTGCAAAATTCTCACATGGCCCTGAAAGATTTTAATTTTTAGGAATTTTTATATTTCCTTTATCCGGCTGAAAAAGTCCCTGATTCCCAGTCCCAGTCTGGGACTTGAATATGTTACAACTTCCCAATACACCTAAAAACCCCATATTTTTATTTCTCATAGCACTGGACTGGTTTGAGCTGCCTGTTAAAGAGAAAGGGAGCAGTGTGAATGAATGGGAAGAGGATGTACAGGTTTACTCTCCAGTTTTGGACACGTGTTTCCAGCGTGTACTGTCTCTTGCCAAGAGTAAGAATTATTTATGTGCTGAAACACTGGTTATTATGGCATGGTTTATACACCACAGAGGAAAACTGCACCCATGGGGGTTGTGACTGTTGCTCATCACAACTACTTCTGTTTTGTCTTTGAATTTTAAGGAGATGGAGCTGGAAACTCAGCTCTTCCTGAAGTTATCCTGCAGGTGACCTGTGTTTTTCCCTGAAAAGAACTGTGTTCTCAAGGGAGGGAATAGTTCACTCTGGAATACCCAGCACAGAACCTCAGGCCTTGCCTTCTCTGCTCAGCAGAGTCAGCTAATTGTGTTAAATTATTTATGGTGCCTTTGTGCTGGAGCCTTTTCTGAGCTGTGGGGAGTGTAAAAGGACCATCAGTTTAATGTCCAAGGCTGAGCACACTGTAGGTGAAAGATGGAGTGGAGAATCCTTATATTAAAAAGCCATTGAGTGGGCTCACGAGGTTAATATTATGAGAACTTTATGAGCTCTTTTCAGTTTGGCTGAAGAAAGTAATATTCAAGATCTTAGTGTTGGTGTTCATGAATATTAGGATATTTCATTGTGAATCCAGAATGTATTGACTGCTTTTTAGTCCCTAAATCTCTCTGTAGACTTCTAATTCTGGAAATTTTAGTTTACTTATGGAATAAGTGGAAATAAAGTTAAATACTGAGACTGAAAAATGTTCTTTTTCCTTTATGGGAAAAACAAACAAACAAAAGAAACCCCAAACCAAAATAAACCCCCAACAAACAAAACAAAACAAAAAAAGTAAGTTATGGCTCCCATAAGCTCAAACAAAGACAGAATTGTTGTCTTCAAAAACAGGAGTCAAAATAGCTGCCTGTGTGTTTGCTCCTCACCCCCAGACAAGATCAGTAAGTGAGAAATCTTTGGCATAACTCATTTGTGAATCTGCATTACTGTGGTGCCCAAACTGAGGCCCAGAGTTACATAATTTGCATGTAAATGTTTTGAAAGAAATAAAATCTGGGCAAGTTTGCAGCAAGTCTTAAAATACCAGGGAACTTGTAGGGGACTGGCAAAAATGTGGTGTTTCTCCATGATTAAATATAGTAATCATAGGCTTGACTTTATTGCTAAGCAAAATAAAAAAACAGCTGGGATAATATTCAGTCAACAATTAAAGCAGAGTAATCTGAGAATTACACCCAACACAGGTTTATAGAAAATTAATCTTGTCACAATAACTAAATTTTTTACGAGTTGATTGATGCTGAAACAGCGAAAATTGTTGCCCTGGGTACCTTTTGTACCATGACAGTTTGATAGGGACAGGCTGAATGGTGCAAAATCAGCCTCTGTGTGCATAGGACAAGATTCCATCTGCTTCCAAATACTGTGTACACACAATCACCTTTTAAAATCTTGCTTGAGCCTCTATTACATCTGTTTGTGATAGATTTGTTATGTCCTTTTGTGTGTAGAAGGATTAGAAGGGATCTCCTCTTACTCAGCCATGACTTATAAACACATTTCTTAAATTCATCCATCTCAACATTAAATTTTTCAGGTTTTCTGGCCCTAGCTGTTCCTCTTAAAAGAAATCTCACTTCTCTGATGAGAAAAAAATACAAACCATTTGTCACCCACTGAAAATTGAACCTTGTTCTAATACCTTTGTTCTAATATATATCAGACTGACAAGCTGGGGAATTTAATCTTTATTTGACGACTTTAGTCAAAAATAATTTGTATTGATTTCGCCTTCTTTGTCACTAAACTCAATGATTCACCATTTTTATTACACTGTGGTTTCTTTGTAATTGAAAGGATGGAAACACAGGTACACACAGATGATATGGTGCTTAATAAGTCTGGTTAAAATAAAATGTGCTACCAACTCATATTCTAGGCAGTGCCTCTTGTTCATTTCCATTTATTGGTTGTGCTCAATCTGAGGCTTTCAAAGGCAGGCTGTATTTCCAGGGAAATTTTCCTCTGGTTGTTTGGAAATAACACACAAGATCAGAGGAGTTTTTATTAAGAGGCAGAACCTGACAGCAGAAGGAATCTTCTGACACTTCAGGTGCTATTCTGTTCCTGTAGAAAACTTAAAATTACCTGTGTGTGAGAGGTGCAAATATCTTGTACAATGGCCTTGTTTTATCTTATTTTATTTTGGGTTTTTTTGAAGGAGTATGAGACAGTAAAAAGCATCAAAAGAAAGATATTCAGAAGGTGTTAAGTCAGTTCAAAGGCATGTCAATCTTTGACCTTTCAGGTGCTTTTAGTGAGAATTCACCCAGCCTGAAGTGGTTGTTGCCAGCTGTCTTTCTCAGGGGCCTTGCAGGAGCTGCAGGAGAAGTGAACTGCTGTAGCTCCAGTGGCCCACTGCCTGGAGGGAGAGAATTTTCCACTTACATCCTGCCTGCTCCCTGGAGAATTCCTCCTGGAATACAAACAGTCATGAGCAGATCTGGCACTGTAACTGCCTTTTTTCCTGGGGGTGCTTGGGCAGGGAACAGACTGTGGTCAGTGCAGTAGGTTGGGGTGGACCTGTGAGCAGGAGAGCTCTGGATGGCAAACAGCACAGGACAGCTGTGCTGTCCATGGATGGAAAACCTGGCTGTGGGCACTCTACCTGATGGCACACTGGAAGAAGATCCATGGGTTGCCAACCCCCAAATGTTGGTCAGCAGTGCTCTGGAACATCATGGGTGTTTAATGCCCCATGGAGGCCACACTGTTCCCTCTGTTCATCTCCCAAAACACAACCAACCACCTGCATTTTAGGTATTCAAAACGTTGGAGATGTCCCCACAAAATACTGATTTTATGTGTCCTGTGTGACTGTGGTATTTGGCTCCAAATTCTTTATGAAAACTCGAAGTTCACATTTTCTGGGTTGAACACTTCCACGTCAAGCAAATGTCTTCCTGTTTACACCTGTCACTTCTGGCTGACCTTTCCTTCTGCTTTTGTTGCTCTTTTTGTCTAGATGCTTTCGTTGGAGGGATCATTGGCCTCATTTTTGCTTATATTTGCTACAGACAGCACTACCCCCCTCTGGGTAACACAGCTTGTCATAAATCTTACGTCAGCCTGCTAGATCAGAACTCTGTGAAGAAAGAAGAGCGACCGACAGCAGACAATGCTACTGGGCTGCCTCTGGAGGGAATAACTGAAGGTCCCGTATGACTTTAAGAAATATGCAGAATGAACTTTTAGCTTTCTCACATTTCCTCCAAGCTGGTCTCTTAACAGTGTTTCTTACTTTTTTTCTTTTGTTTCTTTTGTTTCTTTCCTTTTTATAAAGAGAAGTTCAAATATTTTATTTTTAATGCCATAATGTCATCGTACTTTCGAAGTTAATTTTTCAGTTCATGTTGACTTGTTGTTGAATTACCTGTTTTCAGTCTACTGCAAACAGACTATTTGAGGGAAGGGGAGAGAATTACAAACAATCCCATATAGAGAATGGTTAAGAGAGTAATTTTAAGGAGATGTGGTTGAGGATATAGTAGATCTGGAAACAGATTTTTCTGAGGTACTGACTCATCCTCTACAAAGTTCTGGTCATCTTCAGCACTCATTGATTTTGATGGGTGGTGAGTACACACAGCACTTTTCACCAGGTGTTCAGCATCTGTTGGGGCCAGCCATTTCTTCATATAATTTGATAATTTAGGGCATCATCCTTATTTTTATCTTGTTGCCTTCTAACATAAAAAAAAAACAAACCTCCATATGCCGGTAAAACTTTGCTTTAATTGCCAAGTTTTGACAAGGTCATTCTGAGCTACTAATGATAAAGCAGATGAAAGGTATGAAGGGTTAAATGTTTGAAGAGCCAAGCTTAATGCATCAGTAGTTCTTCAGGATGATTCTCACATTCAAGAAATTCCATGCTGTTCAAATTATCAACTTACAATAACATATGTATTCATAGGATGGACTAGAAACTTGGTACTACATCATCAGCCATTTTCTGAGAGCTCATGCAGTAATTACCATCCAAACAAATTGAAAGAAAAGAGCAACAAGCTGAAGTCTTTAAAACAAATGTTTTAAAAAAATCCTAAACCTGGGAGAATAAGGAGACACAGAGTTTCCTGTGAACCTGGTGTGCCATGTCCATCCTTGTGTGGTGACTCACTGCAGCATTGGTGACCTAAAGAAATGCAGAGATTTTCATTTGTGACCTTGAACGCTCGTGGTGGTTTCCAGCACTGTCACATGTCCAGAGGAAGGCTGGAGACAGTTTTCTGCTAGTCCCATTCCACATTTTCAGCTCATCGTGGTGTTTGGGAAGGCTGGCTTGGTACCTGAATTCAAACTCAACAAATCAAACTGCTGCTGGTGTGGAGAAGGTTCATAAGTGTGGGATTTGAGTTAATAATTTATTATTATCAGGATTCTGGTGTGATATGTGTATGCACTACGCAGCACACATCACATTCCTGTGAAATGATGTACCTTTGGATGGCAGAATGTCAGATTCCAGGTTTTTTTTCCCTTAGGTATCCTGTGAAAAAGCAGGCAAATGTTCCAGCCCACATCCTGGCACTTGGAGCTGCTGGTTAAGGAGACCAAGAGAACGTTGATCAACGACCATTCTTATGGTGCTTTAGACTGGAGGAGACTGCTGCCATAACTCCAATTTATGTGTTCCTGTTGGAATATGCATTGGCCTTGTAGGCATTTTGTGATTCAAACAGCTCACTGTCTTTATGTAAGGCTTGCCATTTACTTTTCTCAAAGCTAAGCTTTGTAGATTTTTTTTTTTTTTGAGAAGAGCTACTTCCTGATTGGCAACACTTGAATTTTTATAGAAAGCAAGTGAATTAGAGTCCCTTTAAAAAGAAACATAATGATTGTGTACAAGAGGATGCAACCTTGCTATGTATAAACTTATATGATATTTAGAAATAACTATAAATAGGAAGTGACATCAGGGAACAGAATGTACTAGGCACGAACCCAGAAGTGTTCTGTAGAAATCAGGCCTGATCTGCTTTAAAACTGATACCAGTTTGACTCTGCCAGTGAGAGGTGGGATGTTTTACTGGCAGTTACAGAATTCTGAACTCTACAGCAGAGACATTACCCAAACATAGCTGTGGGTTTGCTGGTGAATACAAATTCCCAAAACCAGCAGCAGCAAAGCCAAGTTATTCAGCATTTGCGCTGGATTTCACAGAACACTCCTCTAGTGTAATTGAGGTCTTAAATTCTAGAAACCCACACAGCCTAGTGGAGGTGTAATCTTTCTATAAAGTTTTTAACCCATCCTACGGAATTCTGTGACAGATATAATTTTCTGTTACTTCACCTGGGAGGATTAAAGAAAGCCCTGGAGGGAGGGGAAGGCTCAGCCATCAGCTTTTTCTTTCAGCAGGAACCCTAGTCTTCCAGGTTATATGCAAATGTTAAAAAAAAAAAAAACCCTTCAATCAAATTAGAAGTTTAATACTGATGCATAGAGCATTTTGCATGGTTTTATATGGATCTGGCTTATTCTCAAAATTGAGTGGGACCTCTTAACTGTGCTGTACACGTTCCCAGTGTTTTAATGGCTTTTGATACAAACAAGCTGTCTTCTTTGGGATGGGGAAACCTTATACAGCCCTCAGATGAGTGGTGGATGTTAAAAGATTGGATATGAAGTGTAACACAGCATAAAAACTTAAATTACAAGAGTAATTGGTGAGCTTGGAAAAGCAGTAAAGAATAACACATTTTAATGGGAATAATTAAATTGAAAGTCATAAAATAGACAATGTAAAAGCTTTGATTAAAATGTAATTAAAATTATGAAGGACTTAATGGAATGAAACTTGTGGAGGGATCTGTGGGTGCCATAATCACCAGTGCAAAGTCAGCATAGGGAAGGCATTTTTGTGGATCAGTGTATTTTAATCTCATGCTTTCTCAGTGTGAAGGAAATGTAATGTTGTAATGCACCAATAAAACAACACATGAATGTGGGTTTGTACATCTGTGTGTCACTGTTTTTTTGAGAAGAATAGAAGTTAGCAAGTTATTTTCATTAATAAACCACAAAGAAACCCAAGCCCTAAAGTGACTTTGTTATTGATAAGCAACAAACTGATGCCATTGAAATGGGACAGCATTCCTCCTTTAACCAAAATATGCTCTTCAGCTTTCCTCCAGGAAAAGGTAGTGTAAGCCTGCAAGGTTGAAATTTTGGAATATTTAACCAGGCATTGTGTTAGGAAGGAGTTGGAGCATTTATACTGATTCATTCAGATTTTGTTGTGTGCAGTGCAGTCTGATTTGGCCCTCTGTTTTCTTTCCTCAATGAACAGAGCCAGTTATTTCTATTTAATGTGAAGTAGAACCTCATTTTCTTTCTTCCCATGGCAAAAAATACTTTGCTATGGATTGTGGAAAAAACCCCCCACAAAACAGATGAAAAAGCCTCACTTTTGTTTTATGGTACTAAAATTCTGATGACTTCAGTGAACTGCTCTGGATCACTGAGCATATCACATCCTATAGGTGGAATAAAACCTTCACACAATTTTTGCTCACACTCTTAACATTTTTAGGGGTATAATTAGAAAAATATTGCAACTAATTTGTCTGCAGTTTTGTTTTCTTGTGATAACATGTATCTGTCCTGAGACAGAAAACTGTTGGGTTGCTCTGACCTAAGGGAAAAGTCTTGAAGAGAGCAGTGTTGGGTTGGTGGGAGTGAAAAGGTTGGACAGGTTCCTGTTGATGATGATGTTCAGAATGTGTTCACAAGTGCCACAAGAGGTAACAATAACTATAAAATTTCTGTGTCCCCTGCTCCCCAGTGTCAGTGCTCACAGTGGTGCTTTGCCAGCTGAGACAGGCACAGTGAAAGCAAAATAATATCAATATTGATCATTGGTAACTGTGCATTCAGTAGGATTGGTTATCTTTAGAGAATCTTTAGAGAATGCTGTAAAATAAAACTCGAGGCTATGCTAATATGCTTTCATGTTTCAAATGCACACAATGCATTCAAAATGAACAAAATTATACAAGAAACACCAGTATAGCTAGTGGATTGGACAAAATGTAAAGATCAGTTAGAAATAGTTCCACATGAGTTAATTTAATTGACTCTACTTTAGATAGTTAAAGCACCTACTAGGGTTTTATTCCCACAGCTTAAAGTGCATTTTAAAATTACTAAGCAGGACCACGTTGCTGAACAGTTAGGATTAGCATCCACAGGCACAACCTGAAGTCATATTTCTTATTATTCTTACCCATTTTACAAGATATATACTCATCTTAGAGTCCACTCCAGACTCATCTGATAAGCAGAATGTCTACATTGCTGTCCTAAGAGGCTAAAACTAAATTAGAAGTTTCCAGTAGGATGCACCCAGTTTAATACAGTTTATTATACAGAGAACTCCTGTTCTCCAGGTGTGCAAATCATTCCCTGCTCGGGAACTTGCTCTGAACAGAGAAAAAACATTATCATTTTACCATTAAATTAAAACTTAACCTGTATAAAATTAAAATGACAAGACTGGGTGGATAACTCCTGATACACTGGATTGAACTGGGATTCCTTTTACAGATGCTTGGCCTGCTGGCTGAATGCTATTTTGCTTAAACTTGCAGAAATAGCCTCAAAATCAACATACAGACCATTCAGAGCAGACTCGGACTTTGTTTGAACCCAGACAACTAAAAACATCTGAGCTGCAGCAGATGTGTGCTGAAGTTCCTGAAGATGTGCCCATTGACATTTTGCTGCCAGGTTCTGAGCAAACTTCCCAAGGGGAAAACCAAGAGGCGTTTTTTTGGGGATGAGCCACGTTCCTGGTCTGTGTATGGAGGTGTGAATGGGGTGTGAAATGGAGAATCCTCCCTCGGTGCTTCCACTGGATAAAAAACACAGCCCTGCATCCAACCAGTCCATGAGTACTGCAGGATGTCAGGCATGAAATGTGATTGAACCAGCTCTGTGAACCTTAAACCTTTGGCCTGAATTCCTTTGTTAGCTTGCCAAAAAAGCTCTTCATTTCACTGGGAGGTTTGCAGCAGTCGTGCATTATTCTGTAAAATACTGGTTTTTAACATGGCCTGAAAACAACTTTATTTCTAGGAGTAGATGGGGCTGGGCACAAGGAAGCTCTGATTTTTATATATGGTTTGCTTTTATTTGGCCTCTTGTTCACAGATGTAACTGTGCTTTTTGATCATCTCCTCTGAGCACCTTCAGGTCCCTTGTTTTCATCTCCAGAACAGCCTCTGTGCTGATGATGGGAAGAAGAGAATTGATGGTGACTTTTTTTTTCTCCTGGATCATGTCTGCCTTCCTTCATTTCATTTCAAGAACCTGTGCCAGAGCTCCTCTGTGAGCAGGAAAATAAAGTTTCTCTTCCTCACCAGCCCCAACTGTGGCTGCTCTAAACAAGCCCATGTGAGGAACCACTGGTCCTGGAAAATAAAAGGAGTGGGAAAATCTGGAATACCTCCATTTCACATGGATAACAAACAGAGAAACTGAGACCTGCAAAGAGCAGTGGTGATACTGGGGCTAAACATAAATTAATAATAGGAAAATATAGCTTGGAATATTAAGAATCAAATACACATGTGCAATAACCTATCCCAGCTTAATCCCTTACACAGACATTTATACCAGAGTGGGAGCCTTGGGATTTGGGGTTAACACAGCATCAATATCTGTAACTTTCCAAGTCTAATTAATGTACTTGCATATTATAATCATCATTCACCCACAGCACAGAGTGCAGCTCTGGAGGGACTGGGTGTCATTAGAGAATGGCCCAGCTGAATCCAGACAGGCTTCCACAGGAGAACTCTTGTTGCCATTGTCTGATACACAAAACTTCTCACTCTTAAACCAAAAGGCACTTTTTAAGAATTTTTCAGGCTTTTGCAATTCTTAGTGTTGAAGGGAGAAAGGGTAACAAGTAAAGAGAAATTCCCAAATGCCCTTTCACTTTTAACTTCAAGGGGTTTGTCAGCCCAATTCACAGGTGGACCAAAAGCAGATTTGTGCTCTTCAAATTTCTGGTGTTACAGGTTGAGCCAACTCACAGCTGACCTGTGAGATGCTGTGAGGGACTGGTGAGCCCATTTCTATCCTCTTGGCTTTTTCACATGTGGTCACTGCATGGAAACAATCTGTGAAATAAAGACAACTGCCACCATGGAAAAAAAATATGCAAGAGCCACAGATAAGGCCATTTTTGCCACTATTCTAGTTACCTTCACTCTCCAAGTGACTTTCTGACACCAGTCAGAAGATTAAGAGAGAAGAGATGCTAATTAAGATCCGTGCCCATTAGATAATTGCTGGAACAGATCTAAGCAAGGGAAAGTTTGACTTATTAGCCCCAACAGCCTTTGCCTGTTGCTGGACACACAGAGGATGTGACTCTGAAGGCTCCCAGGAGTCATATCATTGTCAAAAATCTCCTTGAGCTTTTTATTCAATTCCTTCTATCAGCATCATTAGGAGAAAGGAGTCCCCATTTTATTGAGGGTGAGATTTACAAATAATTTATAAACAGACTGTTGAATAAGTATCTCCTTTCTGTATTCTATTCACATCCTTATCAGCATTACAGAGCATTTGTGTGTACAAAAATCCATTTCATCCTCATTTCCACTCCCGCAGACTGAGGGCACAAGAAAAGATTTCAGATGCAGGTTGGTATTGAAACCAATATAACACTGTAAAAAAAGGAAAGGGAAAAGAACATTATGGCAATGTCACAATGTCACTCTGATCTAAGAGGTGTGAGCTTGTCTAGGCAGTGATTGTGCTGGAATTTGTATCTGCAGCATTGTCCAACAAAGGTAAAGCAACTTAAAACATGCTCTGGATCAGTGAGTGTGAAAGAGAGTGGAGCTGGCCTCCACAAACACATCATGGCACAAAGCAAAAGGCTGGAAATCCCATTTCTGAGGCTTGTTTGGCAAACAAAAATTCCATTTCATAGGCATGTAATGGGTTAGGAAATAGTTTTAATTTAATGTGTTAACTAAACTCGTAATGTTAGGCATATTTTAATGACAAAAAAAAAAAAAATCCAAACATGTTCTCTCACTACATCTCAGTGTATGAAACCTTTTGCCAACATGTGGAGAGAAGGATTTCCACCTTTGCTCTTTCAAGGCTTCCAACTCTCTCATGTCAAGCAAATGCCCACAGTAACAGGGTTATTCTTGAGTGGGTGATTTGTTCCTTCCTAATTTGTTCCTTTCCTAATTCTATCCTGGGCTGAGAAACCTTCCCCAAAATTTCCATGTGAGTCTTCTGTGTCTGTGAATTGTTCAGATGGGAAATAGTTTCATTTTTAATTTTTGACCAGTTTTAGCATCAGCTGGAATCCCCCCTTTTTAAATACTGAAAGAAAACACCTGTGCTGCTAAAACCCCAAAAGGGGTGAGCACAGCTGATCTCAATATTCAGTGTAGGATAAAGGGGAACAAACACTATTCTGCACCAAAATTTGGAAGGAACAGAGAGCTGGCTGATGGTGCAAGAAGAGGTGCTACAGGAACTCATTATTGGTAAGTGGATTTACATTTTCCATGAAGAGATGAAAACAGCCTCTATTATATTTGGGATCAATTTGAGTGCCTTCCAGATTTGAATTTGTGAAGTTTAAGCAGTGCCTGATTTAATGGAAGGAAACTGTAGAACAGCTTGTGTGTTATGGATAAAAGGGAAAGCAGAAATATTGTCCTTGTTTCTTGATGGCCCTTAGTTTGTGGAAGGTTTCTGCAGCGGAGGGAACCAGAATTGGTCACCTAAGGAAATTTTTCATCTTCATTTTTTGTTGTTTTGGTTTTGTTTTGTTTTTTTTTTTTCTGTGAACTGCTAATAAATGGAGATATGCCAGTGTTTATGGTTTCCAATCTGCCAAACAAAGGGTAGCTTCTAACCCAAGGTGTATTGGCTTATAACCAATCAATACTATTAATCTTTTCCTTCCTCACTTTTATGGGATAATTACGCTGAAGAAGTCAATTCCTGTTTTCTATGTGTATTTATTTAATGCTCATAGTAATTTCTTAGAAGCTGGACAGAATTATTAGGCAAGTAAATACATATTTTGCCATTTTATGTTGTCCTTGTAAAAATAAGAGGAAAAGTTACACTACTCCTACAATCTTTCTGTAAAACCATTGTCGTGACAGGATGGTTTAAGGAGTTTAATGGCACTGGTAATGGCCATCCAATAAAAACCATTTATAAGGCAGTAAATGCAGCTATGAAGAAAGATGCTTACTAGTTAAATTGTGGAAAGAGTCCCTCATTAGGTTGTGATAATGCACTAAATACTGGAGTCAGTGCTATAATTAGCACTGCTGTTCAGGATTGTGTGTGATGTGCAATACCCTCTGACCCCAGAGGAGTGAAGGAGATGTTAGGGACTATACTCTTGCTGTTCCTCTGTGAAGTCTTTGCTGAAGTTCACCTGGGTGCATCAGAATTGTGAGGAATTTGTTTAAACACCAGAACTAACAGGTGCAATGTGATCCAAAACAATCCTGTGACATGAATTTCAATGCTGGGAGAGACCGGGACAAAAATACATCTTGTCAGCTGAAGGAGACTAAAAGCTTTTCTGTCACTTCCCCCATTCTGGTGGATTTTTCAAATTTTCACTTAGTTTCAAAGGAAAGCAAGAGGTATAATTTACTCTCTGGGTTTGTTACAGGAATAAAGGTTAGGTTCAGAGGGGCTGGCTCATCACACAGTGTTCAGGTGAGTAGAGAAAGACTCAGACACTTTCTTCTTCTGGCCCTCCCCTCAGTGTAACATCACAACTCACATTTTATGGTCCAGTGAGGTGCTCTCAGAAAACCCCCCGTGCTTGTCTTCAGGCTAAATTGTTTATTTATGTTTTGGGTCGCTTCTACGCTTCCATTAGTGCCCCCGCTGACTTGTGCGAGGTGATGCTCCTGCAAAGAAAAACAGTCTCCCAGCTGAGCTTTTAGGTGTGAGGGTTTTTTAAACGGGCTCTCGGTGTCTTTGGTGTGCAGTGATTGCTTGCTGTTATTAAACAGTGATTCCCTGAGGTTTGAGGAAGTGAGATTCCCCTGCAAAGCAGTGGTTCTGACTATTCCAGTTAAATGATGGTTTTTTTTTTTTTGCTTTGAGCAGTGCAGGTTATACAGCTGAACAGCCCAGATTTTATCCAGAGAAGCTGGAACTGACTCATATAAGTGGGGTCTGAGCCAGGTTTCACTCAACATCAGGCCCTTAAATGAGGCTTAGTGGCTTTGGGCTTTTTCATAGCCAACAGACAACTCTGTACTTAGGCTGTTCCAGAGGAGGTTTTAAACCTCCAGCTGCAAGTAAATCCTTGACTGTGATTAAGACAAATACAGATATCTACAACCTGATAATGAAAGGTTTATACTAAAATTAAAGTGGTTACTAGTGATTGAGAAATAGAACTGTCCTTTGATCACTGGTGAAATTAATTTGGGCAATATTGGCATTAATACTGTGCATTATTTTCTGTGAATTTGTCTGTGGTGAGGTGAGCTGGCAGGCACGATAGAGCTCCTAAAAAAAAGTCCTCATAAACTGAAAATAGGTGTTTACGTGAAATAAACTTCCCTGAAGTGTAAAACTGGGTCAGTCAAATTGTTCCATTTCACCAAATCTTAATATCAATTATTCAAACTGATACTTGAGCTCTGATTCAGGCTTTCACTCTTTCCTACAACACAGTAAATGCAGAGGGGGGATGGATAGTCATCTGTGCTGAACATGGCTTGGATCACTTCTAATTATCTGTGGGGGTTGTTTTTTTCTTTTTTTTTAATTCTTGATAACATCTGGTGAAGGACATGAAAGGGCTTGAGGGATGAAAGTTGCTCTCATCTTTCCTTTTACTCTTCTGGTATTAAACTCCAATAGGCAGGAGATGGTTTTTTTTGTTCATCCTTTGTTCAGTGCTCGTTAAAACAAAGGCCATTGAAAGAAGTTACCATTCCAGCTCTCTGAGGCTCCCCCGTGGCTCTGTAAGAGCTGAGCCTCAGCTCTTCATCTGCAGTGTTGTTAACTGGTGAAAGTTTTTTGTTTTGGCCATTACACTTCCCAGGGTCACCGTAACCAGATGTCAGAGCAACTCATTAGAAATGTGGTGTTGCAAAAGTTACTGACTTGCAGGGTTTGTTCTGTGAAATGTAAACCCAACTTGACTCATTTTTTAGGTAGCAGTTCTTTTTTGAGGCCACACAAATCGGCAGCAAAACCATTTGCTGCTTAAATCTGACAGAAATAATTGTTAATGTTCCTCCCCACAGAAGTGCTGTCCTAGGAAAAAGCAATGAAATTACTTCTTTTTCTTATTATGATCACATTTTTAAAAAAGGTACAACTCTGTTCTCTTTTCTTGAAGCTTTAGAAGGGGTTTGCTCCTGCTGGTATTGGCAGCTGTTAACTCCCAAAATAATTTACCCCCTTTTCAATTCTGTAGCTGCACTCCATGATCAAGCTTTGCCTCCAGTCTGGGAGAATGTGGTTGAAGTGCCCTTTCCAAAACCTCTTCAGATGCCTTTTGGTGCATCTTTCTTGGTAGTCAGTCTAGTAAGTGCTAGAACAGGGCAAATCAAAATGAAGGGTAGATTTAAAGAAATTTTAACACCACCACAACAATTAAAATTACTCTGCAGCCTCAGCAAGATGTGAAACTTCTCTGAGCCCTTCTATGAGCAATATGCCTGTAATATTTAAAGCAATTAAGTATTAATGCTTAGTTCTAATTAAAATATTCATATTTTTATTAAGTGCTGGGTACTAAATAAAGTTTTCTTTCAGGTAGTTAAAATCAAGTAGGTTAATTATTGATCATACATATTATGCTTTCTTCCTCCTTACATTTTTTTGCTAAGTGCAAATCTCGATTAGAATCTGGACATGAAACTGGAGTTGCTCCCTGCTTTTTTGTGGATTTTTTTTATTTTTGGCTGAGAGTTTGGGGGGGTTTTCTGCCTCTTATTATTTTATTGGACAACTGAGAGCTTTTCATTGTCAGATGACTGTGCTGTGACCCTTCTGTGCCCTGAGTGTGCCTGGCTTCGGGGTCCCTCCTTATTTTGTTGAGATGGGATCACAACAGAGGATTGAGCTGAAGGAACACAATCAGCAGCTGACTGAGATGCTTTCAGCTGAGCATTTTGCTTTTGTGCAGGCAGTGGCTGCCTTCATTTTGATTACCTTATCTTCATGCAAAGCACAAAAGGGAGATTCAGGTAATCTTTGCAATCTTCCAAGGCAGAGGTTTATCTTTTCCAAAACTTGAGCTGGGGAATGGCTGGGGTGAGCCCCAGAGGCTTCCTCAGTGAAGGGCTGTTTATCCCCTGTACCAGAGCACACTCCAACAGTCCACCCCTGAGACAGATGGAGATTACTGCCATTCACCTGACAGGCATGGGGAATTTATTCTGGATACAGCTGCCTTCTGTTCATTCCAGTTCTTGTGACTCCTGAGACTGCAGGATGTCAGAAGGTCTGGTTTTCCTTCCAGATTTCAGGGACTTCACTGCCCACAGAGCTATTTGTCATGGATACTTTGTGGCCACTTGCAATCACTAATTTCTGCAGTAGTCCCTCATTTCTGTTTTGGTGAGAGAAGCCAAGGAGGATGGAAAAGAGCAATATGTAGTGTATGCTATAAACCTTGAGCCTGGAGCTGGGAAAGGGATGTTCCTTCTTGGGAGAAAAGGACCAGAGGCAGCTTGCACTTGAGCATCCACACTACACAGGAAATAACTGGAACATTTCCTACACAACCACTAATGACCCACTGAATCTCTGCCTGGTCCAAATTAATGTCAACTGATTGTTTCACAACTTAGCAAGTCAGGGAATTCATTACCTGTGAAAGAATGAGAAGAGTGATTCTTCAGGATGCAACGATTTGAACTCTAGAGATCACTTGCTTGGATTTGTCAGTCCCATAGGTGGGGGTTTAAATGTAAGATTAAATTAATTTGCAATGCCAAATGTAACAATTTATCTGTGAAACACATAGGAATGTGGCTTTCTGCACAGAGATGGAACGTTGCCATCAGCATTAGTGACCCATAGAAGAGGTTGAGGTGGCATCTCCTGGGTGGGTTTCCATGGAATGCCAGCTCATTACATGGGTGAAGGATGGCAGTGACAATGTGATTAGTCACCAGCATCATTAAACAAAGTCCTGCTGTGAATGGAAGCCTGTGAGACACTGTGTGATCATCAGGTGTCTTCCCTGGGATGCTGCCTGGGTGTTCACGAATGTATCCCTCATCCCATGGGAAAGCTTCTGTAATTTCTCTGCATGCAACAGTGATTAGAGATCTACTCTGCCTTGAGATAAGCAGGAAGGACTGTGGTGACATTTTTCCCTGCCTCTGGCCTTGATCTGAAGCCATTCATTAATTTAAGTCACTTCTGGAGAACACCTTTAATATTTCAAACTTCACGCCTCCCAGCACAAAAATATCTCTAAACTGTTTTACTGATGTATTTGGGATCTTTTACTTTGTGTATGCTCCAGGACAAGAACACCTGGAAAGCTGCAGACCATGACACTAATAAAATAATCCTGCAAAATTTTTTTCCAACCCTCAAGCCTTGCAGGCTGAATTTGGGTCAGTCATTTGCAGTCTGGCCTTGGTTGCATAGCTGGGCTGTAATGACTCCCTGGCTCCCAGCTGCAGGTCATTCAGGATATGGTTAAGCTGCCTTCTTTTTGTGTCTCTAGCTGTTGGCCAAAATTAAAATCAGAGCAATGTGGAAAGTGCAATAGTGTTATACAATGTGACTGCAGCAGGAGATCAGACCCTGAGACTTCATAACATTTGGCAAAGCCTTAAATGAACAGAAAACACAATATCATGAGTCAGGGAAGGGCACTAGAAAAGTGACAGTTTCCTTTGGAACCCTGGCTTCATTTTCCAGAAGTAATAGAAAAAAATTCCTATCTTTGTCTCACGTAAAAATAAAAAAGCACATACAGAAAAAAATAAGCAGTTAAGATTTCCATCACGTGTGATGTGAAAGCAAGTATTTCAGGACTTCCACTAAATACAGTTTGTGATTTTCAGCAAAATGGAGAAGAACATGTTATATTTACTCTGAGCATAACTTTAAAATCTGAAAGATAATGAAGATTCATTCTAGAATATTTTATTTCTGCAACAGTCAAATTCATTACTGTTGTATGACTTTTAGATACCTAAATAAGTCAGGTTTTTTATCCCCAAATTGTTGTACAAGCTCTAAAACAATGAGGGACTACAAGTCTTACAAGGAGGCAGCTTCATTTGTTGTGCCTCATTGCAGCTTAGTAAACCTCTGCTTTCTTTTAAGTCCTGTATTGAGAGGACCAAAACAGTGTTCAGGGCACTCAGAAAATGCCCTTGCACATATTGAAACTACAACAAAAAAGTCCACTCCAATTTCACAGTGGGACTGCCATCCAATTTGCTGCTAATTGATTCTAGGAGGTTATAGATCTGACTTCTGTGAAATGCTTATCTACAATAACCTGATGTATGTACTATTATCCTACATCTATATCTCATTTTGTCCTATTAAAAATTACATGAATCCATATTTTGCATGACAGAAAACTGCATTGACTCATCAACTATGTAATTTCTCCACTTTTACCTTGTGTTTAAGGAGGGCAAGGTACTGCTAGTACAAAAGCAAATAGCTATTTGCATAAGCAAATAACTGTTAAAGGGGAGGAAAATTTTATCAGCTAGCATTAGTCACAAAATAAGGATTGGATCTCCTGGAAATAAGTCTTTGCTTCCCTAACTCAGTTAATTTAATATTTGATAGACAACTCAGCAAACTTCTCCCCCCTCTTTCTTTTTTTTAATTAGCATAGCTACATTTATAAAGATCCACTGTTTGTAATTTATGCATCTCTAATTAATCTTTATCTTGTATATTAAATGTCATAGAACCTAACATGTTCCATTTCTCCAGTTAACCCTGCCAAGCAACATCAGTACTTTGCACGTGTCCATCAGAACAGAGTGTTTTAAAACCGAATTTCATTGTTCAAAGACAGACCTTTACATGGCAGCAGATCTTCTGGGCTTGCTCTGGCTACAGTTCTTGCAGTGTAGCTGTACCAACTTCCTGCAGTTTGTGTCTCTTAGAGTTGGAAAACCAAATTTAGCATCTTCTACACCCACCTTGGGCACTGCTAGTGCTGGATGTTCGTTTCCTCTCTAGAAGAAGGAACACACTAAAAGTTATTAGCTCACTGTGGACTTAATAAAGGAACTAAACACCAATGAACGTGAAATTAAAATTTTATATAAATGCACTGGAAAACTACTTTTATTAGCTTAGTTTTATGGCTTAATTAGAAGGAATCCTTTCCCCTTGCCAATAATGCTAATTATGGAGATCTTGATATTTTAATAAATACACTTGATACGGAGATGTTGGACTTAAGGAATATTACCATAAAATCAGGAAACAGTTGTGTGGGGAAAATGGTCTTAGGGAGAGCCCTAAACCATGATAATGTAGGTGGTAGAAGTGGTATCAAGTGAGCTGTGATGATTTGCCCAGCAAATCCAAGAATATCTCAAGGTTTATGTGCTTAGCCCAAAATAAACACAGACATCTTTAATAATCTACAAGAGCATGTTTAAAATCAGAAAAGGCAACTGGCAAAGTGCTGAAAGCCAGTTTCACAAGGGAGTTTTTAAAAAGCACCTGGAGCTCTTGTGAGTGCAAGATTTAGGCTCTTGGAACCCTCTGCCTACATGTTCTAAATGGATAATTTTTCTTCTAATGACACACTTGTGTTTGAACAGGGAGTTAAATCCTCCTCAGCTCTTTTGGACTTGCAGACAGGGACTCCAGTACAAAACAAACAGATGTACCTTCAATTTTCAGGCCATCGAGAATTTGAACTTAATACCCTTTGAAATCTAATTTCTTACAGTTTGGGAAAGGCCTGCATTAAATAGTTAACTTGACTGTCTTATTTTCTGTTAAAAGTTTTCCAGTCTGAGAGATATTTGAATTAAGAATATCTTCTAATATTTTATTTAGAATTTACTCTTTTTTTTTTTTAAGTTATCCAGGTTTTAGTCTATTTTAAACAGCTTCTACAGTGTATCTGCCACAGCCCTCTCCTAATAACCCATGTCATACAGAGCTATCAAACTTTTAACCACCTTTTTATAAGGATCTGACTAATGTGGCTCAAAGCCTTGCACCTACGTTTTTTATTTTGAAAGAAGTGATGAGGAACAGCCAAGTCCTGAAACTCTTGAATCTGATAGGAAATTTGGACTGGCTCAGAATATCTGGGTGGATTTGGGATTCGTGTTGCAAATACAGATCTGATCTTCATTTGTGTTGAAAAAAACTGAAGCAACTTTTCCTTCCACCACCTTAAAATAAGTTGGAGCTTTGAATTAGGTAATCTGATCAAAAAATTTAAAATGGAGGTGGACAAAAGATTACTCACAAAGCTGAGCTGGGTGGCACACATAGCAGGTTCACCAGCACATTTGAAATGGAAAAAGACCTTGTGAATTTACTTTAGTAACTAAATGGAGAGATCAGAATGATACTCCCAACTCGCAGAGTCTGCGCTGCTTTTGTGTGAGGGAGGTAAGAGGGCAGAGCTCTAACCCAGCCACCACTGCTGTCCCCAGGATCAAGGCAGACCTTGCCTCTTTTTTCCACATTCCTTTGTGAAATGTAACAGGTTGTGGGGATGGGCAGTTTTAGGGGAGTCTGAGTGCAGCTCTGGAAGTGACTTTCAAGGACGTGCCCATTTCTAGTGCCGTGGTCCAAGCACTGCAATGAGATCTCCCTGTGCTAAAGGCAGCCAGGCTTGGATCCCACTGGAGATTTAATTTGCAAGATTTAGGCTCTCCTAAAAGACTATAAGAAGTCAGAGATCAGAACCCAATGGCCTTATATTTAAACTATCCTGAGCTTTTCAAAGATACATGGGTTCATCACGCTTCCATCCAGCCCCTGGCAGTTCCAACATGCACTCACTTGGCAAATGTTACTTGAAATGAGGAAAAATGGAGTTTTAGCAGTTACCAGAACAGATTCACACACATGAGGCTGAGGACTGTTGTGGCTGGGTGCCACAGCATTGACCACAGGTTTTTTGGCATCCCAGCAAGGCTGATGGGAATACCCCTGGCCTGGTCCTCCTGCCAGGGTTAAATTTCTGCAGCAAATGGCCCTGCACAAACATTTCCTGACACTGAAAGACACTCAGGCACAGAAACATACTTGTCTGGATGCTTGTACTTCTTTCTAAAAGCATGGATATAATCTCTTTCCAAGTGATTGGAAAAGGGTGTGTTTCTATCTCAGCAGTAAATCACATAAAGTGACTTGGCAGCAGTTTTGTAGCACAGGAGGTTAATGAAAGGGAAAATGGAAAGCATTCAGATAATAGCACCACATCTTTCTCTGAAAGTGCTGCTGTTTGTGCTTGTGATTAACTTGGTCTTTAAGCAGACTAAGAAAAAAGTCCTAATATTAAAACAAGTATATGAAGTGGGAAGTTTAACCAGTGAATGGGAAATAGTTCTTAAGGATATGCATGTAATGGGTAATGAAGACCAAATACAAGAAAGGCCTTAATTGATTTAGCCTGGGGAGGGGGAAGAGCCTGTTGTTAATAATTTACTGATTTAACAAAGAGAAGGCTAAAATTTGGGTACAGAAAAGGGAGCAGACCCTCCTGAGGCCGTGCAGGGGCTACACATGAACAGATCCCAGAGCTCCTCAGCCTGCAGGTGCCCTGCAAAGAACCTCCCCAGGCAGGAACACTCAGCAAATTCACAGGCAGTTGCATGCTGGGGTTCCTCAGATCCTTTACATCCATCACTTGAACTGTGTTGTGCTCAATCCACCAGCTCAGCACAAAACCTTGAGATTTATCACAGGACTGATCATTTTCTGAAATCCAGCCAAGCTCCAAGCCTTTAGAAAACAGCTTCAAAACAATGATTTTTTAATTTATTTTTTTTGTAAATTTTTTGTAATTGTTGGGCTGCATCTTCTCCTGCGCCTATGAAAAATATATCCCTCTATCCTTAAAATCTGTGTATCTGGAATTTCATGAATGAATTCTAAGCCCTGTCTGGTTGCCAACTGCATGGATATTTTATTTTCCTACAGCACAGAGGTACCTTGGCTGTCTGTCCCCCAACACACCCTTCTGGTTGTCTCACACAGACACCCAGCTTCAGCAATTAATTAAATTGATTGATTACATTATGCCATTAGTACTCCTGGGTTTTGAGAGTTTCTGTATCTATAGAGGTTGTGTCAAATATCCCTGCAAAAGAAAATAAAAAAATCTTGCAAATAGATTTTTTTGACCAGTCTGGGTTTTGAACAAAATATTTTCTAACCAAAATGTTTAATTTTGCATTAAAGTATTCAAAAAGGTTTATAGATGAAAAGCTATAAGATAATAATCATAAAAAAGAATCTATTTTTGTTTTAGGGTTGTTTTGTGCTTTTGCTGCTGAATGCTGCATGCATTAAAACAAAAAAAAAAAGCCAACACCCAAAAAGTTTCTTGGAATATTCTGTCCTCAAATGACAGACATTCCTGAACTTACATTAAATATAGGTGGTTCTTCTGGTATGCACAGATAAATGCTGAATGTGAAGGCTTGCATGAGCTGATGAGAGATAGAATTGCTGCATTGATTTAACAGATACTGATTAGCCTAAAAATATTCACTTAGGATAAAACTAAAAGTAAATGGGAGGAAAATTGGGTAATCATGATTTCATAATACTGAAGAATGTGCATGGACTGAATAACAACTTTGGGAGTTTTTGCAAGCACACAGAAAAATTGACACTGAGGTTACTCAGTGAACAGCCATTAATTAATTAGTAGGTGTAATAATGTGTTTAGCCTGTGTAGTACAGAAAACTGAGACAATCTATTTCCAGAGGTAATTGCCAAAATACATAATTTGTATTAAATAATTATTGTGCAGGGTCTGATTTCCCTTCCACGTTTCTGTGCTTTTCAAAAAGTTTTCTTTAGCTATTTTTTACCTCAACTGGTAACTGCCAGAAGAGCTGGACACAAACACATCAAATAGGCTGTTTGAAAAGACAAAAAGTATTTTACAAGTTAAAGGAAGGATGTAAATAAATGGGAAGGGAAAAGTTGTTTTACAGTCTAATTATTTAACCATGACACCAAAGACATGTAGATCAGAGGGAGACATCACCTGTAGAAATGCTTTTCCTTTTATCTGGGTTCTATAAACTATTTTGTTAAAGTTTAATCTATTTTGATGATGAAAAGCCACTGCAATGGTTTATCACAGAAGTATAGGATGCACCGACTTTTGTGTATAAACACTGAATTGTACTTTGGAATTACAAGTTGGACCCAAAAATAGAGTGGAAAATACTCTGTAAGCGAAGCCATGAATTCAAATCTTTGTAAAATCCTACCTGGATATCCCAGATTACCCTCCCAGCTGTTCCCTGTCTGTTCAGCCTGTGCTCTGTGCTGTGACCAACCCGTATTTTCAATATTAGGGCCGCAACCTGGTGTTGTGGTGCCCCTTCTGTCCTCTCTTAACGCCCTGAAAAGCCAGAGTTGTCCTGGATCAGGGCAGATCTGTCACATCCTCAGCATGGAGGATGCAGGAAGTTTTGTTCCAGCCTGGCCCCCCATCTGCTCTGGCAGCCTTTGAAACCCCGGGTGGGAAATTCTCTGCTGCTCAATTTTGCTGTGTTTGATTTGTAGCTGGAAAACACTCGGCCTTTGCAGTTGTCAGTTTTAATCATTTCTGCTTTATAACACCTGATTCCATGGCAGCAGGGATTTTAATCCATGCAAAGGCACTGAGGAACAGGGCAGCCTTGAGAGAGTGCAAACTCAAGGTGAGTCAGCTGTTGGAAAACCAGGTAATGAGCCAAAGACCACAGGAAAACACATTTGATCCTACTTCAATTTCAAAAAGAAGATATGGGGAAGTCTAGTGGAATTTCTCTGCATCTTGGATATGAGTCCATTGATTTAAGCATGACTATTGCTCCTTCAAGAAAGGCTCATGTCACTGTGTGCAAATTTGCTTTATATTGAGTCATCTGTGCATCCTTCAACCCAGAATTCTTGAGACAATTTAAGAATAGAGTTCAAGAGCAATAATAATAATAATTGTTTTTATCTTTCTATTGCTCTGTGCATGTACAAGAAAGAGATGGCAATTTACATCTGTGGGTTAAAAGAAACAAAAGAGAAAATAAGTAAATAGGGAAAATAAGTGAGTTGAACAGGTTGCAGTGGGGTTTTTGGGAGTCCAGCCTTGCTGATGTAAGAAAATTCTTCTAACAACTTGCTTGTTCTGGAGGGCAGTGGTGAGTGAGTGGGCTGGGTGCTACCCCTGGGATGGAGGGAAAAGGAATTCCAGTGATGGAGGGGCAGATTCCCAAAATGGCTTGTAAGAAGTGCTCTTGTAAATGGTTTCCTCTGCCAGCAGTGCCCTTAGGGGCTGCAGACACCTGGCTTCTGGAGCCTTCATAAAATCCTGGTCACACTGATAAACCTTCTAGGAGCCTGGAAAAGTATGAAAATTCACTGGTGTAATTCCAGTTCATATCTCACTATTTTATTTTAAGGCAAACTTCTTCCCTTTAAGCAAACTAACCAAGTTAACCTCAGTTGTTATTTGCTTTTTCATCAATCACTTTGAACTCTACCAGTGCAAAACATTCCATGAGAGCTGGGTATTATCATTTTATATGAAAGAAAAATTCTGTGGTGAGGATTTGGGCACAATATTTTACAGTAGTGATGTGGGTTAGTGTTAACCCTCTTTACTTCTGAACCAGCAGTTATTGCCCTTCCTGCATCCTGCTTAGAGATGGAGAAAATGATGCACTGAAGGATTAAAGCCAAACCACTCCTAGTGGCAACCCCATGGAGCTGCATTTATGGGAGAAATAACAGAACACTCACTTTCTGTGCTAGTTACCCCTTACTAATAACAGCTGCATTTTTGAAAGATGGTGTTGAAATTCAGAATATGGATGCAGAGTTACAGGTAGCCCTCTGTGTGGGAGGCAGAGAAAATGAAACACTCAGAGAAAATGAAAGAGAGGATGCAGAGAAACGTCTGAAATCAGATTTACATTTTGAGACAGGTAAGGCACAGGAATAAAGAAACCTCATTCTGTATCAATAGATGCACTGGCCACAGTATTACACTTGTACAGCAGGGAAAGCCATGAAAAACACTGTTAAAGTGATAATATAATGCTAAAGATCTGGATAAATTATAGAGGGACCTGGGACACAAGGGAGAAGTTGCAAAGTATTGAGTTGCTTATTAGAAGTCTTAAGGAAGACAAGTACAGGCATGTTTGGGGGACTTATGCTCAAAGTACAGTTCATTTAAGTAGTTGATAAACTGGTCAGAGACTTCTTCTAAAAGATTTGGGTTTTTAGTTGGGTATTTGTTTTGTTTTGTTTGTCTTTTTGTTGTTGTTGTTGGAGGTAGTTGATTTATTCTTTTACTAGAGTAGTGTTTGGATTAATAATTTTCATGGGGCAAAAACGTGGAAATCTGGACTTTTCAATCCAAAAATTGTGATATCTGTCCAAAACTGGAGAGACAGGTGCTTTTAGTGGTTTCTCAGTGTCTGTAACAACTATTTATGACTTTTTTTTTCTGTTCTGTGCTATATAATAGCTATATTAATGTGGTTCACTCATCACCACAAGATCTGCAGGTCAGATGGACTCAGTGAGAACTTCCAGTAAGAGTTCCCTGAATACTGGACTGTGGTGAGGAGGTTCTTGGGCTGTCTGTGTAGGTAGAAATCATGAGAGTTTTGGACTGTACTCCACAAAAAGTTATTTTAGGACCTCTCTTTATCCATGAAGCCACTCTGTGTTCCACTTCTCTGCCTGTAAATGTGTTCAACCATTTCTCTGTTTGGATTGTAAGATCTTTAAAGTGTTCCTTGCTTTTGCCTAAGACAACGCAGATGAACTTTCCTGGGACTTAATCCAATAATAAATAATCTTTTCTTGGCTGCCCCTTACTGATACAATTTTTTGTGTCTTCTCTTAAGTGATTTTCAGAAAATAGGCTGTGTGGAACCTTGCTGGGCTTACAGAGGGCACTATTATTTTTATTTATTATCTTAACATAATCTTAACAACAGGAGAGGAAAAAAGATAAAGTTATGCATAATAAATGGAAAAAATTCATGAGAAGAATCTCAACAAACCTGATTTGTTTTTCCATTGTATTATCTCTAGGCGACAACATGATATTTCTTACAGCTCCTATCCTCTGTGTTGACTAATAAAGCAGCTAATGATCTGCTATGTCTAAACAAGGTACAAATATTTCCAAAGGTCTGAATATTTCTTGGCAAACATTACACTAAAAGGGATTAATCTAAGCAGAAGTATTTTCTGATGCAGAATTAATTTGCTGTTTCATACCGTGATCCAATATATCAACCAAAGACACACTAGTACCACCTTCAAAAATGGGAAATAGATATTACTTTTCCTGTTGCTGTGGAAGCATCTGCAAGCTTGTTTTCTCTGAAACCACAACAGGGTTTTAACGTCTGGATGCTTTGACTCCTTGTGGAAAATGGTGGAGTTGGAATAAACTACAGAAGAGAGGAGGTTGTTAGGATTAAACTCTTTACTAATGCTGATCTGGGACACAGCACCTGAGATTTCCAGGCTGTAACAAATCAAGGGAATTCATGGAACAGTTTTCCTCTTGCTTTCCCTGTCACCTGAGGAGAGATGTCATTTTTTCCTCCTTTATCTCATCTAAAGGAAAAGCAAAAGTACCTGAGAGGAGGTTGGAGCCAGGTGGGGGTTGGTCTCTTCTTCCAGGTAACAAGGGAGGGAACAAACTGGCCTCAAGCTGCACAAGAGCAGACCTAGATTGGATAGTAGGAAATATTTCCTCACTCAAAAGGTTGTCAAACACTTGCACAGGTTGCCCAGGGCAGGGATTTAAAAGAAATACTTATTTCCTCTGCAACGGCTCAGATTGCCTGGTAGTCAATAGCAACTGATAAAAGAGGTATAATTTGTCTAACTGGTAAATAAACAGCACAAAAGAGAATTATACAGCCTTGACAGAACCTCAGGGGGTCTCAGCCACTGAGCTTAGCCAGAGACAGGTGCCAAAAGCCTGGATATGTATGTCAGTCTTTGGGAAAATACGGTGTTGTACTCACACCAACCCCCACCAGGGATGAGTATCCTGCAGGAAGAACTGCAGGACAGGCCCACATGGAGAAACCCTACACACACATACACATTGCATCAGACAAACAGTCAAGCTGCTGGAGCTGAAAATCTCCCTCCTCATTTGACACACATCAAGTGTGGAGGTGCAGTTTTGTAGCCTGTGATGGGTGACTCAGCTCTCATCTGCTCCCGGGCAGCTATCACAGCTCACCTGATATATGAAATCATTAAACTTCAGCTGGTTGCTTGTGCCCAAGACCTCCAAACAAGCTTGGTATTAAGGGAATTAAATTCTCTTGTGGGTGTCTGTGTGGTAGGAATCTAAAAAAACCCAACATATCTTACACAATAATACACCTGGGTTGAAGTCATCATAAAAAGTTTCTGGCTTTACTGAGAGCAATCCAGGTACTTTACAGATATTTCTAAGCAAGTTTCTCTTACAGTTCCTTGGAAATAATGGATTCTGATTCCTTTTACATGCAGTCATGAACAATTACAACATGGTGACACTACTTTATGAGTACTTTCCAAATCATTAAAAATACATATATTGAGCTGCCCAGTGCTATAAAACATGAGTCACCATGCAGCTCATGGAAATACTTCTGAAGGCTATAAAAAAGTACCACTCTTTCAATTTTTAATTAGTTTCTTTTGTGCTTAAGTGGCTATAATAAGAAGAAGTTAGCAAGTAATTTTTTTGCACGCAGGCAGAATGCAACACAGAGCATTAATAATTTCTTTGATTTGCTTATTTTACTCTTCCTGATGTTAGTGAGAAGATATGAGTAAGATATGGGCACTGGGGAAGATGTTCTTTGTTATGCTTTTTTACAGAAAGCCACTTTTATGCAATGGTGAGGGAGGATGTACCAGTAAATAAAACCTGGTCCTGGAAATCAGTGCTTAAGACAGGAGTACACACCTTTCTAACTCCTTTTTTTTTTTTTTTTTTTTTTTAAGTTCTACCTGGACATTTAGCTTCCCTATGAATATTTTATTTAGCTCTAATTTTGACTTTTTAATGTTTCTGAGAGAAGCTCTTTAAAATACGTCTCCAGAGGTTCATTCCCTTGCGACATTATCCCATTTTGTTCTTCGTGGAAATCAGATTTTTTTTATGAATATAAAATTTTGAAAGTTTAGACTTTTACTGCAAAACCTCTTTTGAGAAGCAGTCCCTCTGAAGAAGTACAACTTAATCTCTCAGTTATTGTCTTTCTGGCTTTTTCTCCTCCTCCCCATGGTAGTCAACCCACCTGGGTACGTAAAAATGTAAATATAAAAATTTTCAACACATCTTTCTGTTTAAAGAAATCAACAAAAAACCCCCCAGAATTCTAGGAATGTCTTCTTGACTTTTTTTTTTTTTAAAGAAAGTTACCTATGGAAAATTTAGGACTCATTTACTTGATACAAGTATCTAATCTTGTGGAGATAAGCTCCAACTAAACAGACCAAACCAAGGCCCAGGTCCAAATTATGGCTGCGTTTCCTGCACCTCTACTCAGTCTTGCCCACAGCTGTCTTTTCTTCTCAGCTGCTTCTGTTAATTCTTGAAGAGAACAGATATTTTTATCACAGACAGAAATGATTTTGATGAAAGTTGTTTTGTTTTTTTTAAATAACTTTAAATTTAAAGTAAATAACGGGCAAATTTAGAGACCTGCAACGTGTTTTATTTAACACATATGGCACCTAATTTTTTTTATGATTTTTTTTTTTGTGTGTGTGAATGTTCAGGAGGACTTTATTCCACTGCTCTGTCTTCATTATCCCACCCTTGTGAAACATTGTGTGAGATTTCCACCATCAGTGAAAGCGATTGGGTTTTAGGGACCTGAATGCAGCATTTCTGGTGCTTGATATAGTTTCCCACTAAAATATTATCGTGTTACAGGCAATGCTGTATCTCAGTCCACCTTTGAGCTGCTTCTCTCCTCTTCAGCTTTCATCTCTACATAGTTCAAGCAGTGCCTGGCTTTGTTTTTAGACAATCCTTGTGCTCAATTCTTCAGAACATAAAGACAAACCCCCCGGTTTCAGTGCAGCATTTCAGGTCTGTATCACAGAATCACAGAAAAATTTAGGCTGGAATGAACATCCAGAGGACATCTGCTCCAGTCCCTCCAGCCCAGCTTTGAAGTTTGATCCATTTTCGAGCTTAATCCTGTAGCTCAGGTCCTCCTCCAGCCAAGCTTCCAGGATTTCAAAGGCTGGAGCTTTCACAGGCTCTCCGGGCTTTGTTCCATGCTAAACCACTCACGCTGTGAAGGATGTTATCCCAGTCTCTGAGCAGTTTTCCTTGTTTTAACAGGTGTCCACTGCCTCCAGCCATCTTTCTGCAACCTCTGAGAACAGCCTGTTTCCTCACACAAATTTTCTCCTGACCCTCACCGCTCCATTTCTTTTCCATTTTTCATCTCCATCCCCCACAGGCCTCATTTAGAGCCCTCCTTGTCAACTCAGCAGCCACTCTGGCAAGGATGGACTTGGCCCACTTTGCCAGATCTTCTCTTCTCTGCCCAGTTATTTACTGTTAAATAGCCCTTCATGACTCCCTTCTCTTCCTAGGAAATACATGGACATAATTTCCTAATTTTGCTTCCATCAGGGAGCAGATCAGCTCCTCACATTGTGTTGCAATAGGCTCTGCATGAGGATAAAATACTGTTCTTCCATTGCACTGGTGAAACCTGAGACAACCTAATTTCTCAGTCCATGAGGATGAAGAGTATGAGGATGACTCCTTTTTCTCATCCTCCCATCCTACACCTGTACAGGTACAGATCAGTCCAGGATTCTTACTGTGCACAGTGTTCAGAAAAAACAGATGTTTTTTAGAGCACCATTATTCCTTGTGGATTGGTGGAGTAATAAAACATAATTAATCATAGGTCCTTATCAACAAAATATTTGTTATTAAAATTCAGAGTCACTGCTCATCTCTATTGGTTGGTTTTCCCTCATGTCTCTTCTCCTGTGTTTTAATGATCTGTGCTATTTTTATTTATCATGAGCAAACAGACTCAGACCAAATTAAACAAACCACAAGCCCTTCATTTGCCAAGCATTACCAGGGCTTTTTTTTTTTTTGTTTAATTAAAAATACTTGAAAGATTCTAACTGAAAAGGCCAGGCAATATTAGTCAAAGGAGTAATTGCTCATTTCATGTGGGCAGCTCAGGTTAAATATCTCAAAGGAACAGCCACATTTGGAGGTTTTGGAATTTCAGCTGAACTACCATTTCTAAAAGGAAGAAGGACTTTTCAGTAACTGGATTCAATAAGATCTAAATATAGAATACTTATTGCTTAACTTGAGGTGCAATTACCACACCACCTTTTTTATTTACACCACCTATCTAATCATGCTTGAAGACAAAAATGCTTACAGATTTATCTATTTTTTTTCTCAGTTTATTCATTTAGTCTGTTAGTATTTAAAAATCTTATTTAGGGGAGAATCTGAATGGTTCATATCTAGATCTATATATCAAATCTTCTAGAAGTTTCCAAAATATTTGAGAAAATACTTAAATGTGACCCTAATGATTTGGTGTTTGTGCACATATAACAATGCACAAATTAAGGACAGGATTAAGGGACTGACTTGGGGGCCTCTTAGCTTCTGGTTGTGCCTTTTCAAACACATTTATAATACTGGATATATTTAATGGAAAAGAATAATGGCAGAGAAAGAAATCTCCACAACCTCAGGTGAGTCAGGGTGAATGTGAACACTTTCTTCTCTGTTTTAAAGGTCTTTTCCAGCCTAAATGATTCTATGATTATCAGTGTTAGGCTGGGATAATACCAGGGTTAACACCACCATTCTGACAGTGAGAAAAAGTGCAGATTTATTTACTAGACATGAAGAGCAATGATTTATTTTATCCAGGTCTTCAAACAGACGTCAAAGATTTTAGGTCACTTAAGGTGCAGTGTGTAAATACCAATTTCTTGAGCTCTCAGGTCCACAGAGAAAGATCAGCAAAAGGACTCGAAGGGGAAGCTGAGGAGTAGGGGAAAACAGAAAAAAAGAGGGAACTGTGCTAAAGCACAACCAGCCCTAGGCTGGTGACACCCTGGAAGAGCAGTTCTTCACCTCAGCAGGGACAGAGATCAAAGTCCCCACTCCCCTTCCCCATGGGTGCTCCTGCATTGCTGCCTCCTGCAGAATCCACTCCCTCAGCTCCACCAAAACCTGGCAATTCCCCACATCCATTGACCCAGATAAGGAGAACTGGTCTGTGACTCAGCGTGGGGTAAAAAATAGGCTGTGTGATTAATGCTTCTTGATTTTTCTTGTTCCTTGTCAGTACCTTTTAAACAATTATCATATTAATAAATGATCAACATGTCAGGGACTAAAATAGCATTTAAAGACATGAAGGCAACCTACTAATCAGAATTACATTACCTTGGCACTGAAAAATTATGACCAGCCTTGGACACTTCGTTTCTTTTTCTTCCTCTTCTGGTTTGCTTTAATTGGAAATCTAAGAAAATTCTTTGACCTTTATATAGCATTGCTCAGATCCTTTACAGCTCTGCTTGGAGTGCCAGATTATTTCTTTTAATTTGTGAGAATCAAAAGGTATCCTAATATTACAGGAAATTAGGGTCTGGCCAGTCCTCTTCATCAGACTAATGATACTATATGGAAAACTAATGGATGGGAAACAGCGTGAAAACTTGTGACAACACACAGAATACACGTAAACTAGAAAAAAGCTCTCACACTTCTCAGAGCTATTAACTCTCCTCAAAGAAAAATCCCCTAAAGGTATATTCTCTTCTCTTAATACCGTGTAATCCTTTGTCGTTGACAACAGTGTTGCACTATTATTCACATAATTGGATATTTAAAAAAATATATATAGTTAATTCAGAGTTGTCTTCAAATAGTTTCTTTTTAAAAATACACCTTACCATCATCCATGGCAGAGGCTGCTGGTTTCCCAGCAGTTGAGTAGCAGTGTGATAGTCACTCCATGAAACACTGCTGGCTGGCAAACTTGACCTGATATCAGGGTGAATTTTCTATTATTTGGGTACCTCTCTCAATTCCTTTCTTTTCACTGTGTCATGGTTCAGCAGGCAATGATACTTCTTACCTCCAACAACTATTTCTCAGAGATGTTGTTCAGGGAAGTTGACTTTTTGACATGTAGAAACTCTTCTCGGAAATATCCACGAGACACAGGGAGAAAAAAGGCCACCAGCATTTCTAAGAAGTGCTGCTCTGACCGAGAATACACAAGAGGTGTGACAGTGGAGCACAGAGAGGGAAGCAGAGACTCCTGTTGTGTTCTTGAAATGTGTTTGGTGTGCTGACACATCACTTAATAATAGATAGAAGGGATTCTAAGGGCTCATCCAATTTATCTTTCTATCTCCATCTATCTAAAGTGCCTGGCCATTTTCTGATTCATCTTCTCTGAGCGACTTTCAACAATACAGATCCTTTTTATTTCCACCACTTGCCATCCCAGGTGATGCATTTTATACTTCACCTTTGGCATGGCAGGGAATTGAAGGCTGGAAGAGGTCCTGGAGGTCTCCTCAGCTGTTCTCCTTGCACATCATCCATCACAAACCACAGCACCAGTTTATTCTGCAACTGTGCAACAAATCCCGGCCAGAAAAGAACAAACCCGATCCCTTTGCAAACCTGAGGGGAAAGGTAATATTCTTTTTGGCAGCTGGACACTAACTTTTACAAAATACGTTAAAATGTAGCCCAGATGTTGCTTTTATTTCCCTTAATGCTTTCTTAAATGCTCTTTAGAGCGTTTAACCTTTTAAATACGCTAAGGTGCTCTTGTAAAGGAAACATTCCAGAGGTGTATCCTTTAAGCACAGCAATATAGCTGTTCCAGGGATGGTCTGGGAGCTGGCACACTGCCCAGGAGAGCAGCTTAGAGCTGCTGTGGTCACAAAATAAGCAAGTCTTGATAGGTGTTTGCAGGAGATGTCCAGACAGGCAGCCCAGGTAAATCATCCCTGATTAATCCCAGTGTCCTCACTCCATTCCTTGCCTCTCTCCCTGAACTCTTTCCCTGACAGTTCAGTGTTTATCACTGGGTTTGAGAGGGTGCAGTCTGTATTTCTAACCTGAACTTATTAAGCAGAAGTGCTTAACAGCAGCAATAATTTACAAGACAGACAGGAAGGTAGGGAGTGGTGACAAGACTTTCTGAACAAGTGCAATATTAAACCAAGCAAAGGTTTCACTGAGAGAAAAATGTACCACAACTCCAAGCTGATGCAGGTTTGTGTGTCATTTCAGGTCAACATCATGTTTTTTTTCAGCAGTCATATGCAGTCTCTAACTTATCTTAGAGAATTTGCGCTTTTTCTTGGGGATGGTTTTCTTTTTAGGCCATATAACATTATTCCTGTTGCAAGCATATGGTTGCTTTTTATACACAGGGAAAATACCACACACCTCGTGTACCTCTAATGAGGTGAAATAAATCTCACTTCAATCATGAATTATTACTATGAAAAAGTGAAATTTGAGTGTTTAAATTAGTAGCCTTATATCCAAACATGCAACTCAGGTTTAATATCTCAGTCACTCAGCTGCCTATTTATATTACATGATGCACTTTATCCTCACAAAACATAAGTGTTTATGCAAAGATAAGCTTGTTTTTCCCTGACCTGTTCAGTAAAAGTGTGAACTAAGATGTTGTTACAAAATCTTTGAAGAATAGTAGGTTAAAAGAAATGTTAGCACCATCCTTGATACTGTTTGCAAAGATGGTAATGAGGATAAAAGTCCACCAAAATCAAACCCAGGGTTTTTTTCATTAAAAGCTGAAGAAATCCAGCTTACAAAGAAATGCATTAAAAAACCCCTTGTGCTTTTTTACACTTAATCATCAGAATATAACTTTTAACATCTTTATATGGTGGCTGCTATATGCTTTTAAAATTTCAGTAACTTCTCTTAGATGTCATTTTTACTGCTGAGGTGTCCCCTTTGATATTTGATGTGACATCCACGTGTCAGGCAGACTGGAAGGATTGACAGCTGCCCCTTCAGAGCTCTAGTTTGCCAAAAAACTTGATGGGAAATGCTTTTTGCTTGGAAGAAAATGAGCATTTCTCTTTTACCCACTCAGCACTGAAACCCACTTGTTGATTGCTGGGTTTGTGATGTTCCCTGTTATTCCCTATAACTGAGGATCCAGTGAAAGACCATGCATTTATAAGAGCTGAGCATTGTTTTCTTCATATTTGGTAAATTTTTTGGTGCAGTTCTCAGGTTTGATTTTTATTAGTGATATCTGGAGGATTTTGGTTTATTTTAGCAAGATATGAAACTACTAGGTTTGAGGTTTATTTAAAAAATAAATCAGATACGCTGGTTGAATTAATTTAATAAAAGTAACTTTCAAATCTATTTGTAATACATCCACCAAAATAAGGGTTGTGACCAGAGCTGCATTATTCTTCCATCCTACATGGTTTCCTTCTTGCTCTTCCCTTGCATATGTCTGATGGCAACAGTGAGTTGGTTCTTCTCTGGGACAAGATGTATGAAAAAGAGATTTTTGAAGAGGTCTTACCTGACCACTAACCACCAGCCTGGGAGAAAAAAGGCTCTCTGATTTTTTTTGGCAGCAAAGAAGAATCTTTCTCGCTCTCAAACAGAATTCTTTCAGAAAGATTCCTCTGTTCTCCCTCAGTGGAAAGAATGAATTCTTTCTCTAGCTCTGTATGGCTGGTGGAGCTCTAATGCAAGAATAAATCAGGCACTGATCTGTGGCTGCCTTCCCTCCCCTCATCCCAGAATTGGTTATGAGGAGCACAGAATTTCTCTTCCTCATCCCAGACCAAAGCAGGTCCTGGATTTGCTACTCCCACAAGGAAGCTACAAAAATGATGAGTTTAGTGAGGGCCTTTTGCTTAGTCCATTGCTGAAGAGGAGGAGAAAATTTTGGGTTGGCTGGGCTAGAATATATGTATTAAAGATCTCTGAACAGTCAGAGATTCAGTAGATTTTCCTGAAGCTGTGTGAAATAAAGGCATATCATTTCTCCAACATCTAAAACTGGAATAAGTAAAGTAAAACTCATTTGCATGCAGAGATTTGTTCATCTGTGAATCCCCTAAACTCCTTCCCTAATAAACCCCAGTCATGTGGCTGTTTGCAGACACCAGCAAACAAAACATGTTGGAAGAGGAGGTCAGGCCAGGATTTGGAATTTTCCAACACTATCATGCATAATTTTCCCTTAGTATTTAATTGAGGCAGCTGATTAACATTGAATAAAACCATTTCCCAATTTGAAATGATCCTCTGCTTACATTGTTATCTCTTTATGTTGTTTTCCAGGCCATGTTGTAATTGCTCACCCCACAATTAGCTGTGGTTTTGTTTCCTCCTCCCTGCTATCTCCTCACTGCACATGCAGCCTTACAGGGAGCTCTCAGAGTCCTTGTTTCTGTCTAACATCTTGGAAACCAAACAAAAATAACCTGTTCCTGTAAAGCCCTCAAGGCTGACAGGCAAGCTGAGTATGAAATTTGCTCCATCCCAGCAGTTGTTCTGCCTGGTGATGGATGGGAAATGCTGCCTGTCAGCTTTCTAATTTCTTAAATTTGCAGCTAATTTCCGAAAAAACATCCCTATGCTGCTAGGAGGAGGTATGGAGGCTTTGGCAAGT
This sequence comes from Corapipo altera, assembly GCF_003945725.1. Classification (NCBI taxonomy): domain Eukaryota; kingdom Metazoa; phylum Chordata; class Aves; order Passeriformes; family Pipridae; genus Corapipo; species Corapipo altera. Next base: position 5,307,855 of record NW_020884915.1, on the reverse strand, counting down.
GAAAAGCAGAAGCCTGTGTGGTCTGGAAAATGTGCTGCCATTCCTGCTTTTGTTCTATTTCACCTGGGAAAAATAATAAAAGCACCCCTATTCTGAAAGAAGTGGGGGAAAAACACGGGCAGGAATCAAATGTACCTTGTGTGTTAGTAAGATCATCACTTTTCTTCCCTTTGTTTGCTTTACTGAAGCACTTTGAAAAATAGTGTTCTCCTGAAAGTACAAACAGGTTTCACTGACAAGTGTAATGAAGCACTTTCCAGTAGGCACCTCTTCTCTTCACCTGTTTCTGTTTAGAGCAAGAACAGAAGAGCACAATCAGTCATTTCCATATCCTTAGTTATTTTTGGATAAGTTTGGAATCAGCATTAATTTAAAAATTGATTTTAATCACAGTATTTGCAACCCGTTGGAACAGTTATTGAGAAGCTAAAAGTGGGGAAGAGCTTCCAAATGTCCCCATCTTTTCTTGGCAGACGTCAGTGGAACAGCCCAGGGTCCACTCCTGGAATGGCCCAAAACCAGGAGCAAAAGCAACTCAGAAGTTCATAGAATCATAGAAAGGCTTGGGTTGGAAAGAACCTTAAAAACCATCCAGTTCCAACCCCCTACCATGGGCAGGGAACCTTCCACTAGTCCAGGTTGCTCCAAGCCCTATCCAACCTGGCCTGATCCCATGGAGTCATGTGAAGCCTGGCCTTCCAGCAAAGCTGTTACTCCCAGATTTATGATGTCTCTGGCTTCTTCACAAAATACAGCCTTTTTCCTACCAGAAAATTTATTGCACAGTGCTTTTGCTTGCCAAGGTAGATTTTACAGTGATTATAAAGCCTCCAGCAAAGGTAGGAAAAAAAATATGTAGAAGATAATGGGAATACTTCAGTGAAGTCCAGGAAATTTAACACTGAAAAAATTTCTGTTGCATGAGAAATGAAAAGCAAAGAGAAAAGGGTGATGTGCATTTTGTCCTTAAGAAGCCCCTGCATAAATTGCTGAAATGGATGAGTTCCTCACTATATTCATAGTCTTCTTAATTGGAGTGGTTCTTTGGGAAGGAGTGCTTTGCAATGATTAGATGAGGGTGAGGAGGACACAGAGGCTCCAGAGGATTTTGTTTCTTTACCCCTGTGCAAGACGCTTTTCTGTTGTGGGGTTTGCTGTTGCCAGATCAGTGAGGCTGGATGGGCTTGGCTGAAGCTCCTCCTGGAACATCCTTTCCCTGCCCAAAGAGAACCATCAGGTCGCTGTTCTCATCACTCCCCATCTCCTCACTTTGTACCACCATTTGTGCTCCCACTGCAAGTTATCTTTTCTCCTGGCACTGCAAACCAATGGGATGTGACAGGTACCCCTTCTTTAGTGCCCACCCACCCTTGTGTGTGCATTATTTTTGGACCTCACTGGAGAGCCTGGAATTTATCCAGTTGGGTTTCCACCTAACCTTTACTGTCTTTGACTGACGAGCTTCCATGACATGTGCAATCTCTGTTCTCATTATCAAGCTGTGGCATTTTATATTATCACATCTGGAGTGATTTTACATCTTGACTCTGTGCTTTTCCTGATTACACCCTTCCCTTGTGAAAAGCTCCATCAGCACCTTGCTTTTTTTTCTGATTTTCTCCAAACCAGCTCAGAACCTTAGTGCTTCATGGGGTTTTTGTTAGCCATGAACTCAATCTTGAGCTACTGTTCAGATAGAAGCTTTGAGTTCCTTTTGGATGTATCTCAGTTGCTCAGTAGTTTACATTTTTTACTAATAGAATACAAAATACCTCAACTGAAGTCAAAGGAAGAAGCTACAGTGCAGACAGAATTTTTAAAACTGAACTCAAAAGCACTTTTTTACAGCTAATTCAGTACTCCCTGTCTTTCCTGATTTCAGCTGCTGGAGGAAGATTGCTTCTAATTAGTCTGATTCCAGAACTGAACACCTTATTTTTAACCTGTCCCCAATGCAGACACAGCCTGCCTGAAGAGTGCCACTTTGGAACAGCCTGCACTCAAGTCAGTCCACACCAGCTGGCCCAGGAGGGTGATAAATGCAAATACATTAATGTTGCAAAAAAGATCCAGACTGGGCAGGGAAGATACTGCATCTTAAGAAAATAAGGGGTTGTGATGAGATCTCAGGGTTTGTGATGTATTTCTCATCGGGCTGTGAGATCCTGATCAGGTCTTGGCATCCTCATGGAATCATTTCCCAGCACTCCTTTGACATGGGGCAAAAAGACCTGAGGCAGCTCCAGCCAGGGAATAAAACACGCAGAGCAAAGTCATTTTACTGAGCAGATTATTCTTGGAAAATATGATTTCAGAGGGACAGGCATTTGTTAAGAATTCAGGTTTATTCAGTAGCCAATAGCTACAGGAAACAAAGAAAAAGGAAATATACTTCCCAGGTTAAAATACTTCCAGTTTTAATCTGAAAAAAAAAAAAAATTGAAAAAGTTAATCTAAACCAAAGCAACATGTAATCTTACTCTTGGTAAGCATCCTGCTCTTCTATGACCCTTCAGAATGACTTTGGGAGCTGGGGCTTATAAAAGTTTTTTTTTCTTGAAAGTGTCTAATAAAATCAGTTAAAACAGCAACAAAAAGCACTAGTGAAAATAATTTTTAAAAAATCCTGGTTTTCCCCTATTGCATTTCCCCACATTACTGCTCTCAAACAGCTTCTCACTGTTTTCTATGTCTTTATGTGCATATGGTATCCATAAGTAAGGGCAAAGATGTAGTGTTTACTCATGGAAGAAACTGGATTGTGAATTTATATTGCTGTAAATCCTCCCCCACAAAAAACCACACAAGTCTGTGGGATTCTTTCTTCCCATATTTGCAGCCACCTGATCTCAAAATCTTGAATTTTAGTTGCTAGATTACCAAGAGCAATTCCTGATGGTTTTTTCCTTATTGAAGAAACCTGCAAATCTTCAGCCACGTAAAGTGTGAAGGTGAGGAGATCCTCCTGTCTTGGGAGGCTTCGTTTGGGGATCCCTCTGGAAAATTGGGCACACAGCCGGCAAAGGAAGATGAATGTGAGTTGGGACAGAAGCAGCAATAAGCAGCTTGATTTATAGAAAATCTAAAAAAGCTTTTCCTTTTGAGCGTAGCAAAGTTATTTTTGCAAGGAAAACCAGCGCTGAGAATATCCAGGTGGGATTAACACAACACCAAAGCAAGGGACCAGCAGGTGAACACCAGGGCACAAGGACAGGGGGGAACTACCATGCCTGAAGCTGAAGGATTGCAAGACTTTGATGGTTTTTCCAGCCTTTTCAGGAGGGACTTGTGCAGGTACACGGGGAACCTGGTACAGGGAAGGCTGGTGTTGGAACCTGCTTCTCCAGGATTGGCACCTGGCAGGTCCATCTTGTGTGCTGATGGGCACTGGTTGCAGCCTCAAGCCAAAATTTGGAGGGTTATTCAGAATTTTTTCATTTATAAGCCATTTCTCCAGAAGACCTGAGGTTTAGAAGCGTTTTGGTGATGAATGTGTTGAACCTTCCGGCTGCAGATTTTTGTTAAACAGGAGCAGAGAGAAAGGGGATCAGAGAGATCACACTCAAGGGAATGCTGCAGTGAGAGGAGAGATGCTGTCATATCCCATTTATTGCTACATGCCTCTTCCCTTTATGTGTTTCCATTGCCTTCACAGATCAAAGTAATCATTACAGGGGCAGGAAAAGTCCCAGCAAGGCCTCGTCTGTGTGCTGCTGGTATGGCCATGCCTGTGTGGCAAAGTCATGTCTGCACAGAAGTGCCTTTTTAGCAATGTATTTTGGGAAAATCGAGGGAACTTTGCTATATTGCTCCAGTGAGAAAGTGAGAAAGAAAACTGAGCATATCCAGACAGGAGTGAGTGGAGCAGCGACATCCAGGGGGTCCCTGCAAGAGGCTCCCAGCCAGTTCTGTGGGAATGTTATGGGCCTCTCCAGTATTCTAAAAGTGCAAAAGCTCAGCCAAACATATTATATTTCAGTGATCCCTGCTAGGCTACACAGAAGAATGTTCCAGGCTAGCAAAGTCATCCAGGATGAGCCGTGATGAGCTGCATATTAAGTCACATCCTTGTTGTACAAGAGCTTAAACTCTGGGTCCTGCTCTCTTAATGAGAGTTCCCTTATTGCTTGTGGATATGGACAGGGACATCTATGAGTTACCTTCAGCCTTTCTGATTCACAGACCTGTCCTAATATTCGGTATTCAGTGAATAAAAGCTTTTCTTCTGGAGGGAGAGGCTGTTTTGTCAGGTTAATTAAATCCAGCAGTGCTGCTGATGTTGCAGCTGTTAGAAATTACAAAAGAACCAGACTTGTGTAAGCCTGGGGCATCAGTGGACTATTTTATACAAAGCTTTGTAAGCAGAGAAAGAAAAAAAAAAAAAAGAATCAAAGCAGGGGGCCAAAGTGTCTAAATCAAAGAACTTTTTCTGGATGAATCTTTCTAGCATCTTGGATGCCAACCTGATGGATATTATTCCTCTCTCCAGCAAAGTTGTACTGAATATAATGAAATAACTTACAGTACTGAAGAGGAGGCTGAGAAAACTTCATAAAAAACCACTAGAAAATTCACAGTCTTTGATGAGATGGTGCTTAATAAATGCTTAATAAATGTAATTATGTTAATGTTAAGTAGCAAAATCCCTTATTGTCCTGAGGCCAACGTTGCTTTAATAAAGGAGAGAGAAGAGGTAGAAGATGTTGAGCCGTGTCTCTCCTGTCAGTCTCTCTAATTAACACTGAATGTTAACTAAAATGGCAAGTAATAATCTCCAGTAAGTGATATGGAAATGTGAATGCTTCAGCTGGAGAGAATTCATAGACATGCTTTCATATATTCATATTTCATGGTAATGCTCTAGTGGTTACATGTTTTCAAGCTTCTTTCCTTTCTTTTTCTATGCATATTGACAAAAAACTGTTCCTGAACATCAAGTCTAGGTTAATCATTATAATAGCTCTGATAAGTGTCACCCTACGCTGGAGATCAGTACTTTTTAAATGAATTTTCTTACTTTCAATGTGTTTTTTTCATTTGGTGGATATACCTGTTATTTTGTATTTAAAAAATCATCAATATTTTGAAAAGATATCTTTGCTGGTTTCACCCCAAAATCTCAGATTGCAGGTGTTCTAAATTTTGAGTTGTATTTAAACCTTCCAATCATAAATAACATTTATACACTTTTTTGAGGCAGGCAGACCAACTCCTGCAAAATGCTTTAGATTTTCAGCATACATTAAAAGCTTCAATATTTTATTTGCAGTTCAATAAATTTGTACACTTTCTCTCTGAGGAACAATTGAATTTAATTCACAAAGTTTCATTGCAATGAGACAGTGTTTAGAGTTGTGGGGCTGAATCTTTACTGGACCTTCCTCAGTTTATTCAGTACCTGTTTCTACATCTTAACAGCCAAACTCTATTAAACTTTGTAAATTCAATGTTGTTGGGCCATTTTGGAGGGAGTGTGGTGTGATTGTCTTTGAGCTTTCATTGGAAACAGTGGGTATTTTAACTTGAGGTGAATGGGTAATGTCTATATTCACCCAGAATTGTCTCTATTCACCCAGAATTGTCTCTATCCACCCAGAATTGTCTCTATCCACCCAGAATTTAATGCCCGTGAGCACAGACAAGGAATTTTGCAAATCCACTCATTTTTTATGTGAATTGCCCATTCTCAGAAGTGTCTGGGGGAGGAAAGTGTTCCAGGGAGTATTCGTGTTATCTCTCTTCTCCAGGTGTCTGATTTGTGATGTTTGCAGAAGGAACACGAGTCTCATTTTGTGGGATTCAAAAAGCCTTAATGTCTGTATTTGTTATCAATGACTTTTATGTTCACTAAGTCCTGGAGTCTTTTGGGAGGATGCTGTGAGGGGAAGCACCGGGAATCCCACAGGATGGCAAAATGATGACAGTGAGATGCAGTGTGGGGCTACTTTTGTGGTTTTTATCCTGGAATTTCACAGCAAAAGGCAAGGAAATGACAAAAGAACCAGACTTGTGTAAGCCTGGGGCATCAGTGGACTATTTTATGGCTTATACAAAGGTTTGTAAGCAAAGAAAGAAAGAAAAAAAAAATCAAAGCAGGGGGCTAAAGTGTATAAATCAAAGAACTTTTTCTGGATGAATCTTTCTAGCATCTAGTGACTGCACCTACAACAGAGCTGAGAGAGAGATGTCAAGCATGGAAAATCCAAGCTCCCTTCAAGCTGAATGTAGGAAAATAATAGAACAGATAAGTGAAACCTTTAAAAATCATAGGCATAGCAGGGTGTTCTTCAAATAGGAATGGTTTAGTCAGAATCCTATGGAAATCCCTACAAGACTCTCAGGTAGAAAATTTCCACAGCTATTCCAAACAAGGTGCAGGTGTGGAAATTTTTTATTCTCCTGCCTTATACCAACCCTTTCTCCATTCAGAACCACGTGGTAATGGACTCTTAAGTCTCAGCTCCCTAGAGGTCAAAAAGACCTATAATATAAACAGATAATAAAGAAATATAAATAGATATTTGAAATTCAGATTACTCCAAATTATTTGCATCCATGGCCGTAGCATCTAGATAAATATAGTAGTTCCAGGGCAGAAATAGTTTAGTGTAGATCTGTGTCTTTCAGAAAGATCAGCCATAAATGCTCAGCAGGCTCCTGAAAAAGTTTTCAGTGACTTTCTCTCTCTGTTAATTCAGCAAGAAGTCAGTGCTCAGATCAACCCTTGGAAGCCAATTAAATTAACTCTCTGCCTGGATGTAAGTATTCCACGCTATGGAAAATGTTTGCTCCAATTTCTTTTTTATTGTATAAAAAAATTGATGAATTTTCCAAAGTCATTATCTTCATCAAAGCCAACCTGCTCTCATTAGACATCCTTCACTTCCAGAAGAGTTGATGTTCATTTGTTTCTGGTGCCATCTGCTTTTACTGCTACAACAGACATTTCTGGGAAATTGAATATGGTAATGCTCTTTTTTCACCTCTTGTGCGACAAGAACTTATTTTTTAACATGACTCTGTCTGAAAGGAAGGCCAAAACGAAGGAGAAAAACATGCAAGAAAAAGTTATTTAGCTTTCACTGCTAACCACCTACTCTGAGAAGTTTGAACTGGTTTTGCATTTTATTTCCCAAATATCTTGTAACAGTTAAAGGTCTATGAAAAATATCAAGTTATCCATGTTATTACTGCTAGAAGGTAAAGGCTCTGCTGTCTCTGTACACTCTTTAGACTGATGAGGATCAAGCAGCTTTTATGAGAATGCAATTTAAGAGTGAAATTCTTCTTGACTGCTTCCACCTCAATACATATTCAACCTGTTTCAACTGAACCTCCAAAAATTTTGTTGTAACCTCCCACTGGGGTTATTAAATAGGGAATATGTGTTTTTCCTTTTATTTAAAGGTTTCATAATGAAGTGGCACAGCCTGTTCAGTACAGCTGAGCTGCACCAACTTCCTGCAGTCAAGGTCATCAGAAAAATCATCTAACCCTTGAATATTATCATTTTCCTCTTGCTTTCAGAGTAGACTTTGTGCTGTATTCTCAGATGAGAGTGAGCTCTTTTGAATTTTCATGGCTGGGCTCTTTTCCATGGTTTGTATCATCATTCTCATTCTGGTGCCAACAAGAAAACTGAACAAGGGCAAAATGTCATTGGCTTAATATTCTGTAGTGTCAAAGGTTATGATCAATAACAGAAAAGAGGGCAGACTGTTTGTTTTGGAAACAGTTCCCTATATTCTAATGGGAAAGGTGAATAATGCAAATTAAGTGCTATCTATGAAAGCTGAAATATGACTGTCTCACTTTCTGTCTGTGGCATGGAAAAATGAGTGTATCTGAAAAAGTTACATAGATATCTTTATCTGATAATAAACATTTAAATGCACTTAGCTCAAAACCTGATGGCTACAGAATAAAAATAACATGAAATATGAAATATTCCCCCCTCTTTGTAACAGAACCATAGAGTCATTATTTGAAAATATGAAAATATATATGTAGTCGTGTCAAACCTCAGGTTCTTTCTTTGCTCAAAGAGCCATTAAAGTTCAGTGGATAATAGTAGCTTTACCACATTAATGAATTCCTTTGAGGAATGTACTTTTATCTCTCATAATAAATGCAGTCATCTAAATCTTTAGCTTTGGGGGGTTTTTAGCTATCACAGTGATATCAAATCCTTGCTTTGTCTAACCCACTGTGTGTCTATTGTTATATATTTGTATAACTAGATGCTGTTTTCATGCCAATTCTTTCTGAACCTAGAATAATATATCAGGATTCCCATGTTCTTTTGATGTTGAGGTTTATAAACATAAAACCAAACACATGATTAGATATTTGGGAGTCATTCAAAGTGAAATATCTGCCACTAAAAGGAAAAATGTGAGGCCATAAAGCCAGTGTCTTCCAGCTGAATTACAATCATAATAAAATGCCAAAGTGCATCCTTCTGTCTCAGAATACAGATGTTCTCAATACTCCTCTTTTTAGCAATTTATATTTTTCATGAAGCTCAGAGGTGTTTATTACAAATCGTGAGGTTTTGTTCAGGTTCTAGGCTGCCTCACAAGGAGGAGAAGCTGAATGGGAAGCTAAAGAACGTCTTGTGTTAGTATAAATAAGGATGATGTACTGTGCTAAAACCTTAGGATATCAATTGTGAATCAGGACATATTTGTACTAATCTCAAAAATTGAAAAGTAAGAAGTTGGATGAGTTTCACAGCTGCAAAAACCACAGGCAAAGTTCATTGTGTGCTTTCTCTGAGCTGCTGTCACTCTATTACTATGTGTCTATAACTAGATGCTGCCCCCATACATCAAAAAAAGGCAACAAAGTGGATTCTCTGAATATCAGACTCAGTTTCCCTCAAACAGCTCTTGAACTCCTTGCACAAACGTGTCTGTAACAGTTTATGAGGGCAGGAGAACAGATGAAGTGTTTGATGTATGGGATTAAAATCACTATGTCACACCACCTCCTGCACTGAACACCCTTTGTGCTTTACCAGCTGCATTAAAATGTTTACTTCTCTCTATTTTGTCTTTTCAAGAAAACCGGTTCAGCCAGGGAAGTTCTGCAGCAACTGATTATCTTGCACCTTTATATAGTTAATAAAATGCTCTGGGCTTTCCTTCAGTATTGATTTTCACCAACAGTGAGGAAGAAAGATGACAACAAAACCCCACCTCCCCCAGGGAAAACAACCCAACAACCTCCTGCTGACTGAACCTGGTGCAGGGATGTGTTTGTGCTTCCAAGTTTGTGTTTCAGGAGTGGCCCCCTTGAGCACCTCAGGGATGCTGGAGTTTGTCAAGGAGCAGTGAAACTTCAGCCTGAGCTCCTGGAGCTGTGCCAGACACCTCGGGAAGGCACTCAGTGACTCTGGGGATGCAGGAGCCTGAGCTGGTGGTGTTTGTGCAGAGCACAGACAGCATTGTTAATTATGGCTTGGCAAGGCAGTGGGGCTGGAACAAGCCAGGGGAGGTTTCTGGCTGGGACTTCTGATTTGAATTTGGCATGGAATGATATCAACCAGCTCTCTCTGCTGAAGTTTGCAAGGAAGGGGAATGGTTTGGTTTGGTTTGGTTTGGGGATTTTTTTTCCTACCCTCTTTCATCCCTCCCATTTTCCTTTCATCCCCATGCTAACTTAACTGCCACCAGGTTCCTGCACCAGGAGTGTTCCTAATCTTCTCAAGTGATGCATAATTTGTGAGACTTTGCAAGAGATCACATTGTATTTAATAACTCCTCTTGAACACAAATGGCAACGTTACTGTAATTGTTCTTACCTTATGGTAAATCATTACAATCAAAATTCTTTGCCATACATGTGTCAGAACAGAGTGAGTAATACACCAGTCAGATTGACTGTCTATAAAATGCACTGTTGGTACTTTTGCTTTCAGGTTAGTTCTTTTATTCAAGGGTGAGTGGTACCTCAGGAAATCACAGTTCAAATTAAGAACAAACGCAGTCCGATTTCCCAGGAAAAAAATACCGAGCAGGTTTTGGGATCACACCATAAAGAGACAGGCATTCATTTACCAGCTGTTTACTGTTCAGCTCCACTGCCATCTCTCTCATCTTTCACAATAACATCCCCCTCATCGTTGACAAGTCAATTCAAAACAGCAAATTCCCCTTTCCAAGTGTTCCCTCTGTGTTGCTCTTGGGCTTCAGAAATGCCTGGTGTGGTTTAATTTGAGGGAATCAGAGTTTCTCCCTGACAGACCTGTCTGATTTGTTGATTATCTGGGATGTTTTCTCACCCACCAAGAGAAAAATTAACTCCCCATTTTGACAGACCTGCTGAAATGAATGTGGGTTGCAATGAAATGAGTTAACTCTCAGTTTTCCCATTTCAAGGTCCATTATGAAGTACTGTTTTTCCTGCTCTGCCAATGGCAGTGTAAATCCTTCAAAATTTTAGCACAGATTTTCTTCAATTCCATATCCAAACAAAACGGGGGAAAAAAATAAAAAAAAAAGAAATACACAGTTTACATCAGGTGGGAAATTTTGAAATACTTAATTTTTTTCTTAAGACCTCTCAAAAATCTGGACTATTGAAATAACTATATCCAAATTTTGCATGTGGATCAGGTTTTGTCTTTGAAGTTACTTTTATTTAAATAAGATTGCTGGCAAACAAGTGATGTGTTTCTTGTGATCATTTTTACTCCTGAGTTTTTCACACGGATGTGGGTTCAATCCAGGAAACTTCTGGAGCGTGGCTTTACTGGATCTCTCGATGCAAGAGCTGCAATGGGTTTTCACACAACCCTTTACCTCCAGCACGTGCTTTGATGTGGAATTGTTCCATTTTCTTGACCCACAGCTCCAATTTGCAGCCTCCGGGCTTGGCCAACCTCTTACCACCAGCATCGGGGGCAGCTGTGGGGTGATGAATAATTCACTCCTCCAGCACACCTGCTTTTAGGGTGGGGAGCTTCCAAATCCACCTTCTCACTGCTTTTCTGTTCCAAATGGGAATCATTCATTATCTCTGCCAGTGCAAGAGATTTCTGGTGGCAACCTGGAGCTGTGGGAAGCAGCAAACCCCAAGACACAACATTCCAAACCATTGTGGCTGGAGATGTCTGGGAAGACAACTTGCACCTCCTGGTTTCCACAGGAGCACCTGCCAGTGGTTTATCACTGCTGGAAGCCAGATGGGATAGCCCTGAGTGTATTCCCCATGCACCTGTATTTCTGTCAGGGGAAATGAGGATTCACTGCCTCCAAACTCCATAGGGTCGGAAGGGGTTGCATGAGCATGAGCAGCGTTGATTTGCTGTAAGAATGAAGATATTTGTTGAGAACAAGTTGTTTAATTCCCTGCCTCCTGTAATTCAGAGGAAAATGTGGCAACACTGTTTTCTTGAATATGACACAAGAGCTTAGGAGAAGCAAGGAACTCAAATGAAACAAAATGGTACGACTTTGGAGGTACCTGCTGTGGGTAAAAGCAGGAACAAATAGATATGAAAGAATTGCTGGCAGGACTTATGATCTGCTGGTGAGCTGGCTGATGGGGACCAGCCTGCAGGAGTGAAAACCAGAGCCCTTCAGCCCTTCAGCAGGAAAAAAAAAGATCGAGTATTCTTAGAGTGTTTTCAGAACCAGTAACAAAACAAGCATTAACATCAACCACAAAAGAATCATTCCCTCCGCTCCCAGCACGGGACTTTCTTTTCAGACAGGCCACAAAAAAGGTTGGAAACAAGTAAATATGATGATAATACAATCCTTCCAGAGCCCATTTTCCCCTCCAATTAATCTTTTTCAATCTACCACTGGTATAAAATGATCTCTGTGTATGGTGGGAGTGTGAGGAGGTGCTTTAGCCCAGAACCACAGTTTGCAGCAATATTTGACTCTCGCTCCATGAGAAAGATGCTACAAACTGTTCTTACCTGGTAGAGAAGCAGAAAAGGGGATGTTTCAAAACATCTGTTCCTTCTGCTGCATTGTGAGGGAATCACAGACCCTTAACGAGCTGGAAGGACTCCATGGATGTGTGGTAAGTCCTCTGGGTAGTCAAAGATCCTGCAGAGCTGATGAAATGTCACAGAGAACTCTGTGCCTTTCCTCTTCAGCCCCAAAGATTTACTGCACACAGAGTTATGGACTGTAGCTGTCCTTGGGGTATGGCAGTGTGCTCAGAGACAAAACCCACATCCTGGAAAATTCAAAAGTCCCAGAGGCACACAGCTAGAAAAAAAAAAAAAAAAAAGAATCAGATAGCAGTGGCTATCTCTTTGTTTTTGTTTAATACAAAAAATTCCAGAGATATCACCTGTGCCCTGGAGGAGGAGCCATATGTGGGTTAAGCCCATGACAGTGTGTTCACATGAGTGAGTTCTTTTGAAAGGAGATGAAAGTTTCACTCTGTTCAGTGGAAGTTCCTCAGGAAAATTGCCTTCAAAATCAATTCTAGTTGGTCACAGACTTGGCTCTTTGTGAAGAAGATGGTGCACTGACCCACACATTTCTGCCACTAAACACCTGCCAGTCATGGGGTGTCATTCAATAAACAGCCACAAAAATTGCTGTAAGACCACCTTTACAGTATCCTTGGTAGTAAATATTTACTAAACAAAATCTATTCTCAGTATAAAGTGAAGTGCTTGTGACCCAGATACACACACTGGAGAGTGCTGGATACCTACTGACCTACATCTAAAGTGATGTGGCTTTGCCAGGATTTGTAAAACTGTCTCTTGTTCTCCCAACACACCCACGTGGATTTTGAGTGTTCCCTGGTGCAGCAAGAGCAGGATTTCAGCCACAGACCCACTGCAGGCCACTGATGGAATACAAACCCCAGATCCAAGGCATGTTTGCAACAGGGAGTGCAGGAAATGGGAACAGCTGAGGGCAATGGGAACCCACCTGTGCCAAGCAGCACAGGGTGGAGCAGGGCTGCAAAGAGCTCTTCAGGAGGTGTTACTCTTATTCAAAGACATGGCTTGCACAGAAAAATATCTTAGCTATATTTATTTGTCTGCTTTATGGCTTTTTTTTTTGTGTATGTTTTCTTTCAATTAGAACATTTTAGAGTTGGTTCAAGGTTTGTTTTTTTTCTTTTTTTTCATTATGTTCTTTTGAATAGTACTCTTGCTTATTTTGAAACCAGCACAACAGTACACCCTCCTGCTTCCTTTAAGGTTGTGTCTGGCAACACAACTGTGATATGGCACGAGAAAAAAATGTAAGTTCATTTTAATTCCATATATTTGTGACCTTAAAGCAGTAGGGATGGGATTTGTCTTTCTGCTGAGCTCTGCATGTGTTAAAAAAGCACATTTTTTCCAACATGAAGAAAGAAAAAAGTATCTCAGTGGTTTTAACATTGTCTATGTTGATGCTTGCTTAAAAATACTCCTTTTAGAGAATCTTGTGAATTATCTGGGGGAAAGAAAAGTTGTATTAGGAGCAAAGGGAATTAAATTTTATAAGCTGGTTATTAATTTTTAAATTTTATACTTGCAAGTTGTGTCAGAACTGAAGTAAGGAAATATTTTCTTTTTTTTTCTTTATTTAAGTTCTATGGACTTGTGAAGAAATAAGCTCACAACTGCTTTCCCCCAAACTTTTCACCTCAACAGTTCTATCCCCCATGCCCTCTTTTTCTATTTTCTTCAAGAAATTACCCTTCAAGTTTTGGGTTGCTCATTATTATATCACATTGAGCAACCAATTCAGCAGAAGCTGAGTTCAAGATCAGAAGCTGTGGAGCAAACCAGAGAAAAGCTAAAGTGAAAACATGAGCTTGCTAAAAGAAGAATGAAGCTCTTCTAAGAATCCTAAGGAAGGGAAAGCAGTGGTAAATTTAATTTTCTGCTTGGAAAACAAGCCCTAGTTAAGCACTTTTTAAAAATTATTTTAGTTTATCTGCATATTTTTTCCTTGGAGCAAATGTAATATTCTTAGTTTTCACTGATTATGATGAGGATATTGGTAATTTGTGAGCTCGGGTTGGTGACAGATTTGTGTGAGACTTAAAATAACCAGGAAATAACTCTCCTTGTTTTAGTGTTCTGAGGGCATCTGAAGAGAAATATAATAATAATAACAACAAAAAAGTTGGTTTCTTATGTCTTTAACACCTTCAGGTGCTACACCAAGAAATCCAGCCTTCCCTTGCTTTACTCTTGATAAGCCTGTTTGAATAGAAATTACTGTAATTAGCCCCAGATTTTGTGTTGTCTTGAGTGGGAAATATGGGATTTTATAGTGGCTGTGGTTTGGGATATGAATCATCAATATGTAGCTAAAAAGTACTATGGCAGAGGTGCCAATCTCTTGCAAAGAGGGTCATCAGCCAGCTCAAGTTGGTCAGGAGGGGACTTATTAACAGTTTAAATTTGTTTTGTCTTTTCTTTTTTTTTTTTTTTTTGCCCCCACTGTTTCTGGGCTTTTTTTTCTAGGATTCTCAAAGCTGACCCTATGATTTCACACCCTGTTGGGTGGTCCAAGCTCTTCAGTGTGTCTTTTACCTCATATAAAACTGGAGGTTCCTGGGGGTTGTATGGAATTTATACCATCTGAGTAGAGCTCACAGTACCTTGGGCACCAAAATCCTGAATCCTGAATAATTATAGTGGAGTGTGTAATAATAGCTATTGCATTGATGTTTTGATTCCAATCAAAATATTAGCACAGATAACAGATTAAATGGAAAAAAATAGAGAAATAGCTGGCTGAGAGAACACAGAGTTGGCTTCCATCCTTGGGCTTAATGGTTGATATTTTATTAGAAACAAAATAAATTTAAAGATGTCTAATACTTTATGTGCTACTCACAACTGGGCATAAAGATCCCTCTGGTGTAAGGCCAAGGATCAGTTGGGGAGCTCCACACCTGAAAGGCAACAGATGATGCCTGGATTAGACATTACTTGGAAGGGGGGAAAAAACCCAAAACCAAACCCATAACTGAGGTGCAAAGAGGATCCATTCTGTTTTCACTTTGCATTCCCTTTTGGAAGGGTAAAACTTGCCAAATTGACATTGGTTTTGAATTGAAAACAAAACCAAAAAAATATTAAAAGTCATTTTCAGAAGTGTGGAACTTTGTAGTATACAAACATAAAGCTGACACTGACTGTTGCCCCGAGATTTTTATTGTGAAATACAAAACTATTCTAGCAACAGAAGTATCTGAAATCTTTCTAATGTCAAGTAGGCCAGTTGAAATAAAATACTGGGATGAAAGCTGGAAAATAAATGCTCTGTGCCTTCATGTATCTGCTTCCCTTGGGCTAATTTTGAACCTGCCAACTTATTCAGCAGGATTTCACCACTTTCCTTCTAGTGCTTCTGCTGGACATTGAAAACAGAGCCACCTTAATAACCATAATTAATAATCACTATAATGAACAATAACCATGCAGTGATGCTTTAAAGGTGCAAGTAATGTGAACGCTTTGCTATGTAAATTCTCAGCATAATCAACTGAAAACCTATGAGAACCCAGGCTGCATTTTGATATCTTCATAAATAATGTCCTGGGTTACTCCTTAGTACAAAATGAAAAATAAGGGCAAAACAAAGTGGTTTATTTTAATTAGATAAATTTTAATTTGTGTTCAGGGGAAAAATCTTAGGCCACAGTGTTTCTGCTGTCTTGTGAGAACAATGAGAGAATTTGCTGAAAAAAATCTTCAGCCAAACTGGAGGATCACAGAAATCTGATGTTACAGCTCAATGTCTCATGAAACACATGTGAGAAAGAATGACCAGGATGTTTGTTTAATTAATAGCATTATGCACAGAAGAGAATAAGCACATTTACTGCATGATGAATTTTATCCCTTTACAAGAAATAAACAGCGAAGTTTTATTGTTATGTTAAGTTTGCAGCACTTGCCAATAGAGTAGGTTTAAGGAGTGCTGGTTGTGACTCAGATTAGATTCCCACAAATTCTCCAGGCAAACCTTGTCTAGAACAAGTGATGGTATCTCTGCCAATCTTGTCCCCCAACAAAAATGCAGAGTGGATAGTGAAAAGGTGTGTTTGACTTGCCTTACCTGGGAACTCTGCAGCAGAGGTTCCTGGTGGAATTGGAAAATGCAAGAATTTAGAGGGAAATAAAAAGGAAAAAAAAAGAAAGACCGGTTCTTCATCACTTATTTCAACTTTTTCCCCAGTGTTTGTCACGGAAAATTGCTCTGGATGCAGAGTGGAAAATACTGTTCTCCAGCCATGTTAAACAGATTAAGTTTTATCGTATTAAAATGCAGACCAAACACTTTCAGCCTCTTAACTGAAGCTGTGCTAACATGATTTTTTTGGAGACTGGGGGTTTGTGCACCATCTGCCCTGCCATTATCAACAGGCAGTGTTCCATGTGTATCAGGAAAGAGCTGACTGTTGAAGCCTGAGATTTAGCTTGGGTAATCCTACTGGAACTTCTTTTGAAGTTTTATTGTTAAATTCACGAGCATAAGTTCAGGAAAACTTCAGGGTTTTAACCTTTACACAAAGCAAACTAATCCTAATAAAAGAAAGATGCAGAGTTTGTTTGTTTACAGCTTCATATCTAATCTTTTTTGTTAACAGATAGGTCAGAAAAGTAGATTTCTTCAGTGTTTTTCTGTGTTTAATGAGCGTTTGTTCCCTTGCTACAAATGTCCCTTCTGTTGTAGATGTTGTGGATGCTCCATAGACCATCTAAGTTACGGTTTAGTGAGGGCAACTGCACTTGAAAATGTTGGCACAAGTGGCTGGCTGAAGGGCACAAAAAAAAGCTCATGGCACAGCAGGGAAATGAGTGCAGATTTCCAAGCACTTTGCCTCCTGTTTTCAGGACAGAGAATCTTTCCCCTTTCGAAATAAAAAAATAGCCAGTGAAAAACATTGAGCAAAATCTATCTGGAAATGAAAAAGGTAGGAATAGTTTGGATAGAAACCATTCATTTCTGTATAAATCATTTTTCCCTTCCTTATTTTTCTCCATTTTAGTGTCAAGTCTTTTTTTCAATTTTTTTCCCCATGCCAAAATCTCTTCTTTAGCTCTCAGTCAGGCACTTTGCTGTCTCAGACCCATCTCTGGAGTTAACACATTGGACTCTTCTATTACCCAAGCTCTCCAGTTGCTGCTCTGATTTCTTCTTCCACACCAGCTATTCTCAAAACTCAGAATCAATTCGCTAAACCTCCACTATTTATCACTAGAGTCCTACACAGACAACCTTTAATTCCATCTGCTGCTGCTTTCGTCAATTAAATTTCATTTTCAGTGACGACGAGGAAAGATGCCAAGTTTTATGGCAATTCACATCAACTACTAATTTGAACCTGTCACTATAGCACCACATATTGATATAGATTTCCCCCTGGGAAAAATCTTTGTCTGTTTATGTTCTGAAGACAAGAGATGACAAATAATAATAAAATGTACAATGCTGTCAAGAGCAGTCACGGCAGATCATCTGTTAATTGTTTCCTTCTAGTACCTTCTGGAAAGCATTTCAGTTTTTGCCAAACAACTAATTTTAATTGGCTGCTGGATGGAAACAACATCCTAACATCTGTACAGAAAGACCTTGATTTGACAATTTAATATTCAGATATTAACATTCTTGGGGCAACCAGGTGAATGGAAAGTGCAATGAAGTATTAAAAAAAAAAAAAAAGGCAAGATCCTTCTATTCTGTTTTTTGACCTTTTCAACTGGAGAAAAGGTTCCTTACATTAACTTTTCCAATGAGATAACCATGAGATGGGGTAGGAGATATATAGGCAGGAAGGACAAAATAGGGGAATGTCAGGGCAGCTTTCCCTCCCTGCTGAAGTTCTTCTCCCAGTGGCAATCCTGAGCTGTAGGAGTGAGTCCAGCAGACAGGAATGTTCACAGCAGCTATAGAGAAAGAGCTGTAAAATACCTGACTGTCCTGAGAGCTGCAACAAAGATTTCCTTTGCAATCAGAATAATTAGGAGAAAGAGAAAGCCATGAATCACTGCAGCACTTGAGTTTATCATCCAGCTTAATTACTTTCCATAGGGAAGACATGAAAAATCCAAAGGCTCCTTGTCAGAGGGTTACAAAATGATGGTCCAACAGCCCCAGGCAGAGATGTGGGAATGGTTATTCAAACACAGAATGTTACAAAGAGGTGAGGTTTTTGTCTCAAGCGTTTCTTTTCGCTGCAGGCAGCTGTGTGCTCTTGGATCTCATCCCTGCCCAGCCTCAGCATTTGCTTTCTGTGGCAGGCAGTTTGTCATGGATTGCAGTGGCACCTTAGAACTGAAGCTCTCACTTGTTTAAAGTGAAAGCTCATCCTCATTAACAAAAGCTATATCTGGGAGAAAATGAGCCTACATCTAAATATTCCAACGAGGAGCAGTCAAGCAATATTCTGAAAATCTCTGAGGTGGTTATGGGCACTGTGTATGAAACACTGAATTTGGCTTGTTCAGTGCTGTTCAGAAAGGGAAAAGCTCTTTGTCAGTGATTCCCAGAGATCCAGACAATTGTGACTTCTCCTGAAAAGCATATTTTACTACATAATGACAGGGAGCAAGTGAATGCATTAATTAGCTGTTGGAATGGCTTCACTGTCATAGTCAGGGCATTGGAAGGGCAATCTTCCAAATGCAATTAAAATATCAAAGTTAACTCAGGATGAGTTTATAGCTTTCCAGAGCCAAGTAAGTGAGGGACAGCAGTGATGGGAAGTGAGTAAACTTTATTGTGTTGCATGGATATTGGGGAACTGTGGCTGCTGGAAGCAGAGGAGGGCAGTGGAGAGTGCAGGCTGGGAAGACACTGGGAGCTAAATCAGAAAAAGTTATTTTACATGGATTCTGAAAAATGTCTGTGGTGGAATCCTCCTCATGGGGCTCCCTGAGAGTGAAGCCAAGGCCAGAGGTCACCCTTGTGCCTCCACCTCCCAGTGTTTCCACGGGGTCTTGATGCCCTGAATTTGGGGAGGGGGTATTTATTAATCTGTTCTGTCTCCCTGGAACAGTGGGATTATAGTACAGAGGAAATGCTGCTCCTTATCCTTTTTAAATTGTGGAAGTAGTTGAGATCACAGAACCATGCACTGCTAAAACCACTTTACAGCTGAACTCCTTTCCCACTCCCTGTGAGCCGTGAACACTGGGCTGGAGATGAGCTGGAATCTCTGAAGTGCAGAAGAGAATTCTCCTGGAGTAAATGAGCCATCACAGGAAAATCTGTAATACCTAGAGAATAAATAAACCAAAACACTAATCATGCATCTTAATGGATGATTTTTTTTTTTAAACAGATGCCTGCAGGAGGTTCAGGAGAGCCTAAAAGCTTTGACTCTGCCATTAAACTCCCCTATGACCACCCCTCTTCTATTTATTTTTTTTCCTGATAAAGAATCAATTAACTTATGTTGCCTATAAATAATACTTTAGATACACATCCATCAGTTTATTGGCTTTGATGGATTTAAACTAAGAAAAAAAATAAGGTATAAACCTAAAACCAGAAACTTTACTCATTATGAGTCTACAGCCATCTGTGAGTTATTTTTGCTTGTGTTGCCAATCCTTCTGTTTATCTAGTTGTCCAAAGCATCTCCTTGCAGAGATGTGTGTATGTATCTAAGGGCTGTGAAGGTGGCAAACAACTTCTGGCACAGGATACTATGCAAGCAGGAACACAAAAATATGGCCCTGGTTCCTCTCACTTATTAGATGTATTGCATATTGCAGCTATAAAGCAACTCCTGCATTCTTTTGCCATTAACAAGTAAACGAGTCATCAAATAGTTATATTTACAGTCTGGAATCTATTAATACCTGATTATAAAACCCCTCAGCAGAGCACTTCTACACCTGCTCGTGTCAATTTTGGCTTCCATCAGACTTCAGCAGGTTTGAATTCAGGCTGTGCTGAAAATCTTCACTGTGTCAGGAATGAAACTGTTAATGACCAATGATTGCTTATTAGAACACAGCTCCCTCCCTGCCTTGGTACCTCTGTAGCTCCCCACGTCAGGTTTGGTATCTCTCTACATTTTTGCTCTGTGAAAGAGCAGGCTGCTCTTTGGGGGAGATTTAATTTATTTTCTCGAAGAACAGAAGCAAATAGTGAAAAAGAATATTTGAAATAGGTAAAGGTTCTAGTTAAATATACTAAAATCAATGAAATACATTTTTAAACCTGAAGGCACATTAGTTTCTTATGTCCTATGCGTGGGAGTCAAAACCAATTGCATGGGGCTTTTGCTTTCAATACTATCTGATATTGGAATAACAGCACTGTAGCTACACCTTGTTTCTTATTAGCACCAGAGAAAGCTGTTTTGCTTTATATTTATGCATTTTGTTTTGCTTTATATTTATGCATTTATTTATTGCTTAATTACAGCAACTCCACACATTAATTTGGAAATAAAATCATCCATACACTTTATTGCTTCAAGGGCAGAAACCCAACTGTAGGTAGTAAAAGAGATCCCTAGCAAGGGGAGCTGGGAGACAGGTAAGAAATGGATGTTGTGCCAGCCACACACTAGTTGGGTCATATTTTGTCTTTGCTGTTGCCCACAAAGAGAGGTGCTGTGACCAGGAGGTGGATTTTAGGACATCACCTGCTTTGGGTTTATCAGAGAGCTGCTTTTAAGGTAATGGAGAGGGGCAACATCTGAAAACAAAAAAAAAAACAAAGAGGAGAAATGACCCCCTTGTAAAACTGGAGTCCATCACCAGGCTCTGGAAATCTGCTTGTATTGAGTTTAATTTCAAGGCTTTTTGCTGTCTTAGTCTGAAAAAATTCAAAGTGGTAAATATGCTCCATCCTTCCACAAAATACAGGGCAACACACTCTGTCCTCCCCATCTGTGTTTCTGATATTTTTTTTCTCTCTGCTTGAGCACTTTCTCTTGGTTTACTTTCCACGTCTCTCTTTCAGTCTAATTTTCCCCTCAGGGTATTTACGGTCTTATGTACACTTTGTTATTTCATCATCTCTTCACAATCTTTCAAGTACATAGATTCCCCTTGTGATTTTCATCTCCTTTTCAAGCTATTTTTCTTTTCAGGTATTTCCTTTTCATTCTTTAACGAGAATTTTCATTTTCAGTCTACATTATTTTTTCTCTGTAATTTTTTTTTTTCTCTGAGAAAAACCTCTCTAGATTTTTTCCTCTCTGCTCTCTAGTAAGGACGTTTTTGTCCACATCGCTTTTATTTCTCTCACCTCCCAACTCTAGCATCTCCTTTTTGTCCTTTTTTTTTTTTCTCCCACTTGATTAATTTTGTTTTGTCAAATTTATCTCCTTTCAATGCACTTGGGCAACTCCCATTTACTTTCATTATGCATTGTGGTCATCTTAGATGGAAACTGCATTCAGTAACCTAATGATTATTTTGAATTCCACCTCCTTTTTCTACCCTCTGTCCTTATGTTTATCCCGTGCTATGGCTAACAAGGAAGATGAATATTTCCCAGCTACAGGATACTTTGGTATCCTCACAATATAAAACTTCACCCCTGTCTCTCTCAGCCTCAAAGCAAATCAAAGGGAGACACCTGTGTGACACCTAGTTCAGGCCATTCCTGAGATTAAGCCTCTAAATTATTCTGGAAAGGGGGGGGGGGGGGGGGGAAGGAAAAACGAAGTGTGTAAATTGTAAGCAAATGACAGTTGTCCTGTCTCTTGTAAATCAGTGAGGATCTGTTGGCCAACAGCCTGGAGGAGAAAGTTGCAGGTGCAGTGTGGGAGAAGAAATCAGTCAGTATGTTAGCCTTAATTATAAAAAGAACAGTGTGTCTTGGAGCTAAATCCAGGTTTCTCCTGACTGCTGCAAAACGGGGCTGATGAGTAAAGGGTAGTTTGAGTAAAAAAGGGAGCTTGAAGATCCAGATGCAGACTTGACACCCTAAAAGCAAAGAAACAGTTTTGGTCTGATCTCTGAGAAGTGATTGCATGATTATTTTGGTTTTCATTCAATGTATCAAAATCTTATAAAAGTTCTGCTCTTGGTTGATTTTTCGGTTTGTTTTTCTTCAGCTGAAAATATCATGATCAGATTCTTCCTTCAGAGTGCTGTATCTGCTTTACAAATGTTAATTTAGGCTGTGAAATATCTCTGCTGATCAGCTTCCCTTAGTTACCTTTTGTGAATATTTCTATGTGATGAGAAAAGCCACTCCACCTTGTTGTTTCTCTTTATTATTTGTAATTGGGGTATCAATCAGCCTGTCCTTCACTGTTTTTTAAAGTGGCACATGGCTGTGTCTTTACTGACTTGGCCAGATTGTTGTGTTTGACAAGCTGCCGTAGATAGTCCCTCTCAGCCCACAGGTGAGCCCAGTTCTCAAATTTCCAGAGTTATTAAGCTTGTGGTTACCCTGCCTGACAATCTTGATTCTCAAGTCTCTTGACACCTCCTACCTTTCTCTTCAAAATTAAGCCACACTATCACAGGCAATATCAGATTGTGTTTTCTGTGGGGACTTACCATGAGAAAAAAAATAACCCCAACCCTATTTCAAGTGTATTCTTCCAGAAGGTTTAAAGGATCAAAGGAAAAAAGTGATGGTAAATTGGCTCTGCTGCTCCCCATAGTTGTCCACATGGGAATTACCCCCTCAGCAATCCTGAGGATTGAGCTGTAATGGAGTTACAACTCTTCTTTTCATGGGAAAGGTAGCACCCACACTTTTGATTTTAGTTGTCAGTAAAAGAAGAAGGATTCTCATCTGCTGGAGGACAGGCAATCTCTGATGGCTTGTTGTGCAAGGACAGGTTTGTTGTGTACAGGGCCAGGATATTTGTCAAGGAGAGTGAATGTGGCAGATCTCATCACCCTGTAGCTGGTGCCCAAGATTCCTGATTTTAGTCAGGACTGAACAGTGCAGAGTTGGGCTTCCCACTGAGAGGTTCAGTGTTATATTGGATGTAATGGGAGCTGAAATGAGAATTACAAAATAGTTCTTTTACAATAAAGTAAACATGAGGATGCTCTATTGTGCACTCCTTTTTTTTTTTCTTTTACTTCAGTTAAAATGAGTGAAAACATCTTCAAACACAACATTTAACTTGCAGGAAATTTAAAACTGTCAGGGAAATGTACTGGAACCTGCAAGTCCTCCACACCAGTCATTTCCATGAAGCTCTTCTGAACAGCAATTCCTTGATTATTCTTGGCTCTATATCAAGTATTTCAGCATATTTGGTACTTATTCTTCGGTGTCAGTGGTGGAAGTGTAGCTTCTATATTTCTCTGTGATTCTTTTCTAATACTCCCATCCCTGTGATATCTGTTGGTCGAGGCTTTTAGCTGAAAGCTGAGGCTGTAGTTAGGTAAGTGTTACCACTTTCCTAAACAGAGAGAAAATAAAGATACAGTCAGTGCTGATTTCTCCAAGGTCAGGGACAAAGTGAGTGTATGGGGGTGGGGAAATACTTAAAAGATTAAAAAATAAAAAAAAAACCCTACAGGTGGAGTCAGATACAAATTGGCAGCATCACTAATGCCATTTAGCCTCTGAAAAAGGCCACTAATGGTATCACTCACTGAAAGCTGATGGGTACCCTTTGAGCCTGACCTTTTGTTAAACCAATTCTCCTTGACTTAGATTGTAGTGCCTCAACTTTGCCTGTTTCAGGGTGGTTGAGGTTGAGTAAATAGTCCAGAAAATTGGTAATACTGGAAGAATCTCTGCTAGCAAAAGGAAAACTTCCTATAGTCACTCCTCAAGTTTTTTACAGGCTTAATATAATTTAGTTCATCTCCCACTTTATGATACTACTTGCTAATGAAAGCACCAAACAAATCAGATATTGAGTTTACAACTGAACAGTGTTCTTCAGTTTTTCTACTTCAGTCTGACCTGAGTGACCATTTGAACACAGTCAGTGTCTTGCACAGCTTGTTGGGCTGCATGCACAGACATGTGAAAAGCAGTTTCCAGTGGAAGAAATACTTGAAAGGCACATTTTTCTGTGCAAAACAGTGTCTGTAAACACTCACAGGCTGTGCTTGAGGTTAAGGCAGAATTCCACCAGAGATATTGCTGGCACGAGCTTTGTTCATTAGAAAATGCATTGAATGCTGACCTGGCTGACAAACAATATTGACTTCTAATGTGTTTGGAACCAAGAAATTTCATTAAGTACTAGCAGTTGGTGATTTGAGTAATTGGCCTGAGAGAGGAAAGAGATCAGTGTTGATACAAAGAATTGTGCTGGTGCTAGCCCTGTAAAAATGCACAAAAGGAAGTGAATGAGAAAATATCTGACTTAGGAAGGCTGTGGGAAAGCTTCTTAGATAACAGAAGATGGCCTTATCTGCTCATAAAACAAATATTTTGGAATATTCTGAATGTTTTACTTTAAAATTTCAGTTTTTGTCCAAACAGACAGGAGTTAGGAAATTCGAACACTGTCATGGATATTCTCTTTTCTTTATTTGTTTACCTGTGACTGTAACTTACGTCAGGGAGGGTTTTAAATTGGAGCTAAAACTACATGAAAAAATAAAAGACCCTGTGGTCACCACAGAGAACCCGGGGCTGGAAGCAGAATTATTGGCTCATTTTAAGCAGTCCCTCTATATGGCAGCCGTGTATCAGAGGAGAAATGGGATGGGTTTCATTTTAAGGAGCTGGTTTGTATTATTCTTACTTCCAAAACTCACAGTCCAGTGCCTTCTAGCAGTGACACCTCTGTGAGGTGACATGTTAATACAGGAGACACTCTGGAGAACTGAGATCCTACAGTCTCTTGAGTAATTTCCTGCATGAATGACTTTATGTGATTTATTAGAGTTGCATGGATGTTGGTCAGGATTTTCCCAGATTTTACTTCTCCAAACCTCCCCTGCAAACAGAGCAGCGAGCACTGATGTTGTTCTAACATCTCATTTCAGGATGATCATCATATTACAAAATGTAACACTGTGCTTATCAGAATTCCATAACCTATAAGTTTTCCCTGTCTTTGCCTGGCTTATCATTCTTTTTAATGTTTTTATAATACTGTTTTGCAGTCCATACATGCTCAGAAATATACATCTGAAGAACAGTGTTATTCTTCAAACCTGCCAAGCAGATTATCAGTTATTAAATCTTTCAAAATCTCTCTGCTTTACAATGAAATCAAGGGAGTTCAAGTTATGCTTCTATAACCCTATTAAACTGGAGGCTGTAATTCTTGTGAAAAAAGTTATTAACTGAGGCAATTAATCATCATGGAGTCTAAGAAGTAATCAACTTCTCTGTGAACAGCTATAAATACAGGTTTGCAGACTGTATAAAAAGGCAGCCTGTTTGGAAACATTTAAAAACCTGGGGAGTGAAGGGCAAACATCAAGAGGTGCCCAGGTGTCTTGTAGGCACAGATTTGCTCTTCTGGAGCAGGTTTCTGTGCCTGACTTTCCTTCTGCACGTAGGAAATAAAAAAAAGGACACCCAGCCTAATGTTTCTGGAAAAGGTGAGAGAGAGGACTAACAAAGGACACAGATATGCACATGGATTGTCCAGCAAAATAGTGACCAATGCTTGTTATCTTCCTCTCTTCCAAAGCCGGTCTCATTTTTTTTCATACTATTCACTATCCTTTGTCAGACTGTGCTGCAAGAAAGCTCCCACCTTCTTCCCACATCTCCAAACACCTCTCCCTGCTCCCTAATATCCCCAGCTGCCTCTCCTCTCTAAGCCCAGCTTGTTTGGCTGGTTCAGAGCTGTGCCTTTGCCCAGCTGCCTCCCTGCCTTGGGGGACTGTTTTCCACCTTCCTCCATAGGGCTCCAGAAAGGTCTCTGCTCCATCCAGCTTCTGGATGTCCTGCTATTTGTTCTGTCACCTATTTAGAATCAGGTTCCTTATCTCTCTGTCCCAGGCAATAGGAAAGATACCTGGCACGAATTTATCAGCTGCTTTGGGTGTCTCAGCTCTCTGGGGATGGGGAGATATTAAAGGGGCCTGAAGAAGCAGAAAACTCATCCTCTGAAAATCAGACTTTTTAAGTAACTTCAGGCTGGATAATCAGAAGTGTCATTAGCAATTTGGGTATATCCCCTGCCCTGAGTCCTTACAGGTGTAGATTAATAGATCCGTGTTCTGGCTTTTTTTTTTTTTTTGGCTGGAAAAGGAAAAGCGGTTGTGTCCCAGTATCCCTCACAAACAGGTGAGTCCTCTGTGCTCTGCCAGTCCTTTAACTCTTCTCCTGTAGCTGTTGCAGCTCCAGGGGGTTCTCCTCCTTCTCCAAGCTTTTCTGCAAAGCTTCCTCTGTGTGTCTTTTACTTGCAATACTTCATTTCTGCCACATCTCTGCTCTCGACTTTTTTTTTTTTTTTATGGCTCCTATCAATAACCTGGAGTGTTTAACTTTCAAGTAGCTGTATTACTCTTCAACAACATTCATATTTCCAATATCAAACACATCCCAGGGCAGACTTTGAATCATGTGACAAAGCGTGGGTAACTTAAAAAAAAAATCCTTGTCAAGCAGAATTCTTAGCACCTTCTGTTTACTACACAGATCTTCATCTTTAAGATGCATTTTTGTTGGGAGGGATTTAAGGACTCGGTTTCCTGGCATAGCTGTGCACCATTAAAGATGGGCTATTTCAAAAAAACATGGAGGCAGCTCACACTTCAAAGCAAGAAAACCCAGTGTTCAGAGTAACAGGTGATTCCAGCTACTATTAACAAGTAGTATTTTCTGTTCTCCTGTTCTGCAGTGCATTTTTGGTAGTTGAGAAGTTGTGTTTTATTTTATACCCCAGCATGGTCTGAGCTAACAACATACATCTTTATTCCATTCTGTCCTTTGCAGCTTCATCCGTAATTCTGAAAATTTGGCCTGTAAGCTTCCAGACAGATAAAGAAAAGAGTCCCCAAGATCAAAGAGGTGGTAGCAGATGAAAGGAAACTAGAGAATGCCTTTAGGGATGAACAAGGAGTCTTGAGGAAAAAGGCACTGAATATCCAGTCAGTCACCACCAAACCAGGGAGACAAATCTGTGAAAAAAGGAGAATTATATGAGGAAGGATGATTGCTGTTATTAAGGCAAAAGCTGAATTTCTGATGGTAGTGTGAGAGACAGAGAGAGAATACACAGAAAATAAAATTGGTTTTTGCCATCATCCTACAGGTGAAAACAGAAACAGCAACATTCAGTGACCCTGGGCTAGAGGGTTCATTATTTATAACTCTCTGGAGACAAAATGTAAAATAGTTCATGTTCTTCATCACCCCTGTAATTTGAAGCAAAGGGGATGAGATTCCTTTTCTGATATGCTCTGGTAGTGCTGGGCAAAGTTAATATTTCTGTTAGAGATCCAGTAGAGTTGCATGAGCAGATGTTTTACTCTATGGGTAATAACAAATTTTGCTGTAAATATATAAGAATAAGGAAAAGCTGACCTGCAATAAATCATCTTCCCAAATGCTGTGCTTAGATAACAGGCATATGAAAATAACAATATGCAGCCTATTACTTAGTGAAAGTTCTTCCAACTGAATTTAATTAGCTTTCCTACAGGCTATGGAAGAGGATTAAATATCTGTTACCAAATTCTATGTCATTATTGCTGCTTTCTCTGACATATGACTAGAGAAATTACTCACAGGAGTCGATGGCAACAACCTGTTCTGCATTGCTGGAAGTGTAACAACTTTGCCGTGTGGCCTCTGAGAGCATCCTCAGGCTCACTGAACACACTGAGTCAACAGAACTTGACTAAGAGCTAAAATAGCCTTATTATTGCTTGAAAGGCTCTGACTGTCTTAAACTGTTTGCTTGTGGTCTTGTTAAACCATCCCAGAGTTTTCACATCTGAATTACGGTTAGTTTTTAAAATATAAGTTAGTTCATGCAATCAAAGACTCTTTTAAAGCAGTGAATGCATTTGAAGCACTTAGACCACCTAAAACCAACTTTTTTTAAGTGTTCTCAATTATTTTCTCTGTTCAGTGTGACTCTTGTCAAGGACATATGAATGATTCACTGTTTCATACGCCTTGAATCACAGGAAACATTATTTTACTTGTTTTATTCTATTTAGCTCTAATAGTTGACCTTTATCTACAGCTCTCAGTCAGGACATCCAAGGGAAGGAGCTTTACTTGTTAACAAATGAAGTATTTTATAGAAAATTACCCTCCAACAAGCTGAGCCTGCAGCAAGTTAAACTTGGGGATGTGAAAAGATTCAGCCAGAGTGGTCTGTGAAGGGGGATGAGAAAATGATGGAAGGGAGCTACAGGGACACAACATTTTGTCTGGTTTGCTAAGGAAGAGACAGGTGGGAGACTGTTGGGTCAGGAGGATCAGAAAAGCTTTGGCAGAGAGCATTAAGAGCTTGGTAGCTGGGAGATGTGCAGACAGTGAAGGTGAGGAGATTACTCCTTGACAACTTGCTGCAGATTTGGGGTAGTTGCCTTGTCTCAGTCCCTGCAACCTGAGCTGCCTCGCTGCTTGGTCCTCCTTCATTTTGGAATTAGGCAGGAAAGATTCAGGCTCAGCATCAAGGGGGCACTTGGAGGCTGAGGCAGGTTCAGGATTATGGTGGTGTGACTTTCTCGTGCTTCTGGAGTGCATTAGGATTTTTTCCATGCCTATCCATGGCCTAGGATGCTGTAATAGCTTTGTGTCACCCTGGTGTGCCTCTCTCATCACTCACAGAATTGCTGACATTCAGCACCTCTCAGAGTCCAGCTCTACTGCAGCTGTAAAGTCCAGGCTTAACTGCGGTGGGAAGTTCCCTTTGAGCCTCAGGGTTTTGAAAAATGGGCAAGGTTTGCTGCCCTAAATGTCATCACAGGCAGCTATTTATCAAAGCACTGCACACTGCACACCAGAAAGGCAACATGCTGTGGTGTTTGCTTTTGTTGGACTTTCTGGGAGAAGAAAACAGCCCAGCAAAAATCAAATAGTTCTAGAAATTATTTAAAGGAAATACCAAAGCAATACACAACACACTCTTCTTGGGTTATTAAGCTACAGTAAAAACATTAGCCCTGCACAGATCATTATTTTATCATTAGCTTAATGTCATCAGTTAATGAAGAAATATCCAAGCAGCTCTTGGATATGTTTCCTTAGGCTACACATGACCAAGGAGAACAGATGCAATTAAAATGCTGCAAAAGTCATCATTTTTGTGAGGGAGCTTTGTAAGTGCCTGTCAGTGCACCACCAGCATGGGGGCTTTTTGGTGGTGGAAAAGAGTTTTGATTTTATCCATCTGGGCGTTTGTTTCTCACTAACCCTAATTTTGCCCTGAGGATCAAGATAGGAAGTTTTCTGTTTTAAATGATTTACTGCCCTTGCAATACCACCCCTTCCTCCTTCCACATTTCAGGAAGGTATGTGTTTAACATATGTCACTGATGTGGAGGTAATTAAATAGAAAGGGAACAAGTATCTAAATTATGATAGCCCTCTAGTGGAATTATTGTGCTAATTTTGAATTATATTTTTCACTTTGTAACCCCTTGGGACTACAATTTGTTTCAACAGCAGCTGTATCAGATTAAAAAAAAATCTATTAACTGATTCTGCAAACTGAAATTTAGCATCTTCCTACCAATACTATACATTTTTATCAAAGAATTAAGTTCAATCTTATTATATTTTATTAGAGGGAGGTTATAACTCCAAGTGCAAAAGACACAAATTAATTAAGCAGAGTTGCCTCTACTCATTCCTTGGGACTGTTTCAGTGCATGTAAGAGTTCCTTTCATTATTTAAAGGAAAAGTAATCCCACTGAACTGGTTAACATTTGATCTTCTTGTTAATAGCACAGAATGGCACTGGCACAATGTCCCTGGCAAACACTGTGCATTAGCTGCAGCTCCTACGTGTCTGTACCATTTCAGGCACCACAAAATGCCCCCAGGCAGACTTACAAAGCAATGTCAGCTGTAGTAAACCCTCCCAGCCTACCCCAGGAATTTCTGCAGAGCCAGGAGAATAAAAGAAAATGCTTGAACAATAATGTTGCAACTCGCTCTGACTCTGAATTGCTTCAGAAATCAAAATCTGCCGTTTGATTTTCAAAATGGAATATTCTCTTGAATATTCAAGATATTACAATGGATGTAAACTTAAAACATGCATCACCCATGGGTTTAAGGCAATATTTTGAATGATATTGTTACCTGTCTCTCTTTTTTCTGATGTTGCCCCCTCTGCAAAATAGTTCATGATTCTAGATTCAAATTTATGGATGAAGTCCTACAAAGAGGCCAGTCTACCTTTTAAAAGTGTTTGCAAAAGTTTTCAGGAAATAAGTTTCCTTGAGAGCATTTAGGACCTGCTGGACATCATGGAATGAAATCAAGGGGTTTAAATTCATCCTCTTTATATGTAAATTACTCTGACTCACCATTTTAAAATTGAATCCTTGATAATTATTTAGCAAAAAAACTGGCACTATGCAGTCTGAGGCTGCATAGCTGTCACAAGGCTGTCCTTAGTTCTAGTTTAAACAGATTTCTCCCATCTCTACCAGTGCTCCCAGCACAAAGTTGGGACTGGACAGAGCAGACAAGCTCTGAAAGTCACTGCCAGATTGTCAGTACAGTATTTTTCAGATGGAATAGCCTGATTTTTTTCAAAACCTCTACCAAGCAATCTGAGAAAGAAGCGTGTGCTTCTTGGGGATATTCAGCTCTTCTTTTGTGGTAGATTATAAAACATTTCTAGGGAGATTACAGATTTATTTGCACATATTTGCTTATCCCATATAAAACCTAATGCTGGGGGTTTGGAGTTTTCAGTTGAGAAAGGTGTTTCTTGAATTGTTCCAGCTCTTTGCAGGAGAGGAAATGGAGATGGGGGTTCATGTGACCACTATGTAGAGTGGGAATTACTGTTTATTTATCAGCATCACCTCTTCTTTTAATGTTCCCTGTCTGCACAGGCCCTGAGTGAGGGAAACTGTACATTGTCACTGTGCCACTGCTTTTTCAGTGTGTCCTGCCCTCAGTGCAGGAGTTGGGACTGGAAAAGTGGGGCCACTCATTGCTTTGACCACCACACAGCGCAGGGGCAGCCAGCTCAGAGTGGCTGTTGTTCATCCAGCTTACTGGTGGGAATCTGGCAACAACAGAGAGAGGAAATACAAGCCAGCTCACCTGAATCACCCTCTGGGCCTCAAAAATAACATACTGAGACTTTCAGCAGCTCATCTCAGGAAAAAAAACCCAGAGTTTTTTTCCTGACAGCCTTGTTATAAGTAAATAAATTTTATTCCTGGTGTTCTTCCTAACTTGTTAGATTTTATGACTTTATTGAAAAGTGTGCCACATGGCCAGGACTACTGAATCGTGCTCTCCAGACTGGCAGATGTTTCTCATAATTAACCCAGTTTTCAGCCAAGAAGGAAGCCAACATTTCTCAGATTTGTTTAGTGAAGACCTATAAATACACACTGTTAGTGTTTAGACAGAACAGGCTGTGTCCCAAAGGCAGTAAGCAAATCAGTATCTCTTAATACAAGGGAAAATCAGGTCATTTGAACTCAAATGGAACCAGAGCACTTAACTGGGCAAACCAGCCTGAAGAGCTGCTGTTGCAGTTGGCAGCAAAAGGTGTAGGAAAAGGTGACAGAGGAACAAACTCACCTGTGGGAATGTTCATCCTCACCTGCAAGGTTTGCTTGTGCTGGAATTCCTACCAGGACTGACAATCCTGATCTGGACAAAACTATGGTCTGACAGGAGACCTGTTTTGAAATGAAAAGCAACAGCTCTGCACAGTTCCATCCTCCAAACTTTAAGTTCATCAAGTGACACGGACCAGGAATGAATACGCTGTTGTAAACTTTCTGCTTGAATTTGTTTGAAAATCACAGCAACAGAGAAGCATTGTGCACCAGCTGAATTTCTATTAGCATATTAAAAGGAATTCGATGAGCTATAGCAAGGTATTTAAATTAAGGTCAGCTCAGTTTCTTAAGCAAAATTTTGTATTCTGCCAACAGTGTGTCTGAGTGGATTTTTAGAGAGGGCAACTGGAGAGCATCTACTCCTCAGGTATAGAAATGAACGTAAATGCAGTGCAAAACATCTCTGAGAATCTTGAAATGACTCAGTTTTCTGAAATTATTAAAATCTACAATAGGAATCTTGGTTTTATGTATTGTTTTGGAGGAGTTTCAGCTCTGTTTGCAAGACGAGGCTGGCAAGGTTTTGGCTGTTGGCAGCTCTTACAGCTTCTATAAATTATTCCTCACTGTAATCCAGTTTCATTAATCTGAGGAGAGAGGCAGGTTCTTGGAAGAAAACTGGGATGCTTCAACCAAATTT
Organism: Corapipo altera; assembly: GCF_003945725.1. Taxonomy (NCBI): domain Eukaryota; kingdom Metazoa; phylum Chordata; class Aves; order Passeriformes; family Pipridae; genus Corapipo; species Corapipo altera. Next base: position 5,275,581 of record NW_020884915.1, on the reverse strand, counting down.
GACAGACAGACATGTTTTTCAGCTCTGTGGTGAAATTTAAAACATTTTACACAATGTAAGTGAAGATAATGGCTGTATCCATTAAAAGAGCCAATAAGGAAGGACAATTCCATAATCTAATCCGTAACTTAGAGCAAACATTAGGATTTTAGTAAGGTTTATCTCAAAACAAGATATCACAAAACAAGAGTTTTACCCAAATAATTTCCACTGATCACACAGAGAAATGACTAGCTGCTTACTGACTTTATGTGTAAAATAGAGCAGGAGAAAACAACAGACATATTTGCCCTAGATTTTGAGAAACCTTTGATTTATCACTACTAGATGGGCCTGAAATCTCATTCTCTAGTCTCTTCTCCTTCTTTTTATTTTCATTTCTACTTTGCTTCCAGTTTTTCCAGATATTTCTTTCTGTTTGACTTTTAGAAAAAAATTTACCATATAAAAGCCCAAGAGCAATAAAACATAACAAAACCCAAGTCAAGCTCATTTCAAAATATTTTATTTTTCCTCAACCATGAAATTGTGGGATACATTTTTAACATACTCAGAGCTGTTTGTTAATTAGAATATGTCATTGCCTTTGAGGATTCCAGGAGGTACAATCAAAAGTCTTTGCATGCTTCAAGACAGCTTTGAAAAACATATCCCTACAGTGACCAAATGGATCAAAATATGTAAAAATACAAAAGCTACAAGGGGGTTCAACTGTTTAATCATAGAGATGGATAGGAATTACAAATATATGAGCTATTGCCTTTGGGAAAGGCTTCAGTAAATATGGCAGAGCACTGCATGCAAATATCCTGATAAAATCCACTTTCCTGTAAGAGCCAGGTCAGCTCACTGGTGCAATTTGTAATCTTTATAGAGGCTTTAGGGTTGATTTTTTCATTTTTTTAATATACTGTTATCTTCCGAAATTAAATCTACATTTTAAATCTTAACTGGTGCCATCTTAGTAATTTAGTTCCAGCATCTATCTGTGCCAGCCATTGCCACCCATAATTTTTGTTAATTAAAACCAGTCACGGCAAGGGGAAATTAAAAATGGAAATGCATCGAGTTTCATACCAGTTGCTGTTGTGGAATTTGGAAGCCTTGCTTGAAAAGGCAAAAATTTTTCACTGAAACAATTCATTTGCTGCTTTTTTTTGGCAGCATATCAAATCTGAGGCTACTTAATATGATAAATATTAACATGTATTTTGGTAAGCCATGAGCAAATGAATCAAATATTATCAGCATCAGCACTACTTCCACCCTGTATGTGAAACACCAGAAGAGCTGCAGCAGCTTCTCTGCTTTCACGTATCTTTTGCAACTATTTCTTCTCAGTGCCCCTGCTTTCTTCATCGCTGTTAAGAGAGAAAAGAAGGGATCAAATTCCTCCTCGCAGTAACTCCACAGGTGTGAGCTCACCTTGGAACGCTTCATTCTTCTCAAAGGTAAAATTATCACAAGCAGCGAGAAGGGTTTGGTGTCACATTGTCACAGAGAGCCAGAATTCTCATCCTTCATTAATGAGGATTTTCTTTTGACAGATGTGATTTGTATCCCAGCAGCTGCAAGTGTTACAAGCACTTTAATGGGTTTCTTCCAGCTAAACACTAATTTTCAAAGAGTCGAAGTGAGATCCACAATGTAACAGTTAATGAGGAGGTTTTCCCACGCAGCCTCCTGCCCTGTGAATCCTCTTTTTGAGGGAGCACAAGGCATCAGGCTGGGACATCAGAGACTCAGATTTTCCCTGGCTGTGCCACCCATTTGTGGGGAGCCTCTTCATATCCCTGTGAGGCAGTTTTTCCTACAGCAAAATAAGCGTCGTGGTGCTTTTTTTTTTTTTCCTTTTAGAAGGCGAGGAACGTTTAGTGCCCTACAACACATAAGTGTTCTTATTCCAGCTAGAAGGAGATAAACCTTTTATTTTTAAAAGCAGATGTCCATCGTTGATGCCCTGCTGTGAATGCCTTTGCCGGGCCATTAACGCTGATGGATAACAGCAAAAAAACACTTAACAGGATTAATTACCACTGCAGTTACCACATCATATCATGTGAGGAATCACGATTAATCAAAGGAAAACTTCTTGGTATTTTGGGTACCACTGAGTTTTGACCAGTAAAGGCTTTCTTTATATAGCTGAACATCACAGTGTATGGGTAGCACAGTTTTTTCTATTCCTACTTCAGAGCTGCTTATGAATAAACCCATAATTTTCCCACCCCCACGGATTTACCAGTATTTTGTGGTGTCTCCAATCTGTCAGCGTTGCCTGTTGCTAAATCTTTTTGTGCTCTAGGGTGTCTCAGACAGCGACTCAATGAACTGAACAGAAAAAATATTGAAAAATTGCAAATCAGGTTGTGTTTAACCTGATCAAAGATGCAAGAACTCGTTTTGCCCAGTAGCCCTTCAGGGGGCTCAGGAGATCAGCAGTTAGAAATAATGCAGTTACACTTTCCATGGAATTTGGTAATGAAATGAGGAATGCACTTAATTACACAATCCCAACGGTAACACCTGAAGTAATCAGGTTTCTATTTGGTTCTCTTCTTATTCCTCCCTGTTGCTTTCTTTGTGTAATTCAAATCTTGCTACAATAATTTTTAAATTACTGTCCAACATTTAATGCATAAATAAGGATATGAAGAGGGCTAAACCAGTGCAAATATTCACAGTGCCTACATAGTCTTATTTGTTGTAAAAATACTTCCCTGAAAGGCACATAAGTACTCCTTCCAAGTTTTTAAAACATGGAAAATTTAATAAAAACTGGAAGAAATGTGATATAATTTAGAGGGGGAGAAATGACCAAGGGTTTTTTTTGCTTTGATGGTGTTATTTGGTGGCTTTTTTTCTAAATTTCAGTAAATGAGCAATTATCCCTTAGTAAATTGTGGCACAATGGATTAGATATGCTTGTCAATACCATGGAAAAAATCAAGCCCTTGAGATTACTTGTGTTTAAATTACTTTACAGAGGACTACAAAATATTATGAACTACAAGATTACGTTCCAAAACTGCCTTTTTTTCTCCTTAAAAATATGCAAGAAACAATGACTGTTGGCCATGTACATCATCTGCATCTATCCAATTGGTTGACTTTCACACACCAATCAGCATTTCTAATCCCTTGAAAGTTGAGGGACTTCAGATCTTCTGAAATTTAAGTCTTCATTCTTAAAACAATTTTTCAAAATACAAAACCTCATGGATCTGTGCCTAATTTCTACAGCTCACTTAGTGAGCTATATTTTGCATATATAGTGTGTGCAGAAGGTTCTTATATTCAGGTCAAATAAGAAGAGGATTAATTTGGGGTGTTATGTTCTCTCCTTCTGGAAGGTTTCTCCTCCTTTCCTGGGGCTCCCACTGGGCTGAAAACGGCCCTGCAACTTTATTATTATATTATTTATTATTAAAAATGCAAATCAGAAGTTTTGAGTAGTACATATTAATACTTTAATGATACATTTACAAACAGAAAGTTAGGAACTTGTAGTTTTACGTGAGAAGTTTTCTGTTACCAGGTTAAACATTTTTAGGTGTCAAATCAGGAATGCTTTGTAACTATCACCCCTCTGAATTCAAGTCTCCTTTGGATTTAATATTGTACAACTCATGCTAAATATTTAATTTTTTTTATGTTTTCTGCTCTGATGTTTGCATGTCTGGGATCTGGTTCAGATTGATCATTCTGTCTTCAAATCAGGGATATTTTATTTAAAATTCTGTGGAGAATAGGGAGCTTGAAAACTGTTTTATTATGGAAAACTCATCTACAATAACCCAGTACATGAAAAACCTCTCTATTCCCCAGTATGTGCAAAATGCAGCAAAGAGAGAAAAAGAGAAGGAACATGAAAATGTAAGGAAGAAGATGGAACAGAATTGCTAAGCAGGGAAAAGGTGCTTTGGGTTCACAGTTTGAGATCTGTTGCTCTTGTCAGCGAAAAAGTGGCTGTTTAATTTGTATTAAAACTAAATATAAGATCCTTCTCACAGCAAAACTTCCAAAATTGCTGGGAGAAACAGCTTGCAAGAGAATAGAAAATAAAATGAAGGAAGCCTTTTAAGAGTAGCTGAACACTGAGCCTGTGAAAATTGTGTTTAGCACAGGCTCCTGTTTCCCTGGTTGGCAGCAGCTGAGTTCTTGGTCATGTTGATGAGCTCCAGGCTGATCTTCATTGTCATCTCACAGTCCTTCATCTCTTGAATTTCTCTCATTTGCTGCCACAAGCAGCCACCTGTTTACAGCTGCTGTGCATGAAATTTTTGAAGGTGGTAGCTTTGGTGACAGCAGACACTGTGTTTTTAATACAGATATTTAAATCTTGAAACTCTGTGTTTTTTTCCCAAAGTGAGTTTGAGAAATATTCTTCTGCCAACATCCAGCAAAAGCACTAACAGTCTTAGAAAAGTAATTTCTCCTATACTGAAAGCCTCAAGTATCCTGATGCCACCTGGTCATCCATACAGATACTTATCAAATTATATCCATTAAGAATTAAGGAATAGATTGTCCTTAAATTACACAAATTTTGGGGCAGTCATTTTTTTCAATTAGTACCTTCTCAAGAGAAGATGAATATATGCCACTTCCCTAATAAAAGAATATTATTGCTCCCCATAGGTACGATACTGGGAAAATCCTATTATCAGGGATCTGGGGGTTTTTAGCACAATGAAGAACAGAAATATTATATGTAGACGGGTCATGTCTAGTAAAGTTTGCAGACAAATGCATCACAAAGTGAACTTTGCATTTGTTGAAGCAGAGAAAATATATCCTTGCTCTTCAGAGGAAGAGAAACAGACTTGCTTTGTATTCAACCTGCTGTCAGCACGTTCATAATTTAGGAAAACCACCTGGAAGCTGTGGGATTGCAGCACAAGGAGCACTTGCTCTGGGATGGAGGTACAGAAATTATCAAAACAGACCAGAAGCTCAGCTGTAATTTTAGTGGAATGAAGTACTTTTGTTAGAATTGAAGATATTTGGCTTAAAGGGAAATTTGTTTAATTGTTTCATAAGGGAAAAAAAAAGCAATCTGGTTACACACGACAATATTTTGAAATAAAGGTTTCTTACTCTCACAGTTTATGTCCTGTTAAGAATGCAGGTCATGAAGTTTATTATTGTAAATACACCCTGAACTGGCTTCAAAGTGAATATATTTCATCCTGCCTCATCTCCCAGGAGTCCTACTCTGGAGAGGAGAAAACATTGCAAACTGAAATCATCCCCAGTGCCTGCAGTACAGGAATCCAGGGATTCCTTTATGGCAGAGTTTCAGGGGAAGAATCCGAAAATGTTTTGCAGGACAGAGACAGAGTTACGTTTTCTTGAGTAAGAAAATCCAGCTTAATGCTGCAGATTTTAAATTCCCCAGCCCCCATTACACACTGGAAAAATCTGCCTTCTTAAATTACCTTATACAGGGTTCTTTTTAAAGGTTATTTTCATATAATCTTGTCTGGAGAAAGTCGTGGTCAGGCGCTTCCAAATATTATTTGAGTGAAAAAATCACCACACATTTGTGCATTCCTGTAAATTTGAGTTCACAGATGCATTTCTTATAGTTCTACTCTGTGACCCCATGATGAGTGAAGTTAAAAAAATGTAAAAATTCTCTAGTATTTTATCATTTCTGAATTGTTTCAACACTCATTGGGTTGTTTCAGGCCTGGAAGAATACGGTGTATCCCTGTAGAAATCCTGGATTTCAGAGATGTCTTAGTCCTGCATTTTGTTATAATTCCCACTTGAACAGAAATCATATTTCTGAGGGATGAGATGTCTTTCACTGATCAGAATCCTAAAAAGAATTTCAAGTCAACTCCCAAAGGTCTGTTTTTGTTGGGATTTTTTTGTGTGGGTGTGTGGGTGGGTTTTGATGGTTTGCTGTTGTTGCTGTTGGTTTTCTAATCTGCCTTTGTTTTTCTTGTGGTGAAGAGAGGAAAATAAAAAATGGAAAGATAAATAAAAAGTACATAAAATCAAGTATGGTAATATTGCCACAGTGTGAAAGGCCTTAATGTATCACATGGCTAAAGCCAGTCAAACTCTCTCCTGAAAATATGAGAATGAACTAAAACATCAGCTATTATTATCTCTCTGACATCCACTGCATGTTGCAAGAGTAGTTTCACATTTTAAAGAATCTTCCTTAAAGAAAAGGATGTGAACATTTTAGAAAATCACCAGTAAAGCAAAGCTACACCTCTCTGCAATATTTTCACTGAAAGGGAAAAAAACAGATGGATACTGCTGATGTTACAGAACATAAACCAACATATACAGCTCAAACAGGACTTTAAAGATAGAGCTTTTATTCATGGTTGGTGAGGCAGGGTCTGATCTCTGCTAGAACATCTATTTTTTTTAAATGGACTCTTCAGAGGATGATTTTCATCTCTGTGGGTTCATGGCATTTGTCTGTTAATAGATGTAGTATTTCAGGCAAGTCATTTCCTACCCTGAAGACACTTACAAGAAGAGGACACTTAATGTGTCAAAAGTGATGGGTCTTAGGAGGATTTTTACCTCTACCTTACCTTTATCAGTGATCATAAAACTTGCTTTTTCAGCACTATTTCAAAGGCAGATCAAATATTGATTGTACTTATGGGAAACATTTACATAAGCTCTTTAAAACCTGAAATCTCAACAGTAACACACCACCACAGAAAAAGTATTAAGACTTATTTGATTTCTTTCCTTAACGTAGTGCCCCATGAGGGAGCAGTTTAAAGTGTGAAAAACAGCCCTGGCAGGAGTCAGCTGTACTGAAGAAGAAGCCCTGGTGAGTTCACTGACCACATATTTTTCTCTTTCCCCTGGTTCCCAGGTTCTGGACTCTTCTCCACACTGGTTTGCTTTCAGAGCCTTTTCCAGAGTCATTTGTCATCCTTTAACCAAATCTCAAAGGCCATCTGTTATTCTTTCCTCCAGGATGCACCAATGTCCTTCCTCTGCACGCCCAAGAGCCACAACCTGTAAAGCACCATCAGTGAATCAACTTCAGAAGCTGATTTTTAAAATATTTGTATTTAATATTTGGGTTCCAGCAGCTCTGTAGAATCACTCTCTCTCTGACACAAATCTGTATATTTTTTTCTGCTGCCAACATACAGATTGCATAGATGATAATTTTGTTCTGCCAGACTGCTGCATGATTTTCTGGTTCTTAAAGACTGGTTCCTCGGTGATCATTTTTTGTTTCATCCACAGTGGAAAAGTGGAAAATCCCAAATCGAATTGACTGGGAACTCTGGTGCACTTAAACCTTGTGTTCCAAAAATCGCATCTTTTCTTCCTGTGATCAATTTATAATAACTCCAGAGGAAAAAGGTCCATACACAGCTAGAGGGGAGTCACAGGTCATCACTGTGCTAAGAGGAAAAGCAAGCTCTGTGCATCATTTTCCTTGAATTTTCCTGGAACTTCTATGTCTTGCTTCTCCACTTAATATTTATCAGTATTTCAAAGAGATCAGAGCATTTTCTGAGTCACTTTGCAAAAAAAGAGCAGTAAGGTTCACCAAAGAACCCAAATCCCACGGCAAGACATTTTGTAACACTCTTAAAATTTATTTTTTTAGGAAAAAAGAGAAATTATAAAGCTGCTTTTGGCACTGAGTATGTAATGGCTTATCAGAAACTACTACCTGAAGCAGTTGACACCTCTCAAAGGGACTGGTGGGAACACATCCATAACCTGGAATAGCAGGGGTCTGTATCCAGCCAAGGAACTGCCAGGAGGAACATCAAAGGTGAGGAACAAAATCTTATTTTAGTGTCACTGTCTGTGTGTTAATGCTCTGTGTTTACACAGGGACTTCTTCTTTCACAGGTCGCCTCAGCCTTTTATTTGATTCTTAATAAATAAAAATTTATAAAGGTTCTTCATAAAATTTATAAAGATTTAAAAATGTCTTTGATTCTTTATAAATCAGAGCAACATTTAACACCTCTAGTTTCCCTCGAGCTTGTAAGAGGCTCAAAGTTCCACAGTCTCACTTAGTCATAAACCATTAGAGAACAGAATTCACCCCCAATTTTGGGGATGATCCACACCCCACTGGTGTAGAAATCATCATGGTTCAAGTAGCTGTGCTGCCAGGCTGTTTTATTCCTTGGCACATGCAGATTGTACTGCCACATATTGGATTACACACAGTTATTTTCCATGGATCTTATCCATCTAAAACCTTGAAGGAGGGCCACACTTTGTCATTGGCTGCCAAACTTCACTGGACACTGGAATCAAACAAGTCCTAATATATAATTTTCCAAAGAATGTGAAATTTCTTTAAAGAAAATATTATCCTCATGAAATAATTAAGGTTTGTGCACTCATAAGAATAATTTTTGGGCTGTATCCGACATTAAATATTAATGTGTAGGATATATTACATGCAGATATTAATAACACTTCACTGGGTATTCATGGTTACCATGGTTTCTTGACATTTAAATTTTTGAATTTAGTTTAAAATAACCTGCACAACCCAAAACATTAATAACACGGATTAAAACTTTTCCCTTCCATTTATTATGCAATATATATGAGGACACTTCTATTTCTCAATATGCACTTTATCAAATTCAGTAAATGACTGTGTTCACAATTTCATTAGCTGTAGTCATGAACTTGTAGAAGGCTCTTAAAATCAGTCTTTACTTCATTTCCCATTATTTTTTCATTAAGGATATCTTCTTAGAGACTTCTTCCTCCTTAAACATTTATGTCATGGAAGCCTAAGTTGTCAGGAACACTGATTGATTTATCAGTGTTGAGTATACTGCATTGTTTCACAAAAATTTCAAATCCCAGCTTCACATCACTGTCACTCTTATCCTGTATCTTAGAGCAGAATGTGCTGACGCTGATAAATTACTTATTAGCTACAAAAAAACACTACTTCATTACATACCTAATAAAATAATAAACAAATGCTTCCTCAGGTTGCTAGGACACTTCCAAAGCTCTGAAATACTTCAAGCTTGTCTCCTTTAACCCATTCCTTGGATTATTTAGTGGTGTGGGTATTTATTGCACGGTGTCCAGCACCCCTCCACACTTACCTAGAGCAGAGCCAGGGGCTGAGCTCTAGCAATAGTCACCACTAAAAAAAGCTCAGGGTTCTGTTAGTGGAAATTTTGATTTCACTTCTCAGCAAAAAACCCGATTTTTGAAGCCAAATCAATCAACTGGCCACTGGATGTGGCTACCTGGGATCAGCATTCTTTGTTCCCTCTTTGTGTCTGAGAGAGATCACACATATTTCAGGTCTATGTCTGTTTATCTGCTGTGTCTCTCAAGGGGTTTTTGTACAGGATACCACAGGATTGATGGGTACACTGTTATTCCTTTGCCTTACTGTATTTACATAGGGCCTCTAGGTTGCAATTAAACTCAGTGCTTCCCTGAGTTCTGAGCACCAGATGCTGTACAGCTGCAGAGTGACTGAGTAACCCTGTATCAAGACCTCCTAAAGTGAACAGGTAAGAGAAAATGGGAAGAAAAAAGTGCTTCCTTATCTCATACTGGGTGGGACTTGAAAAAAAGAGATGTAGATTAGATAAACTCACTCTCCCTGGGCACTGTTTAATGCATGGCACTGCATCAGTGGCAAGTAGTTGGTACAGCTGGACTGAGCTCTCTGTCGTACTCATCAGCCCTCTCTTTGTTTTGTTTAAGTCTTTTCTGGCAATGTTTCACTAAATTATAGAATAATTCAGGTTGGAAGAGACCAGGTAGTTCCAACCCCCCTGCCATGAACACTTTGCCTTGGACACTTCCAGGGATGGGGCAGCCACAGCTTCTCTGGGCAACCTGTGCCAGGGCCTCACCACCCTCACAGGGAAGGATTCCTTCCCAATATCCAACCTAAACCTGGCATCTGCCAGTGTGAAGCCATTCCCCCTTGTCCTGTCACTACACGCCCTTGGAAAGAGATATTTTCAGAAAAAAAGAAAAACAGAACAGCAGACCACTTGAGAGGGATTTCTTTTGGTGACACTTGTTCAAAACAAAATGAGCCTGCAGGCACATCATCAGATCTCTCTTCATAGTTTGCTGCACCACCTCTGAGAGTTTAAATTTACATGACCAGTGGAACTGGATTATGCTCACTTGGAGGAGAGTTTCTGGATAATTTTAAACTTTTGAGTTGAAAACATTTGGGAAGGGAAACAAGTATTTGAGTCTTTGATTAAAGCCATCTGGTTTTGCATCAAGCTGATAGAGTTCTAGGTGCTAAATATTCCACACTCTGAAATTCATATATTGATTTTATTTTTATGTTAATTTTAGCAGAACTCCGAAGTCTCAGAAATAGAAGCTCTTTCATCAAATCCACTTATTTAATTTTTTTTCTGAAAATACAACATGGAATTTAAAGATCCCTATTAGGATTTTAAAGTTAGACTGGGATTAAATGAATCTTTACTTTAGATACACCTCCCTTTGCAAATATAACCATGGCCCATAGCAGGTATGAATTGGTTATACACCCTGATTTCAAACTGGGGTTTGTATAATGGAATGCAACACTGCACAGGCCCAGAATGTGATGGTTCACCAGTGGATCCCTGGAGCTCCTGGAGCCATGGAAATTAAAGAGGTCCCAGAAGGTTTCACAGGATTATTCCTGCAATAATCACTATGTAAAAAAGAAACCTAAAAGAGGGAGACATCTCTCTATTTTGGTTCCACTTCTTGTTCAAACTCACAGAAAAATTATTTACAGTCATGAGCCAAAAGCTAGATTATTAACATGTTTTTTACATGATCACCCACAACTTTATTCTCCATGTGTACTTTCTCAGGACCACTGGAGCTCAAGCTGTCTGGAATGAAGTCTCTCCCACTGGGTTTCATATCTTGGACATCTGCTAGTCCCAGAGGTTTTCATGAGTTTAATGACATTACTGACTACATAATTAAACAGCTGTAAGCTTAATATTTATTTTTCATGCAACAGGCAAAAAATTTATCACTGTATTTACAGATGAGTGAGAGGACTAAGTGCTTTGATGTATTTTTGCATTCTTCCTCATGTCCTCTCCATCCCTCTGATGAATCTTCAGTCTGTATCTGTCTGGTTTACACCCCTTATTTTCACCCTACTGTCTGAGCCTGAAAACCAATCTTAAATTCTTAATTTTTCAGCAAATTTGGTGACACAGCCCTCATTTCGTCTTCCCCCCCCCCCCCCCTTTTTTTTCTGGTATCTGTCTTTATCTTCAGCTACCTGAAGTATCTATTTCTTTTAAGCATTTCATGTATCTCTTGTTTTTCTGATGTCAAGAAAATGGACAGAAAACTGTTGAGAAGATCCTCTGGTTCTATTGTGCAATGAAACTTTCAAAGGACCATTCTCAAAAAAACCCCCAATCCAACAAAGCAAGATCTCAAAATCCTCCAAAAATATGAGCAGCAGCAGCAGGTTGGCCAAGGACACTGAATAAAAACACACAATTAGCAAAAAATAACTAAAATCAATGAAGATGGTGCCTGCTTGGGCTTTCACAAAGTTGAACTCTGGAGGTGTAGATCATGTTCTGAAAAGATAACAAAGGAAAGGGAACAAAAAAGTCCTTTACTTCTCCAAACAGTGAATTTTCAATGTTAAGAGTAAAGAGAGATCTTTTGGGATGAGACGGTTTTGAGAAATTAGTTCCAATGTTAAAGTGACCCAAAAAATGGTACTGAGCAATGTATTGTGTCTCAAGAGCAGCTTTCTTTAGAAGAGAGCTGGAAAAGGTGTCAGCTGCAGGTTGTTTCTTGAGTTCCCACTCGCACAAATTCAACTGTGATTAGAATGAGAAGAGGAAAAAAGAGGATCAGTATTACCAAATCTTCTGTGACAAGGTGACACTGCAGCATGGTAAACATGTGTGGCTGGCATTACATTCTTGCCATCTTTGGCCATCTAGTGGCATCTTTTTCTCTACAAAATATAACAAGCAAATAATTATTATTATTTTGAAGAGAAACAAACCCCCCAACTGCACACGCATTTTAAATAACACGCCCGGAGCTGCATGATCCTGGTCGTCTTATTAATGTTGTGGTACAGAAAACTATTTTGGAAGCCTTACAGAATCAATTAGGTTGGAAAAGGCCTCTGAGATCACCGAGTCCAACCTCAATGCTCTACAGCCTGGTGTGCCCAGTGCAAATGCTCAGTGTTCTTGCTCAGGGATGTGTTACCCCAGGTGGCTTTTCCTGGCACTAGTGACAGCTTGGGGACAGCTGGAGGACAGGTTGCTTAGGTAGGGCTTGGTGCCTTGTGGTGCTGCAACACAATGAGTACAGATGAGGACAACCTTCACTGTCCAAGCACCTGGAGATGGGACAGGGAACCCTGTTCCTGCTGAGGTGTCTCAGGTGCACAGCTGTCCCTGGAGCTGCTCGGCGAAGGCTCACAGGGGCTCTGGCATCCCCACGGTGCCTTTCCCTTCCCATCCGTGTGATGTACAACCAACACAGCACCCTGTCCCTGGCCCTGGTGGCTGTTCTGGGGTGTCCCTGCTGTGTCCAGTTTGGGGCTGTTCAGTACAAGAAAGAAAAGGAGCTGCTGGAGAGGGTCCAGCAGAGGCCACAAAGATGATGAGAGGTCTAGAGCATCTCTGTTATGAGGAGAGACTGCTACAGAGCTTAGTTTAGAGAAAAGAAGACTGAGAAGGGATCTCATTGATGCACTTAAATATCTCAAAGGCAGGTGCCAAGAGGATGGTGCCAGACTCTTTTTGGTGGTGACCTGTGACAGGACGAGGAGCAACGACCACAAACTACAACACAAGAAGTTCCACCTCAACACGAGGAAGAACTTTAAGGTGAGGGTGGCAGAGCGCTGGAACAGCTGCCCAGGGAGGTCGTGGAGTCTCCCTCTCTGGAGACATTCCAACAGCCCGTATTCCTGTGTCACCTGCTCCAGGCCACCCTGCCTTGGCAGGGGAGTCGGACTGGGCGATCTGCGGAGGTGCCTTCCAACCCTAATTATGCTGTGATTCTTTAACCGGGGTGGGCGGGCTGGAACCACACACCCCAGGCACCTCATACACCTCACACAAACACCCCGGCCGGGGCAGGGGGCGGCGGCGGCCCCGGAACGGCCGTTCCCGAGCCGCGGGGCCCCGGCGGAGGCCGGAGTGGCGGAGGAGCCGAGGCGGCGCTTCCTGCGGGGCGGTGCCGGGCAGGGGCCGCTCGGCAGCGGCAGCCGGGGCTGGGGCCGCCCCACCGGGCTCCGCTCCCCGCCGGGCTCGGCGCTGCCGGGGCTCGCCATGCAGCGCTTCACCGTCAACATCAAGCTGCCGGCGCGGACCCTGACGGGCGCCCTCAGCGCGCCCAACCGGGGGGCTGCGGACTGGTGAGGAGCCGCGGGCGGGCGGGAGGGGGGTCCCGGTTCTTCGCCTCAGCTGCGGGTCCCCGGCACCGGGCTGTCCGCAGCCCCGCGGCCCCCGCTGGCGGCTGGAGCGCGGGGATAGCGGTGGATCCCCGGGAGAGGCCGCAGACAGGAGCCCGGGGAGCTGCTGGTGTCCAGCGCTGTGCAAGAACAGAGCCATGGGCGAGCACGGCCCAGGCCCTCCCGGGTTCGGATTGGAGGAGGTTTAGGTTAGATATTAGGAAGAAATTCTTCTCTTTGAGGCTGGGGAGGCCGGGGCAAAGGTTGCCCAGGGAAGCTGTGGATGCCCCATCTCTGGAAGGGTCCAAGGCCGGGGTTTGGAGTAACCTGGGCTAGTGGAAGGTGTCCCTGCCCATGGCCCATGGTGCCTTCTAACCCAAACCGCTCTGTGATCCCCTTCTCTGGGCGGAGATCTTGCTGGTGCGGTGAACTGTAGAGATCAGAGCAGCTTCTTCTGGTTTCTGTTCCTGTTGCCTTCGAGACTTGGTGTACAAAGCCAGTACCTGTACTCTTGTAAGCATTGCTGTGAGCAGTGAGTTCACTCAGCTGGGCTGTAATTCATTGCCCCAACACTGCTGGACGCCAGGCAGCCAAAATGAATGAGCTGGACCAGGGCATGGTTTAAAACTGTAGCGTTTAGGTTCGTCAGCTTACAAAGCAGTGAACATCAAAGTACTCAGAAGTGCTTAGATTGAAACTTTTTCTGCTTTGACTGTTGCCAGTTCACCAGAGCTCGTAGGTGTCATTGGTTACCTGAAGGGAACCTGCAGGAGAGCTGGAGAGGGACTTTGTACAAAAACAGGTAGTGACAGGACAAGGGGGAGTGCCTTTAAACAGAAAGGAAGTAGGATTGGGTTAGATATTAGAAGAAATTCTTCCCTGTGTGGGTGGGGAGGGCCTGGCACAGGTTACCCAGAGAAGCTGTGGCTGCCCCATCCCTGGAAGTGTCCAAGGCCAGGTTGGATGGGGCTTGGAGCAACCTGGGCTAGTGGAAGGTGTCCATGGCAGGGAGTGGAATGAGATGGTCTTCAGGGTCCCTTCCAGCTCAAACCATTCTCTGATTCTGTGATAAACTTCTGAAGTCACACAGGCCTCAGCAGATTTTTGCTGTTACTGTAATAAATGTTTTACATGCTACTTTTTAGTCTCAGAATAAATGAATGAATAAAAGAAATGCAGTTAATTATATAGTGGCAAATATATTTCTCACCTGTGTTCTTACATGTAAAATTTGGGAATGCTCTTCATGAATTCCTGTGCAAAGAGGATTTTTGCAGATGGGCACAAAGAGATGCTTTGTGGTGGCTGAGGGTTCTGTCAGCAAGTGGTTCAGCAGACATGCAGTGGCATTTTATAGTGCTTTTATGTTATTAAATGGTATTTACCAGCTGCTAAACATCAAATATTGTGTCCAGTAGCATACATTCAACTCAGCAAAAAAAAAGTCTCGTACTTGATGTGCTGAGCTTTTGTTGTTTTTCACTTGTTGATGATGATATGTGCTTTTCCAGGGGCTGGCAAGGTTTGATTGCATATGGATGTCATTCCCTTGTGCTGATAGTGGATGCCAATACTGCTCAGACTTTACAAGTTCTGGAAAGACACAAAGCTAGTGTTGTCAAGGTGAGATGTGCATGTTTTAAGGTATATTACTTGATCCTGTTGAATATGTTATTTTTCTAAATCACTGTAAATACTTGACATGATACTGCACTCGATTTTCAGATAAAATGTGTTGTAAAATACCCATATTTTACAAGAACTCTGTTACAGCTGAGTCAAACCATACATGCTGAAATTTGAGCTGAGGTTTATAGAATATATATTCTCTTTATAGAATATATAGAGGTTTTTGAATATCAAGAAAAATTTATTAGTGTTACAGAACACAGAAATGTTTTTAGGAAAGCTTTTAACATGAGAGAATTTCAAATGGACGTTACAAAATATCAAATGAAGCTCTTTGTTGATGCCCTTTCTGATCTTCCCTGTGGTGGGAAGTGCACCATTTGTCTAGAAAATTACTTTTAAGCTTTTTTTTCTGTTCCTACCTAGAGAACAGGAACAATAGCAGACAAAACTGAACATTTATTTTAGTGATATAAACTGGCTAAAATTTAAGTTCAAGTATGGGGCACCTGTACTTTCCTTTCAAGGTCCTTGACTTGAAATTGCAGAGTTTGAGTCAAGTGTGGAACAGGATGTATTTCTTTGATACATCATTTCTTTGATTGTGGGCAATGGCAGATTCAGCTGGGGTTTAGAGGGATGTTTGGCTGGCACATGTAATGTTTAACAGTCCTTGGCACAAGTGCTGTTTTAGAAGGCAGTCAGTAATGTATGAAGAATAATAGGTTCTTAGATAGGGGGATTTTGGTGGGGGTTTTTTGGTAGTAAAAGGTTGAATGTTCCTTCTGCAAACACACTATTTTCTTTAATATCTATTTCCATATAGATACACTAGTACTGTATCAGACATGGCCACTCTGGTATTTTAAAATTAAACACAATTATTTTGTCTTTAGGTTTGATAATTTACTGACTTCTGAGGTATCATGTTATGATGATTTCTTTTTGCACATTAAAGTAATTTAGTGTACAGGAAAAGATTTGCCAATTTTTTGGTGAATGGCTTTGAAATTTCAGGATATTCAGTAGTTGATGTTGTTTATGTATCTTTATATGGTATAATGTATATTTTTGTGCTACAGAGTCCAGTCAAGTGAGCTTTTGAATAATAATAAATGGACTGTTCAAATCCTGAGTGAAAATTTTGTGTAGGGCAAAACTGATACAGGTCCATACAAAGTCTTGGCCAAGAGTCATACAGATAATGACATTGTAGCATTTAAAAATGATTGTAAAGTTCAGGAATTATTTTTGTTTGATTAGAAAGAATTTTTAACTGACTGGCAAAAAAAGGAAGTTATAAGGGTTAGGTTTCAAAACAGATCCTTTATGTCATTTTTTGAGACTTAGATAATAAATTGTAGCACAGATAGTTTTTTTTTTTTATCCATGCATCTTAATGTGTTTTGGTTACATTCACTGGCACTGAGGAGTAACATCATTTCAGTAGGAAACCAAATGCTGAAGTCCATTAATTTTTAAGATAATTTTTCAAAACCACTTCCTGAAGCTCTAGGAACAGAAACATGCTGTAAGAAAATGACTAATTCATGAGGTGGAAGAGTGAAAAGAAATTCCCTTCTACTTTAAGAAGTAGGCATTATATAGGAAATTATTATGAGGTCATGATCACTGCAGATACCTTTACACCTGTAAGAAATTTTCTTTGATTCCTAATTTTTTTTAAGAGTTTATAGGTGCTAAGAGTGTAAATAAGCTGGAGGGGATCTTGCAGAAGTCTGCAGTGTATGTCTGACAAACTCTTTGTAGCAGAGGCTCACACCAGCAAACTCAGTGTTCCAGGGATCTTCTCCTCAAGAACCTGTGCTTCAGTACTGAAAAATGTCAAAACACACACCACATCTGTAATTTAAAAAGCAAAGAATAAAACAATTGGTTCATAATCCTTCTGCAGTGCATTTTACTGGTTTACTTTAAATACTTCCTGGCCTTTGGTTGTCATAACTGTGCCTGGAATAGGTAATGGATTCACTGAGAACTGATCTGTGTTAGTTGTCCATCTGTACAAAAGGTGTTTGCAGGAGACTGATGGCCTTGTACAGAGTGGATTATATCTGATTTTACCTTTAGGAAGAGTACTTGAAAGCGTGCTTCTACAGAGGAAAATCTAATTACAAGAGAAAGGGTTTGATCTGTCACTGGAATGAGAGGATTGACATTCCATTTGTATCCTTTTTGATGTATTAATAAACAGAGATAATAAGGCATTATAAATGAGATGAGGTAGACTGTGAACATTAAAAAAAGTCACCTCTGGTTGCTGTTTCTGACTGATGCTGCTGTATTTTGAAGTCAGGGTAGACAGGCAGTGACCAATATCATAAGAAAATAATTTGTTTTAGCAGAGGGTCAGGTCCTGTGTTGGACCTTGTTGGAGCAGAGAGAAAAGAGATTTATGTCGTGAGAGCACAAGTAAAGATCTCCTTTTTGTTGTTCATAACTTGGTGACAACTCCTCCCCTTGAGAAATGATGTCTTCTAGACTTGGAATTTGCTTTGAAGTAATAAGTCTTTAACTGAGGAATAAATGGCTTTGTAGATTTTTACAGTTACAGTAATTGCAGATATCCTCATGGGTGATTCTTTTTTGAACAGCAGGGAAGCAGGAATTGCAAAAATGAAATTTGTAGGTAGAGAAGAGTCTCTCTGGAATTCTTTGTGTTTCAGGTAGAAACATGCTTTGAGTTTATAACTAGAAAAGGTCTGTGTTTGGCCTCCCCCCTTCTCTGTCAGGTGGTGTGACAGCACACACGTAGTGGAATTTTTGTAGCAGGTAAATTCCCTTTAGCTTTGCATTAAATTTTCTTTATTCTTTCAGTGTCCTCAGTCTCTCCTAGGGACAGAAGTTCACCTTAAAACCAGGTAGCAAAACAACTCCATATTAAAAAGATAAGGGAGAAATCAGTGTTATCTGTGCCCTTTTAATCTGGGAAGACTTGAAGACAAAATATTTCAGATTTCAAGACACAGAGTTTTCACAGGTGTTGCCAACTTGCAAGCCCATGAAGCTTGAAATCCCAAACCAGAAAGTGGTGTGTGGAAATCAGTGGGCTGAAAAGGACTGAAAAGTTAGCAAGTGTCAATAATACCTTCTTTTTTTGATTATTTAGCTATGAGACAACACAGAGATGAAAGACTTAACCTTCTTTCCTCCCCAGTACCATATTACACCTATATTTGTCAGATTACAAAAATGACATGTTTTAGGGCATATATAAAAATTGGATTATAATTTTTCCACTTCCATTTGTTTGGAAATCAGTAGGCACAGGTTTGTGGGTGCCCAGAGAACCATAAATATTGCCACTTAGTTTCCTGTAAATATTTGAGTAAACTGTTTATATACATAAGGTGTATGTTTGGGTTGCTGTAGTTACCTTCAGGAGCAGGGATTGTTGATTTATGTGGTTGGAGAATATCAGCCATGCAGTCATGCAGCTAAGTTGGGACCTACCTTAAATTTATTTGCACAAGTGATGGAAGCTTAAAGGTATTTTACACAGGTGCTGTTGACATTAACTATTACAATGCTTTTTATTGAGTTATTCTTTGTTTATCCATCTGAAAAAATATGAAGTGTGGTGTCTGTGTTATATATGTTTGTCTCCTTTAACCAGTTTCCCTCTGTGTGTTCAGGTTAAATGGGCTAAAGAAAATTACCATCACAACATTGGCTCCCCGTATTCCCTACGTTTGGCTTCTGCTGATGCCACAGGGAAAATCATTGTGTGGGATGTGGCAACAGGAGCAGCTCGCTGTGAAATACAGGAGCATTCCAAACCAATTCAAGGTAATGAGAGTGGATGGGTTTCCTATGGAAGGTATTTTATGGAGCATTTTGTGTACAAATCCATCACCTGTGTTTTATAAACTGTGCTCTGTTCTGACAGTGAATTCTGCTCTTGGCATTGCCAGCCTTCTGTATATTTGCTTGCTCTTTTTATGAGGAAATGTAAGATTTACTGTCTCCCAGAGGAATGCTGTGAGATTTAATTCATTATGGTGATGTTTTCCAAGACAAAAAGTTAGCATCCATTTTTATGGATGTTACTGATTGCAGTAATAACATTTACAGTGTCAAGTACATCTTCCTGCTTTTCAGTTGGGGTTGTGGAGCAGTTTGAATTGCACCTGAGTGCTGCTGCCATCTGAGGGGGTGCAGTGCTTTAACAGCATTACATCTATAGAAATTAAAGGTTTTGATTGGGCACATATATTTTGACAGTTATGTAGATAGCTCATTATGTAGCTACTTCTGATCAAATAGATTGGTATGATAACATACATTTGCAATCTAAGCAGAGAGAGAAGGTTTTTTTGAGCATTTCAACTATTTCAAAAACTTGTGATGATGCTTATGTTATACCCAGTGGTTTTTTTAAACTCCTATTATATAAAAGCCTGCTTATGAAAATAAGTTGTTTGGTTTTTGTTATTCTGGTTTTATAATCCTGTGAAAGAAGATATAATATTGTAAGTCTGATAGTGAGTCACTGCAGTTAATTTTATTAGTTTTATTACTTTTTTGTTTGTGTGTGCAACAGAATTAAAATTCTGGGTTGTCCTCAGTTGCTGATTTGATTCAGCAATAACCTCTAACAAAAACAGCTTCTTTTCCCTTCCTTTCCATGTGTTTCTGAGGCCTCTGACTTTCTCCAAGCTGTAGAAAGTGGTGCAAATACAGAGATTGAGCACCAGAGTGATCTGGTTCTCTGGGTTATCTGCAAGAGCTTTGTGGGATGACAGCTGCAGCCTCAGGAAAAAAGCCTCACACTTTTCTCCTCACTGTTTCAGGGAGGAGGAAAGTGGTGCATCAGTATAAGGCACTCTCCTTTTATTTGATGCAAACTTTGCATTCAGCTGAGAAGGAGTTAAACCTTTTGTTAACTTCCAGTGTAATAGATTTGGACACACCTGGCTGCTCTTTGTCCCTCTTTTCTTCTCTGTGAAACCCAGGGAAAAGCACTTACCAGCTCTGAAAAAGTGTTTGAAGTGGAGAAGACGTTTGTTTCCAAGTCCAGTACTGATACCATCTCAAATATTAATTTTAGATGGTGTTATGGCTCATGGTGTCTTCCCAGATATTAATTGGGATGGTGTATGGTGCTCTTAATTTTAACTCTGCAGTGGTTCTGTACAGTACAATGGGTTGTTTCACATAGAAATTCAGTGGCTGAAAACGTGTGACTTCTTCAGGTAGGACATGGATTTTGTGCATTTGTGTAGACATGTGCAACCCAGTTTGTTGCTGATTGTTAAAAACATAAATTCAGGCTATAATAGGAACTTAGGTTTTGGAATGGTGAAATAGAAACATCCTGTTGCTAACAAACCACTATTAATTCTATTAAAGATGAGGCATGGAAGAAGAGTAGTTTTAAAATAGAACAACTTTATTTTTAAATGAATTTCACTGTTGTTCCTTCTTTTCTTTTGACAGACATGCAGTGGCTGTGGAATCAAGATGCTTCTAGAGATTTGCTGCTTGCAGTTCACCCACCTAACTATATTGTACTGTGGAATGCAGACACAGGCACCAAACTTTGGAAGAAAAGTTATGCTGAAAACATCCTGTCTTTCTCATTTGACCCCTTTGATCCATCACACTTAGCTTGTAAGTTTATCTGTATAAAATACTGTGACCTGGTTACGTGTGACCAGGAAAAATGTTAGGCTAGAATGTTAATATTGAGGTTAAATGTAGTGGATTGGAGAGAATAATGTCATAAATGCCATGAAGGAGTCTCAAAGCAAAGACAGGGAAGTCTTTGGCCGATGTGAAATGTAAAAAGTGTAAGAGGATAGCTGCAGAGGGAGAATCCAATAAGTAGACCAAGAATAAATGTTATTTTCAACAGAAAGGATTTTTTTTTTAAGGAATACAGCGTGAGCATCAGCTTCAGAAGCAATTCAGATGTCAAGAGGGGGATGGAGGGAACATTTATTCATTTTAGCAGAAAGAAACTGAGAGAAATAAGAGAGTCACCATTTTCTTCTGGAATTCAGCTCCATCAGTCCTGATCTCTAATGAGACAGCAGAGTTTGATGCTTTGTAATTTTGGGTTTTTTTCATCTGCAATACCACTCAGCCTTCTGTAGACATCTTAGTTATTCAGCTGAGCCAAAACTTTATGCTGCAGCATAAATAACATGAGTTAAGAATTCTTTGAGCTGTGCTCTGCATGAGAACAAAAAGTGGTGATGCAGCCAATGTGCACAACTCTTCTATTTGCATTGTGAAGCTTAAAGGAAAACAGTTTATGGGAGAGAATAACTGAGTTTCTGCCAGTAATACAGTATTTTTTTAATATAAACTTAATTTTGAAAGGGGAGTTTTGTGGATATTAATTAATTGTAATGTGCCATCTGCTGCTTTTTCAGTAGAATGTGCTAATGGTCTAGAATGATGAGTTTTCTCCCTGATAGAGTATTATTAAAGTTATTACCATTTCTCCTCACTGAGATGTCATTAAACTTGGAATGCCAAAATCAAATTGCAGATTGAATTTTGCTTTTTTACTTTTTTCTTGTTACAGTGCTCACCAGTGAAGGAATAGTGTTCATCTCTGACTTCTCTCCTTCCAAAGCTCCTGCCAGCTCAGGGAAGAAAGTTTACATCTCTAGTCCCCATTCCAGTCCTTCTCACAACAAGCTGGCTGCTGCTACAGGGGCCAAAAAGGCCCTTGATAAAGTAAAAATCTTAATCAGTAATGAAAAACCGAGGTAGGTTGCAAATATTTCTTCTCAGATAATGTTTTGTATACCTGTATATCTTATGGATATAATAGCCTATAAGGTAATTAGTTTAAAAAAAGAAGATTCACTGGGGTAGGCAGATGTGAGGGTAATATTTAGGAATATAACATTGACATCCAGTTCTGCTCATAAAACCCACCATATCATCTCAGCATATTTTATATAACTCAAATGGCATAATTTTCTCCTTTTGCTGACAGATTTTTATGCAGGTGTAAATTCAGAAACAGCTTTCTTAGTGGAAAAAAAAAAGATGAAAATGAGCTCCCATAATTCATTTTGGTTGTGGATTGAGGAGTGATATAGCTAGAGAATAAAAATTATGCAGGTACCTGAGAAGAGTTGTCATTCTAATGTTGTACATGATACTGCAGCAGGAGGCATTTTCTAAATGATTGGTGTATAAATAAAATTAGAATTTATGATTGCATTCCTATTTGTATATTTTCTGCCCTTCTAAAACTTAAGTTGTTGCATTTTGAGATTATATTTTTTTATTAGAAATTCTCTAGGCCGTTTTCTTCCGTAATAATTATCTTTGTATTTTCTATTTGAGCATTAAAAGTATTTCTCAAACCTATGGCAAATATGAGAACCCACTAATCAGGTTGTATCAGTTAGCAACTTGTACTCTGTTATAATAGGGAGTTTAAATTGCAAACTGAGGAGAAGACTTGACTGAGGAGAAGATTTTTATATGAAGTTAATGGGCATGATCTTTTCATTTTCTGTTCTATAATGCCTGATTTGCAAATATTGAGGCAATACATAGGCTGCTGCAGCCCTATGTGTGCTCTGCATTAGCAGCAAACCATCAGAGATACCATTTTTGTGCTTTCTCTTGGTTGCATTTTAATTTAAATATGAATGCTGTCAAAGGTATGACTGGCTTCTCTTTTCTCCCTCCTTTTCAATCCAGAATAGAAAGACTAGAATGAGAAAAGAAAATAGGAAGAAAAATTGTAGCAGCAAAGATTTGTGGGGTTTTATATGAGTTTAAGGAAACTCTGAGGAAAGAGGAGCAGGAGATTGTCAGGAAAGTGCAGACAAAAGGGGACTCAGAGTCCCAAAGGAAGGAATGAGGTGCAGGAAGTGTGTGAAAGGGTTTAGTGTGTGGTGGAATGAGATTAAAAACAAAACCCCTCAAAGGGATCATCCATTAAATGAGTTCAGAGGCTTTGAAAACTGAGCATGGGATGAGGATGATTTTCTTCACCATGACCCAAGTTCCTTGGATTCCATGTCCCTCAGGAACTCCTTTATCTTGCAGCTAATCTCCTGTTCACCTTTCATAAAATGATAAACTTTCCTCTCTTTGCTACTTTCTCTGAATATTTGAAGACTGGGATTCTTGCTACACTGGTTCAGTTCATTTCCAAATAAAGTAATATGCATAACAATATAAAAATTGGAGTAAGCAATATGTTTAAGGGTAATTTCCCATGAATGTCAGTAAATGTCAGGGCAGCCAGCACTGTTCCTAAGTGAATTGCTTTGTATGTGAGGTGTGCAAGAATTACACTTGTTCCATTTGAATGAAATGCTATTTTTAAAATTGCTCTCTAATCTTATTTAGACAAAAGCCAACAGGGTGTGTTTTTGGAGCTCAGTGATGCTCTGCACTGCTGTAACAGTTAAATGGAAACCTGCAGTTGCCTCATGATCAAAATAGAGGTTACTTGAAACAAATGCAGCTGCAGGAGAAATCGTGCTGTTAATTTTATTTTGACAGAACCTGATAAATGTTTATGTGTCTGACATTTTACAGTGCTGAGTCTGTGACACTCAATGACTGTCTCCAGTTGTCATATTTGCCTTCCAAGAGAAACTACATGCTGTTATTGTACCCCAGAGAAATTCTGATTCTTGACCTGGAAGTGAATCAGACAGTGGGTGTGATTGCAATTGAAAGAACAGGCGTGCCTTTCATACAGGTAATGAAGATTTGATGGGTTTTTAATCATTGAAATATTTTATTAAGATCATAGATAAGTTGGTGATCCTCTGAGAGTTGTTTGGTTAGTTCTAGAGAATGAAAATAAGTTAGTTCATCGGGGGGAAAACGTCCTCTGAACCAGCAAACAATTCAAACAAAACCTTTCAATTAATTTTTCACATTAATTGACTTCCTCAGTCACAAATCCTGTACCTAAAAAAAAAAAAATCATGGCAATGTTGCATTAATGGTGACATTTTTTATGACTCGCTTATAGATCAGCAATCAGTGTGTTGTATTTGCAAGTGCCCTTTGCTAAGGTTGAAATTTTGATAATGTGATATAATGTCTCTCTCTCTCTGTGCAGGTAATTCCTTGTTTCCAGAGGGATGGGTTGTTTTGCCTCCATGAAAATGGTTGTATAACTCTGAGGGTTCGCAGATCCAACTGCAGCATAACTGGAACTCCAAGTGAAGAGCCAGGTAAGTTTTGTGTCAAAAACGTCCTGAAATGCCTTTTAATGTCCTTTGATGCCTTTTAATTAATAATTTAACACCAGTATTAACCATCATGCCTCGTATAGGATGGTGAATTACAGCCCTTCTAGTGTTTTTTCTCCCTGTGCATTGAATTTAAATTTAAATTTGTGCTGCTTTTTCCCAAAATGGTTTTTGACTTCTCTGATGTTAAGTGCAAAATAGATTATGTTAATATCCTCAAAATCCTTTTATCACTAAATAATACTTTAATTATAAGCTGGCTTAGCAGTCACAGATACAAGGATGTTATACATAAAAGATGAGTAGTGTGTTCTTTTTATCTTTAAGAATGGACATATTTTTCAGGCAAGCACAAGGTTTTGGAAGTCATTTGGTCAATTGGAAGAACTGATTTTAGAACTAAGATATGGGGTTTAGATTAATATCTAAATTATTAAACTTCTGTCTCTTTTATGAAATATTACTAAGGATGGTCTTCTAAATACAACGGAGCAGATTGGAAAAAAGGGAAAACATAGTTCTGTAAATGTAAATAAGTGATTTTTTTGTGGTTGTTTTGATTTGGGCAGTTTGCTAATTTCTAGTGAGCTACTTTACTGGCCTCCAGGTCTGCCAGTAAACCTGGAATTTTAAATTGTGGAGAGCAGATGAACTTTGTGCCCAGATATTAAACAGTTATTTTTTAGATTTTGCAAGATTCACGTGGAAGAAGATATTTTAAAGCCAAAGTTACACTTTGGAGAACTTTTCAGAGCTGTGCTGTGTACAGCAAGATCAGTAGTTTTTGATTGCTTTTCCCAAACATGGATTTCAGTCAGAGAGCTTCAAACATGCCTCTGATGATTGATCCCATCCCGTGTTTTTCACTCTAATTCTTTGTCCTGTGTGGGACCATTGATGTTACAGATCCAGAGCCAGTTCAGGAGCTGATTTATGATTTAAGAAGTCAGTGTGATGCCATCAGGGTGACCAAAACAGTGCGACCCTTCAGCATGGTGTGCTGCCCAGTGAATGAGAACTCTGCAGCTCTCATAGTCAGTGATGGCAGGGTGATGATCTGGGAATTAAAATCCAGTGTTTCCGGCAGAAATATTCGGAACAGGTAATGGGATTTATTTTTTCTTACCGTGGTTTCAATCTGTTACGTTTATGGTGATGTCCTTCAGTTGTTTTTTTGGTATTGTGACACATGAGAATGAAAGGAAGAGGAACAAAATGTGTCATCCAAAAAGATTAGTTCCCTTTCCTTGGGGAAGTGAAGGAGCTGTATTTCCTCTTCTTTCTTTAAGAGATAATTCCATCCTAAGTGGTTGGAGTAAGAAAACAAAAGATAGAATGAATGTTCACATTATTTTAGGGGAATGTCACCTGAGTCTTTAAAGAACTACATTTCCAGGAGGGGAAGGGTTTTCTGCTTTGTTTGTGTGAATTTGACACTGAACAATATGAAGCTGCACAGCAGGTGACTGGAATATGGTGGTATAAACAATGTTTTTGTGTACAAAGCCTCTAGAATTTTAGACTTTGAGCAGTTTCTACAAATACTTGGTGAAGGAATGTAGTTCTTTGAGCATTCAATGTGTTAAGGTCATTCTGCTGCAATAACCCTTGAAAGTACTGTTGAATAACATAAATAAATAAAATAAATAACTAAAATAAATAACTTACTACTGTAAAATAAATAGATTTCTTAGTACACTTTCAAATGTCAGTAGTACCAGATTTTCAACTTAGACCCTTTTGTTGCTCATCAGTGATTTAATATTTTTATTCTTGGTGTTCTCAAAAATACTGCTGGTTGGATTCCTTGTGCTGCATATCCAGGAAAGCTGTTTAGAATCCATATGTTCCTGGGTTTTACTTCTTGTGTCCTTAAGAGTAATTTCCAAAACATTGATCCTTGTCATAATTATATAACCCCCCCAAAAATGTAATAACATTAGAAGAGCCACTGAGCCTTGGGGATTGTGGGTATAAAGCATATTTGTAATTGGCACAGAGTCTTTAATGGATTTTGAAGGAGTCTTCCTTCATTAGCTCTTGATCCTGCTGGATTTCATGGTCATCATGAAAATGTGAACAGAAAGTGTTTTGCAGTGAGATTTTAAAGAAAAACATTTTGTTTTCATTCCTTTTACAGCAGTTCAAGTGCATCACCTTTGTATTCCCCAGTCTCCTTCTGTGGAATTCCTGTAGGAGCATTCCAAAATAAACTTCCAGACCTCTCATTAGACAACATGATTGGTAAGAATTGCTTTCATTAATATTACAGGGTTTTTTAAATGGTTGTGCATTTTAGCTTGAGAACTGCATTTGTTAGAATTGTTTTCTGTGCAATTTAAATAGTAACTCTGAAATTAAAGAATTCCTGTTTGCTAAAGAAGTTATCAAATGAATCCATTTGAGGACCAATGCTTCAAGTTCATTTTCTCTGAGGAAAGAAAAAGTGTTTTAAAATGGAACTTGGCCAAAACTCTTTCATTTTTTGATATTAATCTCAAACGGATGAAGCCAATTTATGTGACACATCCCAGCTATTTGAAATCTACTTCAATATTGAGAAATTTCCCATTAAGATGCTTAGGTTTATGTTTTAAAACTAATTTCTGTTGGAAAAGCCACTCGTGCTGCTCAGAGATAGAAAGGTGCAGCTTTGGAGCTGCATATGTTGAGAGGTGTCTGCATGAGCTGGTGTGGGTACCTTAACATATATTCACTTTATCTCATGTTTTTAAAGATGCCATTTAGGGCATGAATTTTTAAGTCCAGCCTGGAAAAGGCTCTGAGCAACCTGGTCTAGTGGAAGGTGTCTCTGCCCATGGCAGGGAGTTGGAATGAGATGAGCTTTCAAGTCCCTTCCAACTCAAACCATCCTGTGATTCCATGAATTTTTCTTGTACCTGCATTTCCTGTAGTCATTGACATCACAGCTAATGTTGGTTTTGTTCCTCACAACATTTGGACTTGTTCAGCTGGCTGCAGAAGGTACACAGCACTGGAATTACATCTTTTTTGGGCCTCTCTTTATTGCTGTGCCTGAGACAATTCACTGTATTTCTGGAGGTAGATTGCACTTTACTGTCTGGGGTTGAATTCTGGAAGAGGACTGGAATTATTGCACTTGCTTTCTTTTCTTACTTTTTTTAATGTCCTTCTTAGTGTTAGGAGAGAAAGTTAGTACTGGAGAATTAGTGGAAGTGCAGTCTTCCAAAAAGTTTCCTCACACAGAGCTAAACAGGAAGGAACGTGTCTTGTGCCTTATTTGTAATATTTAATGATATAAATTTCTGTGTCTCATAACTTTCCATAACATCTCTGATTAAAACAATCCTAACAAGAGCTTTAATTTTTAAGCAGGGCAAGGTGCAGGTGCTGGAGAAGAGCAGTTAAGGAGCTCATTTCTGCAAGAAGTGCACCTCAAATTCCTGCTGACTGGACTCCTCTCAGGGCTCCCTCTGCCTCCGTTTGCCATCCGCATGTGCCCACCCCTTACAACAAAGAACATCAAACAGTATGAGCCAATCCTGGCTGTTGGTAAGTCCTTGAATAGCTTATTCATTGCTCTGCAGAGTAGATATTAAATGCAAATATAGTTGCTAATACAGAAGAGAAAAATCTGTCTTTTGATCCCGTGCGAGTAATTAAAGATATCGACCCTTTTTCAGCTGTGATAGTCCTTGGATTCTTCTTTCCTGCCTTGAGTTTAAGCAATGCTACCTGAAAAATTGCAATACAGTAGCAAGTTTGTATTTATCCTTTCATGTACTGTGATGCTGGTCTGTTGATACACTCAGCATTTTACATGCTGCTCTCGCTTCATTTTAAACATCAAGAAACACGGATTTCTGCAGTCCTGCATTCCTGGAATAAGGAAATGAACTTTACAGAGACTTTATTTTTGCTCTGATTTGAATATTTAAAAATACACTCGAAGCATATTATTCTATCTTATTCCAAATGTAGTTAAACTCATCTGGGTATTAGAATACTTGCCAGTGAGCACCTGATTTATTAACTCTGAGTTCTCCCTGTTTAAATCTGATTTTTCTAGTGTGCTCTTTCAGACCACATCAGGGATCTCACAGTGCATCCACGCAGGCTGCTGCCTCTGCTGTCAGCAGACTGGAAGAGCAGACACAGAGATGCTGGAATGTAAAGATTGTAGTGCATTTGTAGAATTAGACCTCGGGATTTGGGTTCTTCTAACATACTCTTAGCATATCTAAATATCAGTCCAAATCTGTGTCTGTCCTAAGTCAGACTTGGGAGAGTCTTGTTATTCCTGATGTTACCTGTGCTGTAGAGCCTTCCTAGATTCCTGGATGGGGTGGGGGAATTATTACAAAGATGAATGTTGGGCAGGAGCTTGCAAAGAGGATGTCACTCCAGTGACAATACATGTTTGTGTGTGTGCAATTCTCATAATACTGGTATTTACTGAGCTAAAATACCACCTAGAATTGTGCTCTAAAACATAGGCAGGCTCTCATGACATGATGTGATGCTGCTAAAATTGGATTTTTATAAGCTGTAATTCTTAAAATAAGTTAAATACAAAGATTAGGAAACAGGTATAAAGTGCATTTATAGCAAGGTCTTTCTTGACTTAAGGTACCTGAATTGCTCTTTAGGTATCCCCTGCTGTATTTTGTGAAGTGATCTGAGTATAAAGAAGTACCTGATAGAAAATTGTAACTTTCAGTGTTTCTGAAGGTTTTTGATGTAGTTAGAGCTAATAGCTACCAAGTTATTGATTTCTAATTTGGAAGAGGTCATTATTTCAGGAATGAGAAAGCAGAATTGAATTCAATAAAATCTGCCCATGATTCTCCCCTGGCATTATTGGTGGATAACAATTAATAAATTTCCTTGAGGCATTTACTCCTCTCCAGCAATCAAACCAAACAGAAACACTCCTTTCCTCTGCAGCTGGGTGGGTATGTTGTGAAAATGCAAAAAGAATGAGCAGATTTTCTCCAGGCTCTATAAATAGGTGCAAGAAAAGTCTTGATCCAAGTGGATATCACTGGATGGCTTTAATATTTGGGATTTCAGTGCTAGAAATCAAAGTGCCTTTTCTAAAATTGTAAAATGTAATAGTTACAGGAATTTTTTAAAAAAGAGAGGGAGAAATAGCTGTAAACCCTGCATTTTCACTAAAGTGTAGAAGAGAAGAATAAAATGTGAGTCTGTATTTTTTTTATCACTTTTTATAGGTACAAGTAATGGCTCTGTCCTGGTGTTTCACCTTACAAGTGGAGTCTTACACAAAGAGTTAAGCATCCATTCCTGTGAAGTCAAGTAAGATTTTCATTTTAATTCCTACTATAATCCTTCTAGGAAACAAATCCTAACCCCTCTGACTGGTGTTCCAGCAGAAGTGTGGGTGTCCTGCCTTGCTGTTCATGACACTCAAGGAAACTTCCTGTCAAGTCTTTACCCCATCAGTGTCTTTGCTGTGTATAAGCTGCAAAACACTGACAAAATTGGAATAAAAATGACATTGAAACAAGTATGTGCTGCTGATCTAGGATGTATATCAGCTCCTTCCAGTCTCTTTAGTCACTGGAGTACAAAGGAGTCTTTTTAGGACAAGAAACCTTTTTCCAGTGTAACAGTCAGGACTCATGGATTGTGTCCTTTGAAATAATTCGGATTTGTGTGTCAGGGTTTATTTGCTTTGTCCCCCTGGGGCTGAAATAGCTGTTGAGACAGATCTAGTCCTGACTGAAGTCAAAATAATTGTTTTGTTGAAAGATTTTAAAGGCTGAATATAGGAATAAGTATTTATCCATCCTAAGAAGGAACAGAATAAGTTTAAGGCTGTTGTGCTGTGTGTTTGTGTACACGTTGTGCACACCATGGCAGAAGTTTCTGGATAACTAATGGCAAAGATATCAAAAATGGTGCTTGCTGGATACATATTTCCAAACAGGATACATATTTCCAGACAGAATTAAGCATGAAAAATGAAATATTTCTAGTACTGATATTAGTAAAAATTTATTGTGTCATGAAGTCTTTATCTGGTTAAGGGCTGCATTTTACTGTGCACTCTCCAAAAGGTAAGAAAAGTAGAGTGACTGAGAATAGGTAGCTCTGAGAGTTCATTATGGAAACCTGCTTGGAATCTACCACAAAAATTAGGTAAGTTTATTTATGTTTGTAGTATGATTAGCTGGCACTGTAAGAATAGAATTCCCCTTTGTGTTCTGAACCATTTGAATCTTTATGGTTTCATCCCATCAACTACTTATGAAAATATTTTCATTTTATTTTCTGTTCTGCAGCACAAGAGGATTGTCCTTTCTTTATTAAAGTGATTATAGAATTCAAAATAAAAACTGCTACTGACATTTCACAGATGAAAAAAAAATTAAGATAGAGAGGAAGAAATAAATACACTTCTAAAAAAAAACTTTGTGTATTATTAGAAGTATTGTTAGTTTGGGCCTTTCAGTTTGTCAGAAGTTTGCAGCTTTTAAGAACCTTCAGGACTACATTGTCTTTCTTGCAACTGTCTTCAAAAAGTGGTATTTTTAGAAGTAAAATAAAATGTTTGTGAATTCTATTTAACCATAAGCTGGTATCTGGGTAAATCTTCTAAATATTTGTTCTAATGTCCTCAATCCCAGCCTTAGTAGTCTGAATGACTTTCCACAGAATTTTTACAAGTTTAAGGGAATGCTTCAAGCAATGTAGTCTGAGGCACAGGGGTTCTTTTTGATTTTAATTAATTTTCATGGAGTGCAACAGTTTTTCTTCCAGTGGGAATTCTTACTTTACCTGTAAAATGCAGATAGATTGGATAATGCCTCTGTATCTGAAAATATACCTTCAGGGAACATCATTATTTTAGTATGTAATTGAGAATACCCTGGAATTATAACTCCAGGCCAGCAGAGTTTTCAGTGCTCTGTAGTTTGAGAATGTAATAAAAATAAGGCAATTGTCCTTTACAAACCAAGTGTGCTAAAGTAATGAGTTCTTTGGGTGTTAACAATTACTATTTTTTTGAGATTAAAGTGTTCTTTTGTAGAAGCTACATAGGTATTCACAGGCTGATTTTTTTGTTTTGATTGAATTTTTGTTTTTATTTAAACTTTGAAAATCTGTGTTGTGATTAGGAGGAGGAAGAATTGTCTTTCTGTCCTTTAAAGATAGTTCATAGTTAGGAGTAACCTTGAATATTTATTTTATCTGTGATTATTGCTTGGCTGTTTCACTGTTTGTTTAGAGCAATGTAAGTAAATAATAGAGAGAATTCCAATAATTCTTATTATGGAGGGGAATTAGAAGAACCATGAAATACCAAAGTCTGATCCCTGTTCTCCATGGACCAGTCTAAGCTATTGTGGCAAAACAGGAGATGATAATCCATCTTCAATACAGAGAATATATTTGGGACATGGAAATAAAATTCCTCCAATGTTCTTCTGGTCCAGTGGCACATTTGCACCTCTCAGTGCTGCTTTTCCTTGTCCTGATAGAGAGATTGCTGTGACTGGAGCAGTGCTGCTCATTCTTTTTCACTGAAGCTCAGCAAGTTCAAGGCTGAGCTTTTATTTTTAAATTTAAAATCTCACTGATTGTAACAAGAATGTTTATGGCCTGCAGGCAAAACGTGGGAATTATGGCATTACATCCGAGTTTTAGCAGTTGCTTCAACATTTGAATTTAAGCTGAGTGCCCTTTGGGAAACTGCTTTGCAAACATTCTACACCTCCTTAAAAAAAACTTCCCTTGAATAGAGAAATTAGAATGAAAAATATCTACTGTTACTTTGGTCCCACATATGGTTTTATTTCCCATTTTATCTTGCTCTTTTTCTTATAATCCTTAGATTTAAGTAGCAGCTGCCATGTCATAAAGTCACAGCAATCCATTCCCAACTAGAAAACTAATTTATGTTTTTATCCACTTCAGTACCCTCTGTAATTTGTTTGCATTGGAAACATTAATCAGAACAACTGAGCCTCACTTTTAAGTAACTGAGACAAGCTGAATGTATAGAATCCCTGAATTTTATAATTTTAAAGAGTGGATTCAGTCTGAGCAATAATTGAGAGCTGAATGTAACCCTTAATTCTGGTGGGCAGAGATGTCTTTTATGAGGAAATGGAGCTGTTTCAATAGGGAAGGCATTACTTGTTTCCTTCATTGGAGTTTAAACCACTGTCTTCACATTCTCAGTTTGCCTGTGTGACAGTGACAAAGATGATATTGTTTCAGGTGCAAGCAGTTAGCCAAGCTAAGGTTTCCTCTTGCTGATGAGTGTCTGGGGTTTCTGTAGGTTTTTATTAGTATTGACAGATGGCCAGGCAGCAGCAGAGAAAAAGGACTTGCCCCGTTAAACCTGAGCTGATGAAAACTAAAGAAAATGCTTCAGGTCTTTGAAGGAGAAGGGTGAATAACTACCAGCAGTAACAAGGCATTATGACTTGCTGGGCTTTTTCCAAAAAACATAGTGGAGCAGTAGATAAAAAAATGGAAAGGTGTCAGAATTCCCATTTCTTCCATTTCAGAAAGCTCCCTGTATTTCTGACCCTTTGGAGACCTGCAATGTCACACATTACCACGGTTACAGATTCCTGTTCAATCATTCCTGCCATGTTTCAATTAATCATCGAGTACTTCTCATTTGGATTGAAATTATTGCTTGAACTTTCATAGGTCCTGCTGGGAAAAAGGCTGGGTCTTAAATTTTTAATTTTTCTTGAGGGCTTAGGGATAAAGCTCCCTCTATTTTTAAAGCTTGGACTAAAATAATAAATATGGCCGTAAATTATATGTGCAGAATATTATGGGAGTGCTTTTTGTTTTCACCCATCTACACTACATTTGGGGAACTTCTACTTAATGCAATGTGAATTGGATTTACTGACATTAAATCATAAATACTGGTATTTATCTCCCTCATATTTCACATATATTCTTGCAAAGCACACCATGATTTTACAATTGAAGTAACAGAAGACTTGGTTGTCCTGGAAACATTTCTTAAATGATCTGTGTTTGAAAGATTTGAGGAAAACCTAAATCCTTTTATCCATGTTAAAATTAAGTT
Source organism: Corapipo altera (assembly GCF_003945725.1). Taxonomy (NCBI): domain Eukaryota; kingdom Metazoa; phylum Chordata; class Aves; order Passeriformes; family Pipridae; genus Corapipo; species Corapipo altera. The sequence goes on along the minus strand of NW_020884915.1, from coordinate 5,242,247 downwards.
GGGCATATGTTTGTGTTAAGAACAGTCTCAATTTTCTTTTAGATTAGTTCCTTGATTTATGTCAATATAATGTCAATGAGATAAAGCACTCAGCAGGTTTTGCAGGCACAAGGTGTGTGAGTGAAATGGGGATGGAGGATGATCTCCTTTTGGAACAGTACCACCTAGTGCCACTTTTTGTCTTCTTTGCTCTGGGCTATTATTCTAAGATATTGTGGATTCTAAGAGTTTTCTTAGAATCCATCTGTGCTGTGTGCAGTGTAACTTCACATCCTTGCAGCACTGAGGTAATTTGGTTGGGAGCTGCCTTGGAGTGAGCAAAAAGAATAAAAAAAATCACCAGGTTTTCGGTTTTTTAATGATAGCCTTTAAAATCTCTTCAGGGCCTTTCTGGTTTTTATCATCTTTATCTCTCCTCTCTGTGGACTGAAGGAATGAAGTCCTCCTGCCCTGCTATCCATATCAATATTTCTCTGTATGTTGGCTAATTTGAGTTGTTTGATAGTAACCACTGACTTAATCAGAGCAGTGCTTTTAGTCCCCTGTAGAGCTGACTCTGTGTGAGGGATTTCTGCAGAAGTTGACAGTGCTTTTAACTGAAATTTTTGCTTTAACCAAAGAAGAACTAGTGTGGTCTGAAAAGAAAGCTGCTCTTTAATTTAATTCAGTAACTTTATATTTCCATTATACTTGTAAAACTCATACCTTATTTTTATACTTAAATATGATGTTTCCACAAAGTGGAGAAAATTACTTCTGTGCTGTTTTCTTTAAAGAATATGCAGGAAAAAATAGATTAATTGTACTTCAGGTTATTTTATTATTATCAGGCCATCGAAATATTTTGGCTAATGTGCTCCATGTACTCCCTTCTGATCCCAGGGGGATTGAGTGGATAAGCTTGACTGGATTCATTTCCTTTGCCACATCAACACCCAACAATCTGGGCCTGGTCAGGAATGAGCTGCAGCTGGTGGACCTCCCAACAGGTGAGTGTTTCCTTTTTTTATTCCTCCTGTTGTCATGAAGAAATGAAACAGTAAAGAAGAGTTTTAACTGGTTTTGCTCTTCTGTCCTTGTGAAGCCACGTGATGTGTTTTGTCTGGTGCTCCACAGACAGACCTGAACCAACAGGTTTGCAGAAACATCTGTGCCTTGGTCTGATTAAAAAATATGAATAAGTGTCAGCAGGGGGTTTAGAAGGAGTCAAGGAGTCACAGAGCACCAGTATTAGTGGTGGATTTTGTTCACAAAATGCATTTATTTCTGAATGTGTGTTGTCAGAGTGTGCACCCACTGATTCACATGCACCTGAAATAGTGTTGAACCATTTATTGTGCTTTCTGTTGGCAACAGATAATTTTTCCAGGTACTTCAGGCCCATGGCCAGAATTTGAGTGTGTGAATGTGTGTAAAATAAGTATTTCAGTGATAAAATCTGATACTTTTAGAAAGAATTGGTAACGTTAAGAAATAAATAACTTTTTAAAAGATACTGTTGATAGCAAAATGAACAGGTTGTGTGTGTTTTTCAGCTATTCTGGCCTAATAATGGATGACAAACATATTTGTGATTGAACTCAATATTTGCACAATACTAGGAGGTTTAACTGGGGAAATTAGCCCAAAATAGGAAGCACTTCAATAATTTTAAATTTATTTTTGAATGTAAAAACCTGGAGCCATTTAATTTCTAATTGAAGAGCCTGAATCTGGTAACACATGGCTAATTCTGAATTATTTTATGTAGCATAAAGCAATTTTTTTTTTAGTGTGGTTTTTTAAGCTGATGGAAAAAACTCAATTGTTGTATTTCCAGGATGCTGCACAAAGAGTTTATTCTTGTAACATGACATTATTTTATTTTTTTTGATATAATGTCTTTTGTTCATCTGTTTAAAACCAAACCCAAAAAGATACACACATTGTGATATTAATCTCATATCAAATGAGATTTTGCCTGGGCACTCAGCTTGTAAATCAGTGCTGAACATTTATAAACAGAAGTGAGACCTTAGCATATGGTTTGCTTAAAAATGTTACATTTCCTCTTTACAGCTTTCAAGAAAGGCATAGCAATTTAACTGTTTGCTTGTTGCTTCTTCCATCACTTGTGTGCCCAGCCTTCTATTTTAGGGCTAAGAAAAAACTGTGCTGATTTGTGTTTACTTTGCAAACACTAAGACAAAATTCACATTTACATTTCTGAACCAAAAAATGAAAGAAAATTCCTCCAGTGCTTCATCACAAATGAGGAAGAGCTGGAAGATTTCCTGTAGCCTGGCCTCTGACATGAGAGCTCTAAGCAGCATTCTTGATAACCAGATTTATTCATTATAATTAGTATATAGATTTATTCATTATAATTAGTATAAATAACTTAGCTACAGGCAGCCACAAGAGTAGCTAAAGTTGAAAAGCTTGAATTTTCCTTGAAAGCTGAGGAGAATGAAACCTGCAGAGGAGATGCTCTGGTACCCCTGTGTTTGTAGGTCATTATTTCTTTTAGTGATATGTGTAACATCTATAATTCTGCAACACTTTGTGCAAGTGGGTGAAGATTTTGTTGGGTGTAAGATTATAAATTCTTATGGGGATAAGATTATAAATTCTTAGGGTTTGTTCTTTCAGCTGGAAGGAAAGAGAAGGAAAACTTCGACAGTGACAAGAGCGATGTAAGAGGTGGCAGGTTACTTGGGGATGTTCTGGCTTGGTTTATAAACTATTTCTGTTTGCAAACAGAATTGTTGATGAACTGTTTCCATGTTTATATCTAGTTTGGTAACTCTTTCTCTTTTCCCTCTGCTGCGTTTGTGTTCCAGGCAGGAGCGTTGCCTTTCGTGGGGAGCGAGGCAATGACGAGCCAGCCATCGAAATGATAAAGGTGTCTCATTTGAAGTGAGTGCAGCAGCCCTGGGAGGTTTATATTTTTTATTCTGCTCCATGAGGATCCCCTTGACACCAGAGATTGTAGGAAAAAAAGCACTTCAGGGTGAATAGAAAAACATACAACAGTATCAAGAGAAAAATACTTCACAATATTAATTCCGAGTGCAAAAGCTGTGAATGTTTCTGGGGTTGACTCTGTAACTTCAGGATCCAATCACACTGCAAGATCAGTCTTTAATATTTTATTTCTTATAAAAATTGTGTTGACTGAACAGGCATTTTGATAATATTAGGGAGAATAAAAGTGCTGAACACTTTGTGTCGACTTTGAGTTTGTTATGAGTTAATTCTCTTTTCTGTAACTTAAACCTAACTTAAAACTAGGAAGTTTGGTATTAAAAATTGGATGATTTTTCACGTTTATTAGTTTTTTCTAAGTATTTCACACCTTTATAATAATTGTTTACTGGAAAACCAGATGTGAGATATAGTTGTTTGAAAAGTCAGCTGATAAATGACCAAATTGTTTACTATCAAGTCCTCATTATTTTTAGCTCAGGCCTGTGACAGGAGATGCTGGTCTTCATTGTATCAAAAATAATAGTAGTAATACTCTGGAAGATTACTTCCCTTTCCTCTCTAAATGAAATTAAATTGGTGTTGAATTTAATAAGGTGTTGTTTCTAAATCTTAAAATTTTTTTTTCTTTACAGTGGAGGAAAAAAATTAATGTCCTCTAGCTTGCTTAGGAATATTTTCAGAAGTATGTATACATTTCAGAGAATTTGGAAGAGTTCAAGCATGTAATGGTCTTATTAACACATTAAAAATTAAGAGCAGTCACAGGCTTAGATGAAGAGAGCAGAAAGTGCTGAGTGAGAACAAGAAAGAATAGAGATAATTCATTTGAATAGAGGTAATTGCAGTGGCAGAAAGTATATATTCTGCACACCCTCTCTATTTTCAAGTTAAATGTGAAAAGTGGTAGATTAAAGGTATTATACTTGTGTAGCTCCACAGATGAACAGTCTGAAGACATAACTGACAAGTGGAAGGTGGTTTTATGTTCATTTATTCCTGGATTAGGAAGTGGCTGCATCTGGAATAGAGGAAAAAATGTGTCCAAGCTACACTTTGGTTTGTCTTTCTGATACCTTGTGCAGCCATCAACTCATGGCCAAATCAGAGGTGCTGCTGCTTTCCCTGATCTCCTTCACAGTAACTGAGCAGAACCACCTGACAGAAATTTGTGTTAGCTTTGAGGAGAACTCTTTTTCAGATGTTCTTTATCTCTTCAGTAGCTCAAGGGAATCACAAGCTTCAGAGGGGGATTTGAGCTGAATTAGTTTGCTCTGTTTCCTCTTGGTTTTTGAGGATTTCCAGAATGCTGATATGAACAGTACACGTGAAGTAAAGTGCTCAAAGTAAAATGGAATGATTACTTTTGCTCTAGTAAATTCTCATTTGTTTTAGGCAGTATCTGGCTGTGGTATTTAAAGACAAACCACTGGAGATCTGGGATGTCAGAACCTGCACTCTGCTCCGAGAGATGTCTAAAAACTTCCCTACAGCAACTGCTTTGGTAAGGAGTAAATTCTGTTAATGCTTATCAAATGTGGTAAGCTGAGATAGTATAAAAACCTTTGAACAATTTTGTAGCAAAATGTCACTGTATCTGTAGCATATATGTATATATAAAGAGCTTTACCATCTCATCTCTCACCATTTTCATTTCTCATCATAAAGAGGCAAAAGGGAGGCACTGGTGAAAAACCTGATCTGTCCCTCAGGTGATGGAGGGAGGGATCATAGAAAACAATCTTCTTGCAAATCAAGTTGAGGGAATAAACATTTGTCTCTTCTGTTTTTCTGGACAATTTTTCACAGGAATGGTCACCTTCCCATAACCTAAAAAGCCTGAGGAAGAAGCAGTTGGCAGCCCGGGAGGCCATGGCCCGGCAGACGGTGGCATCAGACACCGAAGTGACCAGCGTGGAATCCTCTGTCATCAGGTCTCTGTCACTCTGATCTGATGTTCTTCTACAGCACTGGTTGTTTTTCCACCCTGGGCCATTGTTCTGTGGAACAGAATATTTTTGAACTGATTCTTGAGTGCGTAACAGGCAAAGCAACTTTATGGTCCTCCCTTCAGATTTTATATGTGGGACTTTGATGTGCTTTGAAGTTGTTCTCAGGTGTGTCTGTAGCCCCTTGGTTACCTGGTTCTTGAAGTAAAACTGTTATTTGACTCCAGACATTTTCACTCTTGCTTCTAGATAATTCGCTTTAAGGGATATATGGGATTTTTTTGTGCTGCCTGTCTGCACTAAATAGAATTGCAATCCTCGAGAAAGAAATAATTATGTCTCATTGTGTTCTTTTTAAAGCTTGTTACAGGAAGCTGAAAGTAAATCGGAGCTGAGCCAGAACATTTCTGCCAGAGAGCACTTTGTGTTTACAGGTGCTGATGGGCAGGTTTATCACCTCACAGTAGAAGGAAACTCAGTAAAAGACAGTGCAAGAATTCCTCCTGATGTGAGTCCAAATTTTCCATATCATTGATGCTTTAATTTTTTTTCTTAGCTATGAGTGCCTGAAAAAAAAATCAAGGATATGCCTTGTAGCAACAGGTGTCCACTAATGCAGTAGTTTGAAATCTGAAATACAAATTCCAACTTCAAAACCAGAACAATTCTGTTTTCACAATCTTTTTTTTTTTTGAAAACGTTATTGAAATAAATGATTTTTTTTACAAGTTGGAATCTTCACAGGTCCTGACTTGCTTTCTGAATAAATTACTTACTGAATATATTTTTAAGAATTTTAGTAAAACGTACACAAAATGTTGAATAACAGAGGCAGTTGTTGAAATGTGATTCTGTTCTGTTAATGGATTTTGTCTCATAAGGAGAACTTAAGACTGTGAGTTTTAAATTTGTTCTTTTCCCAGTTAGTCTGAAGAATTCTTTCTCTTTTAAATTGTTCTTGAAGGCTTTGATGCTTAGAAATAGGTGTTCTGTTATTTTTGTTTCCTGTTGTGATTAATGAGGTGCTTCCTTGCAACAAGAGGCAGAGGAGTGATTTCTGTTGCTATAATCCCAAAATTTTTTACAAGGAAATCTATTTTGAAGCAAATATGACGGACTTGATAAATGTTTATATTTGATAGAACTGTTTCTGTTTAAACTGAGTAGAATTTGGTCTTTCGTGTCATATAATATTTTTTTTAAATGTTGAAATGTTTATTCATATGTCTGTCTCTATTAACCACAAGATTTTGTTCTGCTTCTTAAATATTTTCAGGGAAGTATGGGTAGCATTACATGTATTGCTTGGAAAGGGGATATACTGGTTCTTGGAGATGTTGATGGAAACTTAAACTTCTGGGATTTGAAAGCTAGAGTGTCCAGGTATGAATGCAGATCAAGTCTGTCAAACATGAGATAATGAGTGTTAGAATTTGGGCTTCTTTCATCCTTCCTCATTTTTGTTCTTCACTGTAGGAGGTGTTTGAGGGGAAAATTTCAAGCATTTTGAAATAAAAATTCAGAAAATGCCTACTGTGTTACAGTTCTCTACATTTCAGCTTTTGTGTTTTCAGAAGAAGTAGCATTTAATGAAAGTTTTAAAACCAGCTAGGTATCTTTTTTACATTAAGTATTGTAGTATTTATTTCAAGCATTTAATCATCTTAGTTTTAATAATCTGTATAGCTGTTTGTGTGTGCACATACAGGTAGAGAGATTGTTCTCCTCCTCAGCCTGTGCAATATCAGGGTCTGCAGAGTTCATGGGAAGGATTTTATTGCCCACAATATGAGGTGGAGAGTGATTGATACTAATATTACACTTCCCTTTTCTCAGGGGGATCCCCACACACAGGAGTTGGGTGAAGAAAATCCGATTTGCCCCAGGGAAAGGAAATCAAAAACTTCTTGCCATGTACAACGATGGGGCAGAAATTTGGGATTCCAAAGAGGTGAGTGCCTGTGGATTTGATATTATTTTCAAAGCACACCTCTTACTTCTGAAAATCAGGGATTAAATTTTACAGAGTCATGATTTCTTGCTGACTGTTGTATGATGGAGTCCTACAACTTTTCTCAGAAGAATTTTACTTCCTATAAAGTGTTTTTAAACTGCCATCAATGAAAAGTACCTTTCACTCATAAAGCTGACAGTGTGTCTGAGTTCCTCTTTGTCACTCTCTTGGAATGGGTTTGAGGCAGACCTTGAACATTTAATGGGGAGTCCCCAGTTTTAGAATTTAATCTGTGGACAAGTGATTACTTTTACTACAGGTTTCTTAAATTCTGTGCGTAAGCAAGAATAGATTTAATTTGTTAGGGAATACCAGAAAACCAGACATTTTGTTCATTAACATTGTCTGGCTTCTCACCTTACTCTGAAATTCTGCAGTTATGTTCACAAATCTTTTGGGGTTTGGTTCATAGGTCTTTCAGGGGATGATAGTACCATGGGGGAGGAAAGATAATTGTAGTGTTTTAACTGAGCCCCCTGGACTAAGTTCAGGGTATGAGGGTGTGAAACAGGAATTTTATTTTTTTTCTTCTTGCTGTGTGATGAGCACCAGCTCCAAACTCAGGTACTTAATTGGTGCAATGTGAAAATCTGTTGGTGATAAGAGTTGGACAGCAGATATGAACAACTACTGTGAATTACATAAGCAGAGTAGAGTATTATCCCAGGAGTCTCTCCTTGAAGCACATTTGAATAGTTTTGTTGCCATAAGATGTTCCTCCCTCTTTTTTTTCTAGGCCAAAGGAGTTTCCTACATGAAAGCATTTAAAACTAAAATCACATTTTTCAGCTGATTTTAACTGAAAATCTTTCAGAAATCTGTAGTAATATTTTATGATCTCAGTCCTATTATAGATGTAATCATCTCCTTAGGACTTCAATTTTTGCCTACAACCAGTCCTAATTCTCTCACTCATGAAAATAATGGTGTCCTGGAGCTGTTGTACCTTGCATCTCTCTTACTCCTTGCTTTGCTCTACAACAAGTGAAAGGAAACAGCAGAATGTTGATTGCAGTGGAATTCTTGCTACTGTTTCCTTACATTAACAATTGTCATGTCCTGTGATGCTACAGAAGGGTTACAAAATGTCCAACTATTGTCCAGTTAAAAGGACAATTTAGAGTGTTTTGTTTCTCTGTCTTTTGTTTGTGGACAATGAACCATCCCATTCCCATAAAGTTCTGTTAATACTACGTCTAAGTGTATTTCTAGGCAGATTCAGTATTTACCAAAAAGGTGTATGTTAATGAAGAGCATGAATTAATTAGTAAGAACCTCACTCTGACCTTGATGCATGTGCTGGATCAGGGGACTGGAATTAAAGAGGGAATGTAGATTCCCACCAGTTCACCATGGAAATTTTAGGTCAGAAAAGACAACAAAAAGGCAGCTGTACAGCTGTGCTCAAAAGGATCTTTTCTCTCACCTCTAAATTGCGAAAAGTATTGTTTCAGGGCAACCACGTGACCTACTGCAAGGTTTCTAAATTCCCTGCTCTCCAGAAAAGACCATTATTAAAATGATTTCCAACTAACTTCAGAAAAGACCATTATTAAAATGATTTACAACTAACTTCACCTTTCAGTGTGAATTTTGAACTGTGCCTCGTGGGTGTGTGACACAGCCTTACACTGAGTGATGGAGAGCCTCCTAAAAATGCCAAATAACTTCCCCAGGTACAAATGGTGAGCAGTTTAAGGAGCGGGAGGAACGTGAATTTCCGGATCCTGGATGTGGACTGGTGCACGTCTGACAAGGTGGTCCTGGCATCAGATGATGGATGTATCCGAGTCCTGGACTTGTCCATGAAACCCTCCTGCTTCAGGATGGATGAACAGGACCTCATAGGTATGGTGATTTCATTTGGCTATCAGCTGGTAGGTGAAATGCACTTGTGATTTGAAAGGGGACCATAAATATGTTCAGCATTTCTGTTAGAACAGAAAATTGTCACATGTAGAGATTTTGATGCCTCTCTAGTGGTTTTCAAAGAAACAGATAAATGTTTTAGGCTTAGTTCATATGGATGTTTTTTAAACAACTCACACTTTTGAATATCTGAATTAGAATGAAAATGAACAAAATAAGAGCTTTTTGTGCAGAAAATCTGGGAAGGTGACTTAAAAAACATTGGTACATCACTTAGGTATCAGTACCTACATCACTGACATTCATGACATGATTCTGAAACGTTTGTAATGAGTGAAAATGTCTTTTCTGAATTTTTTTCAGGTATCAAAGGCAGTTTGTAGACTGATTCATTGCATTTCTCACATTGTTCTTTTACTTTTTTGCCATATGTTTAAGAAGGGAAATTAAATATTTAACTAGTTAACTAAGCTACTTTTTTTTTTATTACTAATGTTCCAAATAACTGCTTTTGTTGTCATCTTTGAGTCAATCCTACCTTTACTCATAGAATTTCCTTAAAACATTAGATTCCCTTAATGTAGGTTCTAACTGAGACATATTTGAAAAGTTGTGATGTGGGGAGCTGTGGAATGCTTGAGAGAACATGTAATTTATCACAGCTATTTTTGCTATCAAATGAATGTTCTGTAATATTAAGTTGTAAAGATTAATGTTGTAAAACCAAGCACACTTCAGTTAGGATGTGCCAGCTGTCAGGTTGCCTGTGATTTAGCTGTCCTGCCTCTACACTACTGGTAATCTTTTAATTACAGAATCACATTTGCTGGATTCCTGCATCATTCAGTGCATACAAAGTGCAGGGAATTTCTGAATATTTAATAATGTTGGTGCTTGTTTTACTCCTCAGTCACTGGTTGCATTTCCTGCACAGTCACCCAAACCTTGTACTGAATACAGAGTTACTGACTTTTAAATTTGTGTGACAGCAGTTAATCCTATAATTTTCATCTTATTTCTCTGCTAAGACAGACAGGTATTAAACATCCCAACATCCTTTCCAGATGATGGGTGCTAATCTTGTATTCTACTGTAGAAACCACAGGGGCAAAGCAGAACTAACCATGCCTTTGGGCACAGCTTTCCTTGTTTTCCAGCTTGCCCCTGTAGTAGCAATAATCATTGTATAAAGCTCTACTTCATGGCACTGAAATGTATTCCAGGAGTCTGTGGCTAAATCCAGTATGGAATGTCCTGAAATTCTCATTAGAGGATGGTTGATAACCCTGTCCCTCCTATGAAATGTTTTTGCCTGAGTGTACAGATAAGCTTTTATATCTAGTAACCTGGGCTGAGTATATGAAAAGACTGTTATTCATGATTTTCTTCTGCTGGCAAACAAGGTGGGACATTTTCTGTTTCCTGAACACAGTGTTATTGCACATTAACCACTCCAAAATGAATCTTTTCCTTTTGTTTCAGAACCTGCCTGGTGTCCCTATCTGCTTGTTCCAAGGGCTTCATTAGCTTTAAAAGCATTCCTGTTGCATCAGCCATGGGATGAGAAATATTCTCTGGATATAATGGACGTGTAAGAAGAAATATTTGTCTTATTATTTTTTAAATCCTACGTATTTTGTTGGTCTTTCTTTGCAAATAACTATCAGGTATATAAGTTTTCTCAATCTTCAGGACAGTCAAAAGGATAAGTTCAATATTTATTGCTAAAAGTAATAAATAGAAAAGGCTTTAAGGTCAATTATTTTATTTATTTTCGCTTTCAGTAGCACTTGAAAACTGCCTCAGTAGCTATAGAAAACTGCTCTCTGCTTTAAGGTACGGGCAATATTTTGGTCATTTGCAGGTTATTTTAATAACTGTGTGTTCTCTTTGTTCTCTAGAAGGTAATATAGTGGTCAGAGTTGGTTCCTGAAGTGTAACTGGAAGTGATACTCTGATAATCTGATAGGCCTGTCTGTACATCTTCACAGGAGCACATTTTGTATCCTATATTGTGTTTGGGTACTGCCTGTTGGCACAGAATGATGCTCCAGGCATTGTCATTTTCATTAATTTTAAGGTTAATGAATAAAAGAAAAATGGGAAAAGAAAGATTGGCACTGGCTCTGAGAGTGAGAGAAAGCAAAACCAATCTTGCATTACTGTTTTGGAACTAGGAACCAAAGAATCTTTCATGAGTGGCTTACCATAAAAATGTGAAAGATTGTTTCCTTATATGTTCTTGTGTTTTTTCTACTACTTCCATTTCAGTTAATTCTGTCATTTTTGTAATATAAGAAACCTTTTTCTTTTTTTTTTCTTTGTTTTTTTATCCAGAGATTATCCAGAGAATGAAAATATTAAAAACCTTCTTCAAGAGCAGTTAAATTCATTGTCCAAGTAAGAATTTTCCTATTATTACTTGAGTAATGTCCAGAATTCTGAAAAGGCAAAAAACCTGAAGTTTTTGGCAATTCACAGCTTTAAGGAGAAAGAATGCTTTTTGTCTCTCTAAAGATGAGCTTGAGTCATGACAAGTTTTTATTTTAAACAAAGTTAATTTTTATGTAACTCTTAAAATTGGTGCTTCAAAGATGCTGATTAGTGTCAATATATATTTGGAGCTGACCAGTGAGCATTTGGAATTTTTTAAGCAGTACTTCCCAGGCATGTGTGGTTCTTTGATGTTGGTCCAGGCACTGCTACTTAAATACTTCAGGGTTTGTTAGGATATTTAATTCTTCTCTGAGGAAGAAAAGACAAACAGTTCTAAAAATCCTTTATTGAAGATATATTTCAGAATAATATTCGTGCACATTGCTCTGCTTGCACAGCAAACAGATTTTGACATTCCATTTAAACCATGAAAACTGTAGTTAAAGCTTCCTTTAGTAGGACAGAAAAGGTAACAGCATATTTCTACCCAGTCTGAAACATATGTAGGAAACTTAAATTCATGCATGTGTATCCTTTATGAATTATTAGTAATTGAATTAATGCTGGAATTAGTAGAATTACTGCAGACTAATTTATAGCTTCATGTACATCCTTGTGCTGTTTCCCTTTATTGCAAGGACAGGGAGTTCCTCATGGACTCACTGGACTTTGCTCCTTGACATCAGTTATATCTCAAATTATATATAACTGTTTTCACAGATTTTAATTCAGAAAGGAAATTGAGGTTTGATTTTTTTTTCAGTTTGCGTGTGATATAACCTGTTAGTGTTGGAAACCAACCAGCCAGAAAAACTTGCACAGCATTTTATTGATTATTTGTGGCCTTCTCTTTTGCAGTGACATAAAGAAACTTCTGCTTGATCCAGATTTCACTCTCTTGCAAAGGTGTCTCCTGGTTGCCAGGTAGTAGAGATTCAGATAATTTTACCAAATGTTTTCTGGTTAAATCTTGATGCTCTTAATGCATATGAATGAGCTGAAGTTTAGGAACTCAACCAAATCTTAACTCCTAAACTTCTTTGTCACTCATGTATTAGAGTGTTTTTAGAACCAAGAATGGAGATTTTACCTTACTGAAACATAATTTTATTTGCTTAATGGATACAGAGAACTTCCCTCAGTCTTGGTGGTACTTTTAGAAATGCAGTTCTGCCAACTGTGTTACATTTACTTGTGCAAGGCCCAAAAATGTGAATCAGAACTTTCACAACAGATTATATGCAAACAGGGGTGGGCCTGATTTTTATTTCAAATGTGTTTGTTCCCTGTGGTTCTTCTGCCTAAACTGAACTAATTTTAGTCTGTCTGTATTGAAAGATGTTTTTCAAACTTAGTAACTTGTGGTTGAAAGAAGATACTAATGATTAAGTATAAAATAATAATAAATATCAATTTCCACTTATTTCTGTGCTGAACATTCCCTGAGCTTAATTGCTAATATAACTTTCCTTATTCTTCTCTTGTAGTTTGTCCCATTAATGCAAAGTACTTGTGATCTCCACAAGAATGCATTGATTTTGTAAAAAATTAAATGTGTCGTATTTTTATGTGACAGATAAAAAAAATACAAACTATTTGACATCCTGATTTGTGTCTTCTCAGGCTGTATGGGGATGAATCTGAACTGCATTTCTGGACTATTGCTGCCCACTATTTGCACAGCCTGTGCCAGGAAAAACCTGAGAAACCCAGAGACACAGTAGTCCCTCAGGAACAGCTGGTTAATCCTTTGGATATCTGCTATGATGTACTGTGTGAAAATTCCTACTTCCAGGTATTTCAAAAAGTCCAAAAACAAATTTAATAAGAATGTCATCAGCACAATAAACACTCAGTGTTGTAACCCTCTTATCCTAGAGCATTTTCTTGGACATATTTCACTTTTCTTAGTGACATACCACTCTGGATTAAATAATTCCCTGTTACTTAAAAACAGGTGATGTTACAAAAAGCTCTCAAAATACTTACATGTCTTTTAGATGCTTTTTTTATTTCTTACAGTAGACTTATATTTAAAATATTTTTTCCTCCTTCCTCCAGAAATTCCAGCTGGAAAGAGTAAATCTCCAAGAAGTGAAGAGATCAACGTATGATCATACCAGGAAATGTGCTGATCAACTTCTCCTCTTGGGCCAGGTTTGTGGGTAATATTTGAATTTTTTATTCTTCTTCTTCCCCTGTCTGTTTAAATGTTTCTCTTCCTTTTATAACTCTACAAAAGGAAATAAATGGCTATAAATAAAAATTAATTCCACATATTAATTTACATTATATTCATGATGGGTTTTAAGTGCTATCCTTACTTTGGATGCTTTATTGAAATTATTGCTACACCAGTAGATATTTTTATAGTGTGGTTTAGAATAACTTTCATTTGCTCCAATGTCTTAAAAAGGGTAAAAATTGAAAGACTTTTAAACAGAAGTGAATATGTTGTGGTCAAAGTTCTATTTTTTCTCTTGCCAGACTGACAGAGCAGTGCAACTGTTGTTAGAAACCAGTTCAGAGAATGCACATTATTACTGTGATTCACTCAAAGCTTGTTTGGTCACAACTGTCACCTCATCAGGTCCCTCTCAAAGCACCATTAAACTGGTAGCAACCAACATGATAGCCAATGGAAAGCTTGCAGGTAAAGTATCACTTTCTATTTGCTTATAAACTAGTAATTCTGATCATTATTAAGGTTGCCAATAGAAACAGGAGAGCAGAGAGTCCTGTTGTAGTAGATCTATATGCTGCATATATTACAGCTTGTGCTACCTTTTTTAGCTAACACAAGTTAACCCAAAAATAATCAGTGACTTCTAAAGTTCAACTGGTTTTGATTAATTTTCGTTGGAAAAGTTACTTCTGGAGTAAATCTTGTGGTAGTTGTTTGCAGAAAAGAGGCTGAGCACATCAAGGTATGTATTTTCCACTTTTCCAGTTAAAGAATTGATTAAAATTTGGTGTCCTGTTACAAAGATGAAATATGGCCTTGGTTTCCTTTTTAGTTCAGACCTTGTTTCAAAACATGTGTTTTCTTACAAGTACAGGTTAATTTTGCTTCATGCAAGAGCTGTTCACCATATAACAATTGACTGAAATGCTCAAAGATATGCAGAGAATGTACAAATGTCTGTACTTGCCTGGAAAAATACTTTCCACTCAGTAGACAACACTTCACTGTCAATACATTATGGACAACATTGTAAATTAAGTAAATACATTTAATGGCTAATCCTTTATTTTAATTTAAAGACCATTATCCCTTTATGAGAGATAATGTGAACCCCTTGTCATTTTTATTTAGAGCAAATACAAATGAGAGCTTTGTGTGGGAAAAGATCCAGTAGCTGACACCCAGAAATTAGGAGTTTTCAACATCTTTCTGTGCTGATAAGGAAACAGAGATGCTTTTTGGGGGGGGATGAATGACCTGATCCCACTTTTTTCCCCCCTAACTTACTCTGTGGAGTGGTTTTTTTTCTCCAGAGGGTGTCCAGCTGCTGTGTCTCATCGACAAGGCTGCTGATGCCTGTCGCTACCTGCAGACCTACGGCGAGTGGAATCGTGCAGCTTGGCTGGCAAAGGTGTGTCATTCCCCAGCTTCCAGTTTGCCAAACTACCTCCTCAGCATATGTATGAAGGCTGATGAGGGTGCTGAAGTGCTCCAGAGTTAAATAACTGAAAAGTTAAATCAGTTTGAAATATCATCATCAGTTCTTCCCATGTCTTAAGCTCCAACGAGCCAATCCATTCAATCAGCTTTGGCAGGTTCTTCAGCCTTTTAACTCCACAAAAAGGGCCTAAAAAGGGTTGGAATACTCAATTTTCTAATTTTTGAGCAGTGGTTTGTGAAGTTGCACATAGCTGCAGCAGTACAGAGTTTGTAATGATCTACAAATCCACCTCTGGAAGTCAGTAAGCAACGAGGCAGTGGATTTGTGCTGAGCTCCGTGTGATGTGTGCTCAGTTCAAACTTAGCACCACTCATAAATTTGCATCACCACCTGTTTTGGTTTGCAGATATAATTACAGTAAGACTACCCAGACACAGCATTACCTCCCCACGTTATAATTGGCAGGAGTCAGTAAGGATTTTTCATTGTCTCTGATGAAGTTTCTGTTATGTTTCCTGAAGAAAGCATGGCAAATTTGTACTTAGATTTTCTAAATGAGTGAATCCTGCTTTTAAGAAAAATTAAGGTGTTTTGTCCTTAAGTCTTCAGTAAGGGGTGAAGATTTCTAACTTCTTCATACTTGGGACTTTTAAAAACTTGGGGTAAAAATAACGTTAATCACATGTAAAAATTCAGTGACCCGAGGGGAGTACTTTTATACCTAGATATTTCTCAACTTCCTTTATGTTGTATTAATTCAAGGGATAGGTGTACTTTTTATTAATAACTGATAGTTTCAGCAGCTTTTCCTTCTGACACCTTGGCTTTCCCACCTCCCCAAGGTCCGTTTGAACTCGGAGGAATGTGCTGACGTGCTGAAGCGGTGGGTGGATCACCTTTGCTCTCCACAAGTCAACCAGAAGTCCAAGGCCATTCTTGTCCTCCTGTCTCTTGGATGCTTTACAAGAGTGGCAGAGATGTTGCACAGGTAAAGATGGAACAGCACAACCTGTGTTTAATTTTGTCCAAAATCAGACAAGATGTAGTGACTCAGATGTCAAGGGGGGCTCTGCAGTTCCTGATGTTTGTTTCTCCTTTAGCATGTTTTTCTGGAATTAACTTCAACCTCAGCATTGCATCATTTCTGTGGGCTGCAACTGATACATTTTTAAATTTACTGCAGGCTTTAAGATTGCAAGCACCCACTGACCATGCAGCAATGATTTGTAGTAACTGTGATTTTTTTCTGAGTAATTTGAGCCTTGATCTTTCAAACTGCATCAAATGCGAGTTACTTGAGTGCAAGGGAAGATGTGAGAAAGTTTTAGAAAACCTCTGTGCAAGTGTTTTGGTGCAATGTCCTGGTTTGTATCCTAACAAATGATTCTCTCTTTTTTTTCCCATTTCTCAGCATGAGGTACTTTGATAGAGCAGCTTTATTTGTAGAAGCTTGTCTGAAGTACGGGGCATTTGAAGTTAATGATGATACAAATATCCTTTTCTTTGAAATCCTGTTTGCATCTGTGTGGTCATACACAGTGAGTATGTGTGAGCCAGTGTTAGATGAACTAGTCTGCACAGAAATAGGAGTTCCAGCTTTTATTTTCCAGGTTGTGCAACTTGAGGGAAGTATAAAGAAACAAGTGAAAAGGTGCAATTTCCATTATTACCTTGTCCTGATGGCCTGTGAGGTCTGGAATACAAACTAAAACTGAAAAAAATACAGTGATAGGAGAGAAAAGAGGGGATGATAAAATGCTCTTGGAAATAATTGCTGCAGCCTGTGTAGTGCAATCAGTGGTTCAGTTACCTTTTAAACATTTTATATCAGGGGAAAAAACCCCAACCTTTATTGAACCCCTTTGTAGACCATCATATTGTTTCAGTGGTTGATGAAAGGAGTCAGTTCTGAGACAGTGCAAACAAAGAAATTAAAGGTCACTATCAGTGAACTGAAAATGCAGTAAGTATCATAAAAGGTGTCTGAAGAATTGCTCAGTAAAATCTGCACATCTGACCTGGTGTTCTGGAAACACTGAGCAGTGTCTGAAATGTTTGTACTGTATGCAATAAATAATAATGCATAATAATATTACATATGTAAGTCATACCTGATCCTGGTTTGTGGAGTCATCACTGATGTCAGCTTGTAAATAGAAAAAGACACTAATAAGTCATGTAGATAACTCAGAGTCTAATTAACAAACAAATCCTATAATGTGACCTTAATTTATTTTTTAATTTCTACTCCAAGTTACACCATTGTGTCATGGTAGGTATTTATGCATATCTGAAATATATCTGTTGTAGTTTATATGACTCTACACATTGCTTGATATTCATTCAACAGTAGGATTTAAAGCAACTTTGTTCTCTTTATTTGTGCTGAAAAGTATTGGATTAACACAACTGACAGCCATTTCACACTGGGAGGGCAAAGGAGTAAGAAGGAAAAAAAAGGATTCTGAGTTTTTTCATTGTGCTGTTAATTTGTGTTTTCCTTAATGCTTCATTTACATAAGTTGATCCATGCTGTGTATGCAGATTATGCCAGAAGCTTGAAGATGCTGGGCTTCAAACAGGGAGCTGTTCTCTTTGCCTCCAAAGCAGGAGAAGCTGGGAAAGAGTTACTGACTGAACTCAAACAGCCCAAGGAGGAAGTGACTCAGGAGTAAGAATTTCATGTTTGTCAGCTGATCTGGCTTGTCAGACTGAGATTCCACTGTGTGAAAATACATCTTTCTCTTGGATCACTCTAATAGCTGATTTGTGTGATTTGAGCCCATACTGTTAAATGTGTTTGAAGTCAGAATTAAGAACTGTGGCGTTGTTTCTTTTTGGTAAAATTGTCTCCACTTTCACAAGAGGGGAAAGAAGCCTGTGATAAAATTATACAAGAATATTTCAACTTCTTCAACTGTAGCAGGAATGAGATTTTAAAGTGTGCTGAAAGTGTTGCATACCTGTGTAAAAGTCCAGTCCATTTACTTCTAAAAATCAAACCTTTATAGGACTTCAGTACTGTTGTATTTATATGTATAAATGATTGAGCCTGTACTATAAAATTATAAATATATTTAAAAATAAACACAGATCACAAAGCACATGGTTCTTCCCTGGAACATTGTGTTTTCTCAGTCCAGTTTTTCAGTTTAAAATTCCTGTTATTTCAGATCAGTTCACTGTACTGTCATTTCATAACTGTCTGGAATGGAATCTGTAACAGGTTCACTTACCAATGTTACTCTCCTGACATTCCAAAAATCCATGAGATGTCCTTTTTTTTCAATTAAGGTGTTGTTCTGTTCCATGTTAGTGTTAAGTGTGCACTCCCTGCACAGCTTGGGAACTAAATTCTGCCTTGTGTTGCCTGGGTCATGGGATCAAAGGCTGGGAGAAGTATCCCAGGAGCAGCAGGGTGGGCTCCTGCAGGACAGGCAGGACACTGCTGGTGCTGCCCCAGTCACTGTTTTGTTTGTTATTTGAATGTGTGATTAACAATATGATCCAAAAAGCCAAAATTCTGGCTTTTTCATTAGATCCTTCTAACCCTAACACATCTGATGATCCAGATACTCGAGGATGCCACCAAAATCATATCCTCCCATTTGTCTGCCAGCGTTTCAGTATTTAAGTATTTGTTTGCATTATTGTTTCTTGTGTCAGATGTATCTTTTCTGTGTGTTACTGGTGAGGAATTTTACAGCTGGGGAGCTGTAAAAGTGACATTGCCCTTGCAAATTGAAGACTGTGGCGTGGGAAAAATAGTCTGGGCTAAAAAATTAAGTTCTTCCTTTTCCCACCTTTTTGGAGCTACTGAAGTTTAATATGTTGTAGTGAAAAGAATCATGTAAAATGTCTCTCGTTTGAATGTAATTGGTGGCTTATCTACTTATCTAATCCAATCTACACTGGATTCTCCTTATGTTTGAGTATTGTGGATATGTGTTCTACATTCCTTCCTGGAGGAGCATCAGCTTTGGGACATCTCTAACTGCACAAACTTTTTGGTTCAAATCTAAAATAACGTTTCCAATAAAACTGGAAAAGTTGGACTTGTCAATAATCTTGTGGAATATAAATTGAAAACGTGAGTTTCATCACTCTGAGTAGAAAAGTGAGAGTTATAATTGCAATGTATCTTCTTTTTTCCTGCCACATCTTACATAGATCATAAAATACTTTGTTCAGTGTATGGTGAACTGTGTTCTAGTTACTGTAGCTTGGGAAAATAAGTACACAAGAAAATTTGCCTTAAGTATTAACTGGTGAGAAACAGAATTAAGTAAAATTTGACTGTCATTACCAGTGGCCTAAATTCTGTCTCACATTGACCACTCCAACACTCCTCAATCTCTGCTCTTATTTTTCCCAGCAGTGCTCGTGGATGGGGTTACTCCAGAGTTACTGTGAGCACACACAGGCTTGTTCTGTGACAGATCAAGTTCAGTTGTTTGTCAGTGAGTCTCTGGAATAAATCTGCTTTAATATACAGTTGGATTTGTAACTGATGTTTTTAAGGAAACACATTTCAAAGGCCTTTTAATACTGAATGTTTCTATAAAGTGTGCAGGCTGCAGAATACTGTGTGACATCCCCTTGATGATGAAAATGGAGTGTAAAAGTGAAAAGTTTATTTAGATAATGTTGCAGTCTCACTACAATAATAAAAAGATTTTTAAAATATCTGTGTGTCTTGATTTAATACAACACCATCATCTGCTGCCCTGGGATTGAATGTTGATTGTGTAACCATTGTCATTGTGCTTTCAGGACAGGAACAATGCTCAGGGCTGGGTTTAACAGGGGAAGTGATTATCCTTTGTGCAACTGAGTCACATTTTCCATATTAGTACTAATGAAACATTGTGTTTGTGTAGTATTAATTCCCAAGCTTTACTAGCAAACATAAAATTTGTGTGGGTTAAATTAGAGCAGGACATGGGCTGCACATCCTGATTTTTGAAAAGCACGGAAATAAGTGATGAAAGAAAATCCCTCCCTTTCTGTTTTTATGCTGCCCCATAAACAGTCTTAGAAAGGAAGGCAAGTTGAGGTTTTCTTTCAGTCTTGAAAATCTTAGATGAGTGATTATGATTATGTGATATTAGGTTTATTTCCATGCTATTTGTTGAAATTGTCGGGCCCCTTTCATAGGTTAAAATTCCCCTTCCACTTTTCTGTTTTCTCCTCCTTCCCTGTGAATGCACCAGCAGAATGTGAGATCCAGGATGATGGGAGAGGAGCAACTCCTGAGCAGGGAAACCCAGGGTTATCTGTCAGACAAACTCAGCAGGTGGTAAAGGCAAGGTTGTCAAATACTTCTTTATTGGCCCAACTTAATGGTTTTCTTTTTGAGAATCACATCCCCAAGTTGAAAATACCTTTTTTTCCCATGTCATTGTCACTGCTACTTCATTTAGCAAATGCTCCTGCAGGGTCAGTGCAGTTCCCACTGACAAACTCCCTTTCAGTGGCTGCTTTCCAGAGGGTTATGGAGTGATAATATTCTGCATTGTTCAAACCAGATGCCAACAGGTGTTTTTTTAAAAAAAAGGCAGTGTTATTACTTTTCACCCCAGTGTGGCAGGAGATTAATAGAGTTATATTGCACTTGCCTGGCTCCTATTTCACTTGCTGTAACTAATAAAAACCTATAGGCAACAAATCTCAGTTGCAAGAAGAAGAAGGTCATCTTTGTGCTTTTTTTTTTGTGAGTGGTCACTTTTTTCAAACACTTGTTTTGTATTATGGCCCTCATAAGTCAGTCTTTTTTTTACTCTGAGCCTGCTTTTTGAATCCAACCACAGATTCACAAATAATAGTGTATTTAGGTGACCCTTTAAAAATTATCACAGGGTCTGTATCCCATCTGGAATTTACTATGCAGTTCTTTTCTATTGCTTCAGCTCTAGCATTTTCTTGTGTTAGGGAAAATTAGCAAGATTGCTGCTGCAGGTGTCGTTTTCCAAGACCAGCTTTTGAATCGTATCTTCTTGTCTCCTAAATGAACTTTTTCCTGATGTTTGGTAACCAGCTCCTTTTCTTTTTGCAGAATAGAATTGCCTTGGGAGCAAAAGAACATGTGTTAAAGCAATGGACCCAATGTTTGGAGAACAACTGGGGATCCTTGGGGTGGAAAATATGGTGGTAATAATAATAATAATAATAATAATAATAACTGTCCTCTTTAATAGAATTTCATTTGCCTTAGAAAGTCCTTGCAAAGTAGCTATTCCAAATGAATTTCTGGGGGATAAGAGCATCCTGGGCACTACTATACAGCCATTAATACAGCAGTTTGGATTCTTGTTGCACAAGAATTCCACTTCTTTTCCTGCCAGATAAAGTGTCTTTATCTAAACCAGAGAATTATGAGTGTCGAAAGCCATATGAACATAAACTGATATTTTAAGAATAATTTGATCTTTCTTCATAATCAGAAGGACTTCTGAGTTATTTTTGGCCTGTGTTGACTTGAGAACAAAATCAGGAAGCCTTTTCTTGGCCTCTCAGGAGGACCAGGCAGGGATTTTCTAATTAAAGAGGTCCTGGCTGGAGAGGTTTGTGGCTGGAGAGAGGAGACTTGGCTGGACTGCCCTGGCTGGAAGGGTTTCCACCTGCAGCCAAAGCCACGTGCTGAAGGAAGGTTTCTCTGAGCATCCACATCTCTGCTGAGCCAAGATCACCCCTGTCATTACTCTGCAGCTTCTTCTGAACAAGTTAAGGTAAGCTAGTTCTCCTCTCAGATATCAGTAGTATTAATTATTTTTTACCTTTGACTAATAGGAGAATTCCCCCAAATGCCTTTTCTGCTCTTAATTCTTCAAATTACCTGGCACATTTTTGCAGCTTTTTGGCTGTCCCTGACGTCTTTTTTTGAATAAGGGAGTGTGTGCTGTCCATCTCTCAGCTAGGACCTCTGTAGTTGCACAGGCCCAGGGCTCCTCCAGCCCCTCTGGAGCTTGATCCATGTGGGATGTGCTCTCCTGCCCTTCTTCACCTCCCTCACACCCACCCTGCTCTCCAACATCCCCACTCACGTGGTGCTGGTGCTTGTGTGGCAGAGTCAGCAGCAGCAGGAAATCATTAAAAGGGAAAAGACAATCCCAAAACACACACAAATACAAAACCAAACCAAAATCCAACCTAACCAACCAAACAACAACAATAACAAAAATACCCTATGTGCAAATTGCAAATATCTGAGTCTTTTCTATCCTGCCACATTCTAGTTCAGTAATTTCTTGCCCCTGAAATTTTAACTGGTACCTCCAGTCATGGCAATACTGTATATTGATATCTTCTTGCTTGCATGCCATCCTTCCCTGGCACAACTGATTGGTTTGGAGTACTTGTTTGCTTGTTTCTTAGTTCCTGACAGACCAGAAATTCTATTTCCACAGTCTGAGAGGATTGATTTGCAAATTATCAACGTCGTTTTTTGCTTTTTCTCTGTTGCACAACTAAATACTGCAAAATACTATACAAATAACACCTGCAAAATACTATACAAATAATGCTGGCAAAATACTATACAAACCAGCTCTATTTGTGAAAAGAAGGCAGGCACAACCATTTCTCCAAACTGGAACAAAGTGGAGTATTTTCTTTCTCCCTTACCTCTAGAAAAATAGTTCTTAAATACTTATCAAGCCACGGAGACTTTTCTTTCTGACTGTTTCTTCCAGTTCTACTCTGTGGTTTACCTCAGCATCTGCTTTCTTTTTCCACTGCAAAGCTAAGGCTGGCTTTGATTAAAAGCCAGCTGAAAGGCAGATTAATTCATTGCAAGGAAAAGCAGCCTTGCTAATAGGAAAAGAGAGCAGGAAGGTAATTTGTCAGAGATCGCCTGGTCCTGAATGTGATGTTTTCTGGTAGCAGCTTTTTCTCCCTGTAGGACTAAGCCAACGTGTGGGGAGTTTATTATTATTCTGTGCCACAACCATCTCATCAAAAAGCCAAGACACATTCTTTGAACTGAGCTGAAATCCTTTCTGACTGCTTTGCAGGCAAATTCCTCAGCCACGAGAGTGTTTGCAAAGTATGTTTTTCTCTTTCCCGTTCCACTACATTTTCACGTTTGATGGACTTTTGAAGTGTTTGTGTTTCTGTGAAATTCCAGTGCTTTGTGGTGATATCTGATGTGACTTCAGGAACACAAGTCCTGTGAGGAGCAGCTGAGGGAGCTGAGGTTTTTCTGTCTGGAGAAAAGAAGGCTCAGGTGAGACCTTGTGACCCCCTGCAACTCCCTGAGAGGGGGTTGTGGCCAGGTGGGGTTTGAGCTCTTCTCCCAGGTGACAAGTGGTAGGACAAGGGAAAACAGCCTCAAGTTGCACCAGGGAAGGTTCAGGTTGGATAGCAGGAAAAATTTGTTCACTAGAAGAGTCTCCTCAGTGAAGTAGTGGAGTCACCATCCCTGGAAGGCTTCAAAAAACAAGTGGATGTGGCACTTCACAATATGGTTTTGTGGGCATGGTGGTATCAGGTCGAAGGGTGGACTTGATCTTGGAGGTCTTTTCTCAACCTTAATGATTCTACAATTATTTAATTTATTACCATTATTATTATTGTTGATATAAATATTGTTGTTAACGTTATTTGTTTATCATTATTTCCCCCTTACTGCCCTCAGTAATCTGTCACGAGCAGCTTCCCTCCACAGCTTCAGTTTTCCCTTATCCTAAGACTCCTTCCCCATCCCCTCTGGCTTTAAACTCACCCTTAACAGCCCTAATAACGTATTATTCCATTAAAATCCTAGAAGGAGAGTTTCCAGCTCCTGCAGGAGAGGGCAGCAGAGATCAGCAAATGGAGAGGTTTGGGGCAGCCACTTGCACAGGGAAACAAACTGAACCAAAGGCTCGAGTTTTTCCTTTCCTTCTGTTCAGTCCTTAAGGAGTGGAAGCTTCCAGGCACTAACCAAGCAGAAACAAGCAGATATAGATTTTAGTGGCAGCTTTAAATAGCTGCAGACTGTTGGGAAAGGAAAGAAGGGCGTTGAGGTTGTCCAGTTTTCTTATAAGTAGGAGTTCAGGTCATTATTAAACAAAAACACTTGAAATCTGTTCTGATTTAGCAAGTAAGAAATGCTTGAAAATGCATTAATAAGTATGATTTAAAACATTATTTTGCATCTAATGCCTGAAGGGTAGGGTTTGCTTTTTTTTTGCTTGGTGGCTTGTTGTGGTCTTGTTCAGTTTATTTTTATGCTGAAGGATTTCCTCTCAATTATTTACAGTAAAGGGGAGATTTTCTTCCTAGAAAGCACTGAGAGAAGATTTAATGCACACACAGAAATTTCAAAGTGTGTCCTATGTTCAAGCAGCAGAAGTGAACTGTTCTTGCAGTTACTTGGAGGATCAGAGGATGGTTGTGCCAATAATCCCCAGTAACTTCCTGGCAGCTTTTCAGTGATCACAGGACCTTGTTCTTCGTGTTTATGTGTAGGAAGAAGAAATGAGCAGAGAAAATTTATGACAGGAAAAGATCTCTCTGATGGTTTTCGAAGACATCCCTCAGCACTTGCTGGTATGGCTGTTCCTGGTGAGCAGCAAATTGTTTGTGAATTTTAGTATGATTTTAGCATATTTAAGTAAACTAAAAAGCACTGGGAGCACAATTGGCCAGAGGCACTGGTGTTGGGACAACAGATATGCTGGAATAATCTTTTATTATTGTTATTAAAGCTTCTAACTCTTGACTGACAGACGAAACTCTCCTATCAGCTTCAGAGCATCCCCTCTGAGGGGATACCAAACTGAACAATTTCTTTTTCAATGTGTATTTGTCATGGTGCTTAAAGCCCTACTTGAGATAATTCTGAGCCCAGAGCAGTTTCAGTTTAGCAGGAAGCAATCTCTGCATTTTCAGCTGGAAAACAAACACAGAAAAAGGTTGTTTGATGTTTAAGGTCCCTTCTAACCCAAACCATTTTATGATTCTATGACTCTCCCACCTCTCCTGAACTTCCTCATTTCCTTACTCTTTCTGTATTGCAGGTTCATGAATTATATGGGTTTGTGGACCAGGAAGGTATGTTTGTACCGTGAACATCATGGACATCATTTGTCAAAAAAGAGCACAGCTTGTCAGGAAGAAAATGCACCAAAAACCCTGAGGACACACATTGTGCAGTGTCTTTACAAAAGAAGGGTTTGTGACAAACAGGAAGGTGAGTATTGGCTGATGCTTTCTTCAGATACAGATGATGTATTTTATGAAGCAAACAATTTTATTTTAAAACACGGGCCTGCTCATGCTCACAGCATGAACCTAGGGATTTAAAAAGTGATTATGTATATATAAGGAGCTCATAGTCCTTATTGAATTGGTCCTCTCCCAGTTTGTATTTGGCTCTGGGCTCCTGTTTGCTGTCTGCCCCAGGGCTGAAGGGTGGCAGGGGGCAGTGCTGGCAGCTTCTGAGCTTCTGTGGTTGTTGGCTGGAGCTGCCCCAAAAGATGCCCCTGTGCCCATGGGTTTGGGGGCTGCTTTGTCTCAGCTCCTGGGAGCTGTTCTCACTTTGGGCTTGTTCTCCCAGGAGTCTGAGCAGGTAGAAAGGTGCTCTGAGTGATGAGGGTTATTGAGCCTTGAAGGCAGCTCAGCCTGACAGCAGCTGCACCCCAGGACAGGGATAAATTGCTTGCATAAATAAAGATGATGCAAGCACTGGCAATGCCAGGGGAGCTCCCTCCCAAAAGCAATTCTGTGTTCACTAGTACAACCTTTGCTCAGCTCTCCTGTTCTAAGAGGTCTGAGAGGTGATTTTTCCTCTCCCAAAAGCAAAGTTGGGCCACAGAGCAGGGCTACTACACCAGTTTCCCTGCTCTGTGCTTATAGCTCTGGCTGTTTCTGGGGGTTTTGTCATTTATCCTCATGTGAGTCAGGAATATCTGTTTTGAGAGTCCATTTCCTTTTCTTTTTAAAGTATCTCCTTCTTATGGTTTCTTGCTCTGCTGGTGGGTAACTTCTAAAGAGGCCTTTTTGGTAGATTTATTCACAAGTAAGCAAAAATGTCACTGTTCATCCTTGAGTGCTGGAAAGGCCAGAAGGCTCATGAAAACAACAGCTTGATTAAAAATCAGTTACTTACACTTCCACAGAACTAATTAAACCAAGTTGGAATGTCCGTATCTGATGCTGGATGCATGGAACGGGTTGAGCACTGTGTCTGATGCATGGACATGCTGGGACAGTGGCAGAGGAAGCTGAAGCAATTTTCTCTAAGGCTTTAAGTAACTTTTGTCTTTTTTCTCCAACCCTCATCCTCATGGATATCCATGGAATCATGGAATCCCAGAATGGATTGGGTTTGGCTTGGGAGGGACCTTAAAGATCATTGAGTTCCAACCCCCTGCCATGGGCAGGGACACCTTCCACCATCCCAGGTTGCTCCAACCCTCATCCAACCTGGCCTTGGACACTTCCAGGGATGGGACATGCTGGTAGTCCAATGTCCTGTCTCTTTAGGTGGGTTTCAGAAAGGTTCTATGCCTGTATTGTGTGAAATTTTTTTGTTACAATCTGCAGTGCAGCTACGTGGTGCTTTGCATTAAAATCAAAGGAATGACTACCAAATTCTGGATTTACCCATATGCCTTGGGATCATGTTCTGAATACTGAGAGTCAGAAAAGTGGGGGGACAAAAAATCATCTATATTGTCTATATTGTCAGTATTTTTTTATCTTAGTAGAGTATTTTTCAGGGTAACTAAATGTAACTTTTAGAGAACTACCCCTCCGTATATCAAATATTTATGTGACTTCTAAAGTATAAAATTAGACTTGATAACAAAAAAAAAAGGAAAAAAACCCACTAAATTTTTTTTATTTCTCTTTTTCAACAGTTACATACAGAGGGGTAGTTCTCTAAAAGTTACATTTAGTTACTCTGAAAAATACTCTACTAAGGCAAGAAAAATCTGACAATATAGACAATATAGATGATTTTTTTCCCCATTTTTCTGACTCTCAGTATTCAGACTGTTTGATTTCAGTTTTAATCACCTTATTGCTGAGAAGTGTCTCAACTGCTTTTCGAGATCCACTTGGTTGCTATTGATTTTTTTTTACTCACTGTTTTTTTATGAATAAGAGGAACTGACTTTCTCCTCGCAGATCTTCCCCATCCTTTTCCTCTTTCAGTCCCCTTAGAAATGATAACATGTTCTCACAGAGGAATGACTTACACTGAAAGGCTTGATTCCCTCCAAAATCTTTCCTTCTTTTCATGTCTCTGTAGGATTTCAGCCTTGCCAGCTCTTCTCTCAAGTTCCATGCTGCTTATGTATGTCACTGTTGAAGACAGTTTTCTTGTCACTGTCTCTGTGGCAGAGGGTTTTTATGGCAGCAATTATCTCAGAATGAATACTTTGTTGGGATTAATGATTTCAATTAATGTCCTTTTAGTTTGGTTTTTTGTTTTGTTTTTGTTTTGTTTTAAGTTTCTGTGTGCAAATCGTGGGCTGCTGTTTAATTTTGTCTTCCAAACTTTTAATTATTCTAAGTTTTGCTCTGTTCTCTTCTACTAACAGTGTCACAGGTTCCCTGTGGGAGTCCAGGTCAGGATTCAGTAACAAAACCAAGTGAAGAGTTAATTGCTTGGGCTCTATCCCATCCTATTGTCTGTCCTCTGACCTAATAGTTAAAATCCTTAAAATGACATAGCTGATGGGAACAGTTGCATTCACACAAGGTGAATAATCTCCAAGAGAGCTTTTCAAATTCTCTGTGATGCATCTTCAGGATGTGACTGAGCAGAGCTTTCCAATTGCACACCAGCTGAGGGTCTGCCCAAAGATTCCTTGTGTACCACGCCTTCCCTAAATTCATCCAAGTTATTCAAAGAGAATCAAATGGCAATGGATGTAAAAAAAAAAAAAAAGTCAGCAAAGAGAAGTCATATTTGCTTTGAAAGTTTGTAGAAAAGGGTTGGATTCTTTTCTGTGAGTTTGGCAGGTTCTGATTCAGCTCTGGTAGGAATTATTCAGGAAAAAAAGATGGATTCTGTGTGAGAGAGAGAGAATATACACATAATTCCCAGGGAGTCTTGACAGTCTGTGCAATTATCCTGATTTCTGACATCTCTGGACAGTGGGAGAGGATAAAAATGAAGTTCATATTTGATATACATGAATTCTTAAGGCAGAAAAGCCAGCTTGTCTCCTGAGATGCCATGTGATGTGCCCCACAGTCTCTGGGAAGGCAGGAGGTCAGCTCTTAGATGCCCTCTCCAGATTTAGAACCTCATTTAAAATTACAACTTCTGCTAAAAATCCACGTGCCGTATTTCCAGACTGAATTGGCCCAAATTCAGCTTTTAGCCAGTCACCATGAAGGCAGACTGAGGGTGTTCTGTGTGCCAGAGCCAGGGGGGAGCTGCTGGGTGCCAGCCAGGTCCAGCCCCTGGGCCAGGGGGATTGAGTGGGACAGTGCCTGGCACTGCCAGGGTCCCCCAGCTCCCTGGCAGAGAGGACACATCATGTGGGCACAGCAGGATGGACCCACAGCCCAGGGTTGTCACTGCTGTCCCCCCTGGACACACAGTTTAATAATTTTACAGTATCAGGAAGTTACCTGCCCAAAGTAGAAAAAACCCAGACATGGATATGGTAAAAATATTTCCCATGCTGCTGATGGATAAAGAGTGATCACCAACATGTCTTTGGCCACACATTTCAGTGTCATTTCTATACAGAAATAACAGCTTCAGCTCTTATTTTTAATGGGTATCAGGGGTTATAATACAGCTCAATTCAGGCCTGTGATGTTGCTCTCTATTTCTGCATGGTCTCCTACAACAATATTCAGGGGCAGCAACTTTCACTGCTCCCTTCTATAAGGCAACAAATATGGTGTTCAACACCACTGGACACAGAATAAAACCAAACATCCAGTGGCAGCTGTGACAGATATCCCTAAGGAATGTGATTCACTTTAAATATTGTTTACAGACTGATTAATGGAGACTCTAAAGCACATTTGGCATGATGCTGCAAGAACTCACTTTGTCCCGTGCTATCAAGTGAATCCAGAGCATGAATTCAAATTGAGTGGGAACATTATGATCGTTAGTGTTTGCTGATGGATTTGTTTGGTTGGTTGGTTTGGATTTTTTTTTTAAAAGCAGAAGCTGCCATCTTTTCTAGCTGGCAAATCAGCAACTTTTACGAGCTATCATATTTTCCCATCTCGTACCCAGCAAAATCATTCTGCCGTGGCCATTTTGCAAATTAAACTTTGATTTTATGGGAGAGTTGTAACACGTGTTTTCAGTCAGATGTGAAGCTATAACAGAGGGGGAACACTCCTGGTGCAGTGCTTGGTTTCTGCTACAGCACAGAGCAATGTCACCTGAAGGGCTGCACTGATCCATCTTGGTTCCATTTAATAGAAGAGGAGTTAAAGTGAGGAAAAGCTGAGCCAGTAGCAATAAACAATTTACCATAGAAAGGCTTCTCCTTAGAACTGTTGACTCTACAATCTCAAAAGTGATGGCCCTGCCTTTCCTCCTGGCAGGAGGTTTGGATCCTACACCTTTCTCTGCCCCTCAGCTACCCTGTGGGCAGGTCACTTGATTTTTTTTCTCTCCTGTGCAGGAAAAAAAAAAGTGAGGGTGATTTCTCTCTTCCTATAGCAAATTCTCTGAAACCAATAGATTAAAAAGTGCTACATAACAGACTAGGAGTTTACAGAGTGCAGATTCAGCACTGAAAAGACGAACAAGGCAGGTGGAAAACTGTATCATGTATTTTATTACATATTCAGTTATTATTATTGCAAAATCATGAGATGAGAAAAGTCTGCAGTGATTGTATTTTTTCCTGAACCTTTGCTGAGTCCTGCAGTGGCATCTCTTGTGAACATGATGTTTGCTCCCACTGATTCACTCACAGGTTGCAGTGCAGACACCTAAGGCTGCCCAAAACATCCCACGGGGAAGAAATTAAGGTTTCATAACAGACATAATAACATAATAACGAGATGTCAACACTCCCCAAATATACGACCCATTAGTGGCAGAGGAGGGTTCTTGTGACCCAAGTGCCCAAAGCAGCTCAGATGAGCTTTCCAAAGCAGGAGGGATCTTCTGGGAATACTGGTCAGGCTCTTCCAAACAGACATAAAGCAGGTTGGTTTCCTGAAAAACAGGATTTCACTAAAAATAAGCAACAGGGATCGTCTTAGGACAAGGCAAATGAAGTAGTTGGAAGAATTTGTATCCATAAAACTGTCCTCATCCTGATCCTTCCAGTGTTGTCTGGCACAATTTTGTTTAAAAACATGCACAAAATTCACAGAGATTTTCTGTGGAGTAAAAGCAGCAAGGCAATTTTCCAGTAAAAAAATTCAAGGTGATACTGATGAAATGCAAAGTTTGCATTTAGTGAAACACCTTGTTCTAAACTGGGTCTGGTTTCCTCTATTAAGCTCCAGTTTTTCTTGCTGTATGTAAAATTTCATTCATACAAAGAAAAATATGGGTGGAACATATTACAGTTGTCGTGGATGATCTTTATAGAATCAAGCTTATTGGGGCTTGCTGCTTATAATTTTCCTCTGACAGCATTTTGAGCCCAAATTTAAAATCCTCTAAACAAAACCAAACCATGAGCTGCTTGAGGTGGTGACTGTTTTAGATTTTCTTTGATCCCTCTGCAGACCCAGGCCTAATTTAATGAATTTGTTCATACATTTCAGTTCTTTGTTTATTTTCTAAAAAGGTAACAATTTGGAATTAAAAATAATTGAAAATAGAAAAAAGAAGTCATGCTGATGCTTTTCTCCTTTTAAATCCGTTCAGATACACGGTGGTGACACAAAATTAACAGAAATGACCTCAAGTTGCACCAGGGGAGGTTTAGATTGGATATTAGGAAAAATTTCTTCACTGGAAGAGTGGTCAGGCATTGGAACAGGCTGCCAAGGGAGGTGGTGCAAGTGAATGAAACTTTGCTGTATTCCAGCCTTCCCTGTCACATGAGGAAACAGAAATAATCTCTCCATTTATGATGGTAGCTGCAATATTGAGGAATGATGCAGCTGTTTGATTTACAGTGTTGTTTTATACTTCATCTTCTAAGATTAGGCAGGACAGAAGTTGCAAGACCTTCAGACAACTTCTGGCCCACAGAACACTGAGAGTTTTGTAGAGTCTGACCAAAAAGTGAATTTTCAGTTGGCTAAAGTTCTGCAAATTTATTTATCATCTTCTGAAAACAAATTTATCTCTTACATTATTCCCTGAGAAGTATTCAGTACTTCTGATCAGTCTATGAGCCTGCAGTCAGCTGATAGGTTTGTTTGATCCTGTGGACCAGATAAAGGAAGAAGGGTCTTTCCTGTAGCCAAACCTCGCCTGGGGCTGGTCTCAGAAAGTGAAAGCTGAATAAAAGGTTTCATTTTCCCTAGAAAATGCAATTTGTTAGGACTGAAATTTTCATAGAATCATAGAATAGCTGAGTTGGAAGGGACCTGAAAGATCACTTCGTTCCACCCCCCTGCCATGGGCAGGGACACCTTCCACTAGCCCAGGTTGCTCCAAGCTCTGTCTATCCTGGCCTTGGACACTTCCAGGGATCCAGGGGCAGCCACAGCTTTTCTGGGCAACCTGTGCCAGGGCCTCCCCACCCTCACAGGGAAGAATTTTTTGCTAATATCTAATCTAAACCTACTCTCTCTCAGTTTGAAGCCATTCCCCCTTGTCCTGTCCCTCTCCATCTTTCCTGCAGGCTTCCTTCAGCATCTGATTGCAAACCCACATCTTACAGCTAACATTTCCGTGTCTAGGAAGGAACCTGGTCCAAGAGGACATCAGAGTCAGGTCAGCAGCCTGGAGGTCACACGTGCCTGAATACCTGGACAACCAAGTTGTTAAATCCCCAGGAGTATTTGCTTTCCCATTGCATTTGGGCAGCAAAAAACTACAGGTAACTTTTGTCTTTCCAAGCTACTGCAGAATGAATTCCTGTTGTCTTGTCACTGCCAATTCAAAGTTCTTCCCTGACCTCTCTCTCCCCACTCCCATTTCCTCCAGCAGCCTCTTTGTAGCTGGAATGGTGACTCAGGCTCAAGCCCTGCTGCATCTTTGCTGACTCAGTATCTCACAAGAGACCTTTGCAATGTTTGGTTATATATTATATATACATATATATATATATATACATCATGCAATAAGGCAAGCAGGTCACCAGGTTCTGAGCTGGGCCAGCAGGTTAAGGTAGAGAGCACAAGGCATTGGCCAATACTGCTCTCATCAACTCCAAAAAAGTTCTCTCTCAAGTGGTTTATTCCTGCTCCAAATCGGAGGAAGCCAAAAAGGGAGTGATGACTTGAGGGCATCCACAGTGTGTATTTATTAAAAAGAAGCTTTCAAGAGAGGAATGTGTGAGCTAATGCAGTCCTAGAGCAACAGTAACTCGTGCTTCAACACGTTGGGTGCATTTTTGTGTCTGTGGCTGATTACTTGCCCCTACTTGTCAGTGTTAATGATCTCCTGCTAAATGAATGTTCAGCTTAGTGGTCAACAGACAACAACTCCCAAGCTGTCAGAGAATAGGTTTCCTCACACCTCTGGGCCAGTGAGGGGGAGTGTAAACACATCTATTTAGCACAAGGTTGGTTGGTGTCCAAGCATGTGACAGAAAAAAACCCAAAAATTAGAGCAAAAACAAGACACATTTCAAATAACAAAAGCCCAAACCATCAGAGCATGTCATAATGTCCTTGTCACTTAACATCTTGAATCAAAAATTGCTAAGAGAGATTTTTGAATCTATATCAGAGATGTTTTATTTTTAAGGAAACTAGGGTGCACATATGCTGGGAACAGCACAGATTGATTGTCCAAGGGCAGAAGGTTAAGTGACTGGCATCTCATGATCTCTTACACTCTGGTTTTATGTCTGCAAAATATATTTTCACTGCCTGCATAAATTACACTCTCCACTTTATCTTAAGAGACGTTGCCTTTCGAGTTTCAATTGGCATCCAGGTATCCCAGCCATGAACTCCTCCACACAGATCACACGGCTGAACTATTAAAAGCTTTTGTTAAGAGGGGGAAAAAGTATGCTCCTGAGCTATTGGAAAGTTCAGGAGGTGAAAAAACATTTCCTGCTTCTATAAATGACATGTTTGAAAATCAAGTGTCTCATCACAATGGTCATTTGGAAGCTGCAGCTGGCAGCTCTCACTTTGGGGAGGAGAATGGCTGTGTCTTTGACAGTAGTGAAGCAGCAGTGGATGTGTGAGATGGCTGGCAGTGTTCATAAAGATGTGATTCTCTCTAAACTGAACTTTTAATTTAGTGTCAGCAGCTTTCTGAAGAAAATATTAAGGCACAAATGAAAATATTTCTGGAGAAAGCTTGATTTGGGGGGGGCAGAAGGAGTACAAGGGAGGGAGGGAGAATGATTTCTCAGCTCTACAGGGTAATTCTGGCTGGGAGGGACCTTAGTAGAGCTCTAGTCCAACCTTCTGCTCTGAGAGGATCAGCTCTGGGATGACAGCAGGTTGTGCAGGGCTTCCTGGTCTGGTCTTGGAAACCTCAAAGGATGGAGACTCACAGCCTCTTGGGGCAACCTGCTCCACTGGCCTCACGAGGGAAGGATTTCTGCCAGCATGTGAAGCCACTCGAGTCTGGGTATTTGAAATCATGAGACAATGTGACCAGTAGTGGCCTTTGAGACAATTCCCTTCCTGTGAAAAGACAGGAATGTACACCTGTGGTTTTTGGGGGCAGAACTTTGTCACTAGACCACACTGTTTTGGGAGAGTATTTATCCCACCTGTCCCAGTGGAGCTACTCCAACTGATGTGGGAGGTAAAACAAGTAGGGTTCTGTTGGTTGGACCCTGTAGGAAGGCAGCAGGCAGGAATTCTTGCTGGTGTTTTCCTTTGCAGTGTTTCATGGGGTGTCTCACCTGGGAGGGGTGCTGCTGCCTGTTGGATGGAGCCCAGCAGGTAGGGCAGGGACAAAGAGGAGCTGGCTCATGGTGCCAGATGAGCTTTTGCAGTCTGGTCCCTGTCTAGACTCAAGGAGCTTTCTGAGGGGTGTCAGGTGCCTTCAGGACCACAGAGCAGCTGATCAGGGTGTTACAGGCTCTAAGCCTGGGCTTTCCATGAGCTACCAGCTGGGAGTTTTGGGGCTGGGTCCTGGAGCCCACAGGGCAGGACAGAGGAGAGGTTCCCTCTTTGTTTCACCTCCCCGTGCTGCAAAGATGCAGCAAGGGATGGAAACTGCACCCAGGTTTCAACTTTAAACCCTGAGAACAACTGAAGAGCAGGTGCAGAGGAGAGCAACAAGGCTGGGGAAGGGACTGGAGCACAAGTGCTGTGAGGAGAGGCTGAGGGAGCTGGGGCTGTTCAGCCTGGAGAAGAGGAGGCTCAGGGGAGACCTCCTCACTCTCTGCAACTCCCTGACAGGAGGGGGGAGCCAGGTGGGGGTTGGTCTCTTTTCCCAGGCAACTCTCAACAAGACAAGAGGGCTCGGTCTTCAGCTGTGCCAGGGGAGGTTTAGGTTGGATATTAGGAAGAATTTCTTTCCAGAGAGGGTGCTCAGCCGTTGGAATGGGCTGCCCAGGGAAGTGGTGGATTCTCTGTCCCTGGAGGTGTTTAAGGACAGACTGGATGTGGCATCAGTGCCATGGGCTGGGAACCACAGCGGGGTTGGATCAAGGGTTGGACTTGATGTTCTCAGAGATCCCTTCCAACCCAGCTGATTCTGTGATTCTATTATTCCATGATTCTATGAAAGTTGTGGTGTGGAGCAGCAGTGTGTAGTGCTCAAGTCTTTGGCACACAGGGTGTTCCAGCACCATTCCTCACACACTCCATTTAAGCATCTATTTAACCATTTGAGTGACCAAAGCCAAGAACTCTGCATATTGTATAACCACATCTCCTGTTGATACCTGTTAAAATATATGTGTGTGTGTGTTATTAAAACTGTATATCTGGAAGTAATTTGAGCTGTGTTGATAAGTCCCCCAGGGTTTTCTTTTTTTCCTTTGTTTATGCTTCTCTTAGAATTCAGTTTAGCAGATTGTATACAAATATCAACGTTTATTTGTCCATGGGAATGCAGGAGGGAGTTTGGAGTTTATTTACTTGCTGTTACTGACATCTTTGGGGTCTTTAGAAGTAGTATGTCTGTATCCAAAATAATTTTTTTTTAAATACCTAACAGTCATTAGATTTTATGGCTATTTAATAAATTATTTGAGGAGGTATTCTGAATATAAAGTGTTGCAATGTGATGGCTTATTTTTATGCTCTTCTCTATGCATAGAATATAATGATTTTTATTATTTATTACACAATAGGCTTTAAGAAAGACTATTGAAAAGCTAAATATTTACCAGGGGTAAAAGCTGGATTTATGATGGATTTTTCTCTGTAAATTTTGACCAGCTTGGAATGGAGACTGATGTTTTAAAACCTGTTTTTCGTATGAAATGCTATTGTAAATGGAAAATTTTAATTTTAAATCATTCAAGGGAATAACATCAGCCTCTAAAAATGTGTTTTCAACTGAGTGGTCTTTACCTTCACAGACCAGTTACTATGGATGAGACCTCTAATATGACTGAAGGTTGCAAGACTGGATCCAGAGTAAATACTTGATTTAGTGGGAGAATATTCTGAGTACTTTGAAATGTTATTCAAGATACCCTAAAGTATATTTATAATTTACTGGAAATGTTTGCTGTTCTCAGCTTATTTTTCTTTCTCTACTGGTAGTATTTGAAGTATACTTGTAATAACCCACCGTATAACAGATATTTTCCACTTCCTTTGAACACTGTCATGTGAAGTAACCATAGGTTAGAATATATTCTTTAAAAAAAAAAAATCAAAACAAACCCCAAACTTTTTCAATGTCTTTCATCATAGAGAGAAGGCTAAGGTCTCCAGATGAAATGTAAAATAAAAAATACTGAAGTTTACTCTGAGCCATGAAATGGCTTCTAATATGTTTCTGACTGTATTTCCAAGAAGTCATTTTGAAGACTCTTGAAGGCAATATTTAGGGGGAAATTTAGATACTTAAAATGGCACATCCCTGGAAATTAGACACCTGTACCAAGAAAGGGTTTGGATAGCCTGTTCCTGTCTATTGTGCCTTGCCCAGGTTCCGAAAATTAACTGTCCAGGCTGTCTCCATGGAGCTCTTCCCTCCTCCTGGGATGGCACTGTGTCTCCTAAAGCTGTGGCCAGTGTCACCAACACTCACCTTTTCCATGGCTGACTCATCATCACTGCACCAGGTGAGAGGGAGGTGAGCCAGCCTTTCTTTCCTGCACAGCTCCATGCTCTCCCAGAATTGTGCAGGTCCCTCCAGGCTCTTGACTTTTCTGTGCTGAGGTATCATCCAGCTCTCCTGTGGAAGGTGAATTATTGTGCAGCCAGGAACACAAACCTCCTGCAGCTAAAAGGAAAGGGGGAGGCAGCCAGGGCTGTGGCCAAGGAGATTTTGAGGGGAGTTGTTTGGTCCCCATCATGGTTGTTCCTGTCAGGGGAAATCTTAAAATCACAGAATGGTTTGGGTTGGAAAGGACCTGAAAGATCAACCAGTCCCACCCCCTGCCATGGGCAAGGATACCTTCAAAGGGCTTCAAGTCCTGTCCAACCTGGCCTTGGACACTTCCAGGGATGGGGAAGCCACAGCTTCTCTGGGCAACCTGTACCAGGGCCTCACCACCCTCACAGGGAAGGATTTCTCCCTAATATCTAAACTAAATCTACCCTTGTTTTATTTGAAGCCTTTCCCCCTTGTCCTGTCCCTCCAGGCCCTTGTCCAAAGTCTCTCTCCAGCTCTCTTGGAGCCCCTTTAGGCTCTGGAAGGGACTCTAAGGTCTCCCCAAAACCTTCTCTTCTCCAGGTTGAATGACCCCAGCTCTCTCAGAGTGTCTCCACAGCAAAGATGCTTCAGCCTTTTGAGCACCTTTGTGGTCTCCTCTGGACTGGCTCCAGCAGGTCCATGTCCTTCCTGTGCTGGGACTCTTCCAAAAGATGCAACCATTGTGATTTAGGTGATTTTGGCAACAACAATTTAGATACAATATGGAGATCTCTGTGATCTGCAATCATTAACTAAGGACCTCATTTCTGCCCCTAAATGCTGTGCTTGCTCTCAGCAATCCCACTGAAAGGTCTTACTAGTGAGTACAGTGTATATGTTTATATTTTCTGATCACATATTAACACAACCTACTTGGTGCTTGGCTTCCTAAAAAAATGTTTAAGAAACTCATTCCTTACAAACCCATCTTAGGACACTTCACTGAATTATTTACTTCATTGATAACATTTAAATTTCTATCTAAAGAAGGTCAATGGTTCTTGAGGGAGCTGGTTAACAACCAGCACCACAGTGCTGGGGCCATGCAGGAATGCAAGCATGTGTGTCCAGCCAGCATTTTTTTGGCTATACATGTGATTGATGTACTTGGGATATTTCTGCTTTAAGCTGGACTGAACCTGAGCTGACATATTTCAAGCAGACTTATCAAAGCAAAGAGGAGCCTGGTGTGGGGGAGAAGGCACAGGATCAGATCCTTTATCTTCATCTACCTCACAGAAGCCTCCAGAGATTTATTTTATTTTGACTGAGATGGTGAAAACATTCCCTGCTCATGCAGGTTGAGATCTTATCACACAAACCTCAGTGCAAGGCATGTTTCACATTCAAGGTATGAATGCTTGGAAACAGAGGCTTATAAGGACATTGCTGACAATGTTTGGTGTTGCAGTAGAGCTGATGGTTGGTCAAAATGATCTTGGTTTTAAGGTAAAGATTTGAATTTGATTTTACAGAGTAATATCCTGAAAAAAAAAAAAGAGGGAAAACATTACTTAGGATGAGTCATAAAAATGCTTTAAAAATGCTATTAAGATTTAAGGCATAATGTAGATCCTATAAATCTACTCTGCATTCTTTCACTAGGAATGACTGACTTTTATGAAAACTTGGGACTGTAAATCAAGACCCTAAATAAGGGGGGATTTTGACGTGTAAATATAGATTGTACATTAGCTGAGCCCAGACTTGACTGCCTCCCTGGTTCCATAGGGGCCACACAAAGCAGGCATTTATTCTCCTGAGCAACAGTTTTGCCTTCTAAAAGCTGGTAGGGAAAAATATAATTTGTCATTCCTCTGGGGAGAAACGTTTTTCCTGTTGATTTGGGCAGGGGATTTGCTTGCTCCCTCACTCAGCCCTGCTGTTCTGCCTCCCTGTTCATCCATTTCTTGTTCAGGGTTGTTTGTGTGTGTGTTTGAGGAGATGCCATCACTTCTGAAAGCACTCCTGAAGCTCTCCGGACACAAATGTTAACAGGAGGGATAAACCCACCTAGAAGGATAAACCCCACACACGCAGGCACCCAGCCCTTTTCAGTGTTCACAGGTGGAGTTTGCTGTTCCTAAAGCTGTTTTAAGAAGCAGCTTCCACTCTAAACTATCTTTCAAAATCCATTTCAATATCCTTAGGGAATGCCAACAGCCTTCCATGGCATTATCACAAGTATATTTGACCATTTGCATCTCTGGCCTCAGATTAATTTGTTTTCTCCCTGTCCGTGTGTCCCCCACCCCGTAACTCATCCGATGGGATCGTGCACATGGAACTCTCCCCATCCCTCCAGCTGCTCATGGGAGCTGAGCACAGACCTGGCACTTGCACAGCAGCCAGATTATTTAACCTTATCTGCTTTGAGCTTCTATATTTAAACAAGGAGGGCTCTTTGTCACTGAACTAATAGAAAACATAACTTGACTGGATGCCTGGCTTTTAAAGAAAGGGCATCTATCACTTTTATGTGGCATTTCAAAGAAGAAGGGATTTAATAATACTGAGAGACAAAGAAGGGAGTCTGACTTAATGTACAACTAGCCAGCTAATGATTAACTTCTCCTACTACTTAATAGGTTTATGATAGAAAAAGAACCCAACAAGCCCAGTGCAATGGTGTGGGTCAGTGTTGTGTGAAGGAGTTTGCTGCACTGTCTAAAGTGATACAAAACCTGAGTGCAGCTGGTGGGCAAGATTATATGATACATTTCAAAAAATACATACAAAGCTTTTAAAAAGCTTTTAAAACACAAGGGTGAGGAGAGAAGCAGGGAGCCTTCATGTTGCAGGAATGAGCAGTGAGTGCAGAACATGACTGAAAGAGAGTAATTTTAAATAAGATATTAGGAAGAAATCCTTCCCTATGAGGGTGGGGAGGCCCTGGCACAGGTTGCCCAGAGAAGCTGTGGCTGCCCCATCCCTGGAAGTGTCCAAGGCCAGGTTGGATGGGGCTTGGAGCAACCTGGGCTAGTGGAAGGTGTCCCTGCCCATGGCTGGGGATGGGATTGGATAATCTTTCAGGTCCCTTCCAACCCAAACCAGATCTGTATTTATGAGAAGAACCTGCTGAATATGTTCCCCTCAGATTAAAGAGTGAGAAGCAAACTCTTCATCCTCACTCCTCCTCCAGTGGAAAAATGGCTTCATATGTTCAGTTTCCTTTTATGAAAGCATACTACAAATGAGGGAGAAAAAGCTGTTTTTACTTTCAAGGCATTTCTGTGCAATGGTATTAAATTATTTCTTGCCAATGCGACCATCTGAGGATGGTTGTTATATGTATTCTCAAATAGAATTATTTAAGAATGAGTTAGTTTTGATAAAAAGTGGGTTTCTTGTCAACTGTAAGTTGACAGTAACTTTGTGCCTGCAGCTTGTAATAACAGCAATATACACCTAGTGATGTAGTCATGGTCCTGGGAATTCTGGATGCACTCCCCTCTCAAACAGAATGGAAAGCTTGAATTTAATGCCCCTGGATCCCTCAGTGGTGACCTGAAGGGGTATTTTTTGGGCACCTTCTGAGATGTGTTTGCACCTCAAGTGCATGGTGTGGGTCACTCAAAGGGCAGTTTGGACACACTTGCCATGATTTTTCCTGGGAGGGAGTCCCAACACTGTGCAGTCCCTGCTGCCATGTGAAGCTGCAGCTTCACTCTGGCCTCTTTACATTTTGGCCTGAAGCTCTTCAGAGGTGTGTGAACTCTTGTGAACCCAGCCTGTGCTAGGGACATGGGGCTCTGATTATTAAACACTTTTTCAATGTCTGTAACAGCTTTCACCCAAAGACCTCAGGACACTTGGCTGCACTGGTGATTAACTGCACACTCCACACTCTGTCCCTGCAGAAAACACCTGGTAAAGCCATGTCAGCTCTGAATACACTTTCCCAACATGAGGACATGGTGGAGAGGGACCTGGACTGAAATCTCATTTGCAGCACCTCAGATGACTTGGCAGCTCTGCTTCCCAGCTCTGCATTTTTGGTAGCCATTGTCTATGCCATGATTCAAAACATGATATAGAACAAACACTTCCAAATTCAGGGAAAATACAGATACCATGTACAAAAACACAACATACCAAATCTGTCTGATGATTATAGAGTCAGATGAAGGGCAGCCACATGTTTAGGGTATTGATGTGACTTCAAGTCCTGGTTTGCAGCATTTTCTTTTCCCATTACGAGGTTTTGGAGGGGGAGATTAAACCAGTTCTACCTCTCTGTTTCATACACATTTTTATTGCTTTATTAAGCTTATTGTGCTTGAAACAAAGTAGGTTTCTCATGCAGAAAAATGCACTAAAGAGTGAGCTCTTTAGTCAGGGACACAGTGGCCAGGTATGTGACATGGACAACCCATGTTCAACCACTTCCACTGAACTGAGAGCCAGCAGAGGGTAAAGAGTTTGCCTTGGTTCCCTTGCCTTGCTCTATGGACCTCCTGCACCACAGAGAAGTCTTTGCCAACCTTTTGAACCCCCTTTGTATCACCTCCACACAGGTGGTGTTTAGGGGGAATTTG
The DNA here is from genome assembly GCF_003945725.1 of Corapipo altera. Taxonomy (NCBI): domain Eukaryota; kingdom Metazoa; phylum Chordata; class Aves; order Passeriformes; family Pipridae; genus Corapipo; species Corapipo altera. The sequence continues at coordinate 5,201,505 of NW_020884915.1, read as the reverse complement.
CTTTAATTTTCCTTTATCCTTTTTCAGTTGCATCTGTCCTACAGCCCAGACTGCAGGTGAGTTTGCACCCAGGTGAGTTTGCTGTCTATGCAACTGGATTTTGTGTCTTTGCCTATCCTTGAAAGCAACTGTCAACACTGATCTTTAAAAGTCTTCTACCTCCTTTCAGTCTTTCAGACACAGTTGAGCATGAAACCACAGGGCTGCACAACCAAAGGCTTCTGCCAAAGGTTTTCTTACGTGGCTGGGATTTTATAGGATATCACCCTTAGGTGTGACTGACAATTCATAAATCCCCAGAAGTGAGAGGTGGAAAAGACTGTTAGATCACAGGCTCCATTTCCCTGCCAGGGTGGGATATGCTGCAGGTGTGTCAGCTCTAAGATGCACAGAAGTGCTGTACCAGTGGTGCTTGTCATTAATTCCTGTATTTGTGACCCTAATAACTAGATCCTGGTAGTTTTTAGCACCACCACCTTACAGCAGTGGGAGTTCCAGTTGCCCAGTTCTTCCCAAACTTGGGACATCATGGTTTGAAATGTGGTCTCCTGTGATCACCTGTGTGATCAAGCACGTGGATGAACTGGGTTATTCACAGAATTTCCATAGCTGGTGAGACTCAGACAGCTTGCTCTACCCACTCAGTGTGATAACTTAATCTGTCCTTGCCTATTTTTAAGTCAGGGAGGATTTTCATTCCACTACAGGGTAGTTCATTCACAGTTAAGTGTGTTCTTTCCCTCCTTAACAGTTTAGTACTGTGCAAATCACTAGGGTCTTTTATTAGAATATTTTCTGCAGAGCCTGTTTCAAGCTATTCATTACTAGGTAGATATCATAACATTTTTCTTGAAATTGTAGAATTAGGCCTTTTTTTCTTTTTTTTTTTCAAGTAAGAATGAAATTCTTTTACTATTTCACGAGACTCTGAATGTATCTGACACCAAGAAAATAGAATTAAAGTGAAAAAGAAACTAGGCTTTTACCACAACATGAAACCCTGTTTGCTCTCTGACTGCACATCAGCTGTTGACATTGACCAGCAGATATGCCACTTCCATGCCAGGGTTTCATTCCTGGACTGTGAGATCAGTCTGACTCTGTAAAAATAAATATTAAAGAAAACATGTTCATTAAAGCGCTCAGCTCATAAAGGCCCAGTGCTGAGAAACCTGGGCAGCTGCTGCCACCCCCACAGAGGCTCTCTCAGCTCACAGCTCTCACCCTCCAGATCTGCATTACAGTTGTATTTTTGCAGGTAGCCAACATGGTCCCACTTCTGTTTAGGGTTACATGATTTCAGTCTCCCCCCAGCACTGTCTTTGGAATGAGCTCTTCTCTCCCTACTCAGCATCAGCTCTTGTACTATTTTCCAGCTGTTTCGGTGTCATGATAACCTGGCACTTCCTTGGCTTGTTTTGTTACAAAGCAGGAGACTTGCTCTTTTTAGAGTTGTTTCCTTCTCTTTTTGAGCTTCCCCAAGTTCTAGAAATGACCCTCCAGAGAGGTCCAGCCTGCTCCATCCCTACTCTTCCTTCACAGTCCTGTGCAGAAGTCAAATGTAGCACATGCCATCCTGCAGAAGATGTTGGGGCATAAGAAACTCATGTGTTATAGGACACTGGTAGTGTTTCCACTGAACTGACACTCTTGTCTGTAGAGCAAAGACCAGTTCTGAGTGAGGAAAGTAGGGCTTTAGGTGGGGACAGTGACAGACACGTTAATTCAGCCTTTGGTTGTCACCTTTGAATACGTCTAGTCTTGATGGAGCAATCCTGCTGTCTGTTGCCCCTTTCTCTTTTCTCAACTCCCTCTCCACAAAGGGGCAGAGAAAGCCAAAAAGTTCCTGAGTAGAGTCCTCTACTGAGTAGAGTCACTCCTCAGAGCACTGAGAAAGAGAGAGGAGTCTGGGTGGTTGTTGAGCACTTCTGCCCCACGGCCGTGCAGTGAACCCCCTATCACGAGTTTTAAATGTTACGTTCCTGTGGCAGCAGGGGGGCCTGGGCAAGCAGAAGCTCTGTAACACCATTGTGCCATATCTGTGTGTATCCACTCCATCCTTTCTTTGGAGATTTTCCAAATCCAGACCTGCCCTTCAAGGAGCTTCCCCACAGGCAGACCCCATTTGCTGCCAGAGATGCTCCGTGGCTGCCCCATGAACCAGCTCCTTTCAAGACCAGAGTCTCAGTAAAAGCTAGATGAGAACAGGTAAGTGAGTAAATATATAACATGAAGAAAAAGGAGAGGGAAATCCTCTTCCCCAGGGTTACATTTAAAGCTGAGTAGGGAGTTCTGAGTTGAAAGGTAGAGAGAGAAATTATTTTCGTTTCAGGTGGAGCTCTTGTTGGAGGGAAGTGTTGAAACGAGAGAGCTTTGGGGTTAAGAAAGTTTTTATGCTCAAGTAAGTGGCGGCTGAGAAATTACTTTAAATAATTTCAGTAAAACTAGTGAGCAGGGAAATTAATTTCCTTTCAAAATGATGTGGTGGAAAGGCAGAGCCTTGGGTTGCAGCTCAGACAAAAGGAAAAGGTAAATGCTTTCCATTAAATTCCTCGTGCACGTCATACTTCTGCAGACATCTTGGAAATTTATGGTGCAGATGCACTGGTTTGAAGTACAAGCTCACCTTGCCTGACCTCCCACATAACACAGGTCTTTGAGCCTGACCCTGTAATTTCTGCATCAGGCGCCTCTCTCCCTGTCTGAGCTGCACCGTGTCCCTGAGATATCCATCTAGTCCTGACTGGAGGCCTGCAAATAAAGGAAATCCATCACATCCTTAGGTAGCTGTGTTTAAATCACTGAGATAAGCCTGTACATCTAAGGCTTTCCCTGAAGACAAGACAGCAGCAAGAATTTGCTGAGGAGGGCAGTGCTTGTGGGAGGAAAATGCAAAGTGTTGCTCGAGTTCCATCCGATGCAACACAACTGTGATGTTGCTCTGCAGAGGACTTGATGTGAAATGAGTTCTTCACCAAGTTAAAGGGTTTTGAAAGACCAGTGGACTTTGGTTTATTAATTATTTTATTTGTAAAGCTGGTATTGGTTGGGTAACTAGGCAGCAACACTATAGTGAGAACAAACTAAAAACTTTGAGAAAAAGGAGGTGATTCTGCCTGTGAAAACAATTCTGTTTGGTTTTGCACTATCTGATTACCAGTCATCTTTTTCTGTCCTAACTCTTTCAAAAAATTGGTTTGAAAGCGTGTCACTTATGATTTTAGCATTTGGGAGCCAGATTTCCTGTCTGTACCAGAGACTTTGCTGAAATTTAAGTCCAATTTAAAAAAGACAAAGTTTTCTGAGGTTGACATTACATGCATTAAATTTATTTCAAGCTAATAACCTCCAAATTATGTTACTCTCTAGTACTGGTAAACATGAACCCAAATTTCAGATTTTTTGTTCTTTATATCTATCTATATGTATCTATATATCTGTGTATCTATTTATATCTATCCATCTATATCTATCCATCTATATTTATCTATATATCTATATATCTTTCTATGTATTCACAGTTTCTCAAACTTGACCATGAAGTTTCAGCTGGGCTGATTCCAAAGCATTAGTGAATATAGTTTCTATATTATTTAAGCAATAACTGCCAACTTATGAGCCATCTAATGGCTCTACATCTTTTTTATATAGATATTTTGGTATGTTTTCACATATTAGGGCAGTTTCTTGTCTTTCTGAGGTTCCCCCCCCCCCTTTTATCTACTGTGTCTTTGCTGTAAGCCTCTGATGTTCTTACATTTTTGCTTCATTCCTTTTCTATCTCCCACTTTCCTTGATACAGACCTCCTGTTCCTAGTGCCCATCAGTCAAACTTTAAATCTCAGACAAAACCAATCAGTCCAGGTGGCTCCTGAGTGCAGGTGGGGCTGGGAGGCACAGCCCAGGGCAGAAGCTGCTTTGTGCATGGTGGTCCTCTTTTAGTGGCCCCCCTTGATGTGTTCCCACTGCATTTCCCTGAGCAGGGGTTCTCTGAGGTCCACGTTCACTCTCTGGAACAAGTCCTGGGTGACTCAGTCAGAAACAACAACAGGATTTCCTCTGGGGTGACACAGGCATAAAAATTCCCTTTTCAAGGACACCACCATCTTTGGATGCCTGATTTCACTTTATATTTGAACAGCATTAGCTTGTTTATTCCGCATTCAGTTTTTTCATGCCTTTTGTTTGTTGTTCCACTGGTGAGATCTGCGGAGGTTAAAGCAGAAGATTTAAATCCTCAGGCTTCAGAGTGAAGTCACTTCCATTTTCTCATATTAGGTTTGGTTTTAGCTGGGTTATCCTTCCCACTGATCATTCTTTAGAGTCTCTATCTTCTGCTCTTTTTCCAGTTACAGACACCTAAATGACATTTTGAAATACTTCAGATGACTGAGGTAACACCTATTATATTGTTCCATGTGCTTCTTTGTTCATTCACACCTCTTCAGCATTACATTTGTTCTCATGCTGTAGAAAGAGCCTCTCCAGATTTTTAGTGCATCTTGGGCCAGAATGACCAGGATTGTTCATAAATGACTGCACAGGCATTTGAAAGCTGTTCTGGTTAATTTAGCTACAAGAGCCTTTCTTAGAATCAGTAAAAGTCTTTCTAGGTTAACAAATTCTCCCTGCTTCTCAGAAAACTACCCAAATAACCACTCTAGTGTGCTTTTTTCCTCATAGAAGTCTCTTAAAAGTGGAGAGGGTGGTTCATCTCCAGGTCAGGAGCTTTTGATTATGAACAGCACCTTTCATTTGCTGGAATAGGCACCAACTGAGCCCCACACACAATTTTTGGTGCAGCCTCGTGCCACCAGTTCACCAGTTGTCAGAAGAGCCATCAAGTGTGTGGTTCTGTGCATTATTTCTCCCTGCCCATCCAAAATTTCATTAGCAGGGATACAGAACAACTTTGTTAAGGAAGTAGGACAGGCTGGATTTGTTTAAGGGCAATTATTTCAAATGCAGTCGACATGTGCTTTGTGGGTAAAAGTACATTTTAAAAAAAAAATCTAAATAAGGGATTAGAACAGTGTATTTGATCATTAAAACACCTACCATGTGTGAAATTAAAAAAAAAAATATATATATAGAAGAAAGATGAAAGCTGCTTGGATACCTGTGGTATGAAGACCCAGTTATCTAGGGAAAAAAGATGAAAGAGGGGGATTGGAAAATAGAGTGTTATTAATCTATCACCATATATAATTCCTTTTTGGACTTGAATTACATAGGGTATTATCCGAGGAGACACAAAATACTAAAATGCATACGAATGTTTACCTTTCAGGTACATAATTTAATTAAGTAGATATGTTTAATTAGTAGCCTAATTTCAGGAATATGGACCAGGCTCACAGGTCTGTGATAGCTGCCTTGACCAATTTAGCATGACTGGAAGGGTTTTGTCTGCTTTGAGGTGCTCACATTCAGCTCTTCTGAAACTTCTATTATTACCACTACAATACTGGAAATCATAAAAGACTTGTGGAATTTAGGGCTCCTGTGCATAACACATTAGTACACCAAAATTCATCATTCTTAGGTCTCACTGCTGCTCAGAATTAACCCAACTGGAAGCAGCTGACATATCATTTTTGCACAGAATAGCAGGAACGTGCTCTACAGAGTATTTGGACACAAAGATGAACACTTCAAGGAATCTATTGTACCAAAAACATAAAGAGTTTCCTTTTTTTTTCAGCTGGCAAAGAGGAAAAAGGATGTGCAGGATGTGCAGATTGCTGTCCTATGGAAACTTTAGAGAATTGCTCAAGGTCAGGAGCACGCTGGTGGAGTTCTACAGTCACCAGGGCTGGTTTCTGTGCAGAACTTTTCTCTGAAAAAAAAACATTTTAAACTTCAGAGTAGGAGTAGGATTTCTTGCACTTAGTCCCTAATTGTTTAAAAATCAGGATTCTATACCAAAATGATTGCGTAGTTTAAAGACACCAGGTAGCTTTTCCAATGTGTTTGTAGCTGGATGTCTGATGAGGGGGTGGGTGCTCAAGCCCTCATTAATCTCTCTTCACGCTTGAGAAGCAGAGGACCCACCATGTTGTGAGGCAGAGCATTGGAAATATGAAGTAAAATGTTTATTTTTCAAAAGCAATTAGGTGTGAGTGAGGTCCTGTCTGTTTTGGGCACTGCTTCTAAAGGAATTGGCTAGAATTTGCAAGTGCTGACCTACCCAGTGAATGACTATGGTAAAAAATTTTAGTATTAATTTTGTAAGGTAGCACCCACATAACTCTCAGTGCTTTCTAAACCATATCTTGAAGAAAAAACCCCAACCTTATGCTACTACTATAATAAAATTAACAGAATATAATAAAATAAATTAGTACTGTTCAACATAATCCTCTGACTTCCAAAACACTTTGAAAGTTCAACTTAATTGTTAAGGATTCAGAAGAAAACTGTGTACAGCCTCTATCTACATTAGGCTAGATGCATTTTGGGTCTGTTTTCCTATTTCCTGCTTTGATTGTTTCTTTTATTTTGACTTCTTCATGGGATATCAGTAATTACCGGGGAAGTGAAATGAAAATAAATCAAAGCTTTTCCAAAAGGTTACAGGAAGTATGGACTCACACCCTAGGAAATCTTACCAAATTCAAGCCAATTATACAGCCCGTGGTCACAGAAAGTGTTTTAGGAAATTTTCTTTCATTTCTCTTAATTTTAGGTATCGGGAGGTGCTTAATAAGATCCTGAAGTGACCTGCTTCTACTTTTACAAGTGGGATTACCTGCAGACAAGCTGGGGTCTGTGCAGTTTTCTGGGAGGATGCTGAGGAGGCAGCAGGTGGTGGAGCAGCCGGTGCCAACCATTACAGCACTGCTGCTGGAGAGAGAAGCCGAGGTGAAAAATGTTACCACATCCCTGGGTCACCTTTCCCTGCCGAGGCTCCCACTCCAGAGGGAAGCCTGGCTGTTCAAAGCCTCACATTGTACCCTCAGCTTTCTGAACAACATAAAACTCGCTCTGGCTCGGCGTGGGTGGGCGGCTAAACCCAAGGCAAACAACCTGCTCGGCCAAACAATGTTTTCTCAAGCAGCAGGCAAGATGCTTTTCCAAGGGAATAACCACAAAGATATGGGAAACACCTGCAAGCCTTTGTTGCATGGGAGTCTCCACTGGGAGCCCAAAGCCCACCTGCAGCTCCTCTGCAGAGCTGTTGCAACAACATCTGTAAGCCAGGGGAAAAAAACGCACCTATTTATTGGGCATGTTTTGTTTGTGGAAAGGAGCGTGAGGGCACACCAGTCACTGGAAATGTGAGGGAAAATTTCCTCCCCATCACTAGAGGGGAAGCACAGGGTAGAGAAAGGTCCAGAGGAGGTGGTTGTCCCCTCCAGGACAGCCCAGGATGGCACACTCGGCGCTGTGACACAGCACTGGCTGTTCATTTGCCATGTTTAAAGGCCTCAGTCTCAAGATTTCCTTGCTGACACCCCTGCAGGTCCAGCTGTGACTCACAGATGTCAGGCTGGCAGCATATTTTTGTCCAACACACCTCGTCTTGGCTGGTTTCTTTTGCTGTCTTGAAAATATCATCACCCTGACTGGGGGGGGGGGAGACAAACTTGTCCTATAGGAACAAGTAACTTTATAAATAATCAAGTATATAACCATTCATAGATTAAGGCCAGAAGGGAATATTTGACTTTGTATGTAATACAGGGCAGACTGCACTATTCCACAAAAGGATATATTTTAGAAAGACATCCACTTTTGTTTAAGAATTTTAAGTTATGGGGAAACCATGCATGAGAAGTTCTTGCAGTGACTGACAGCTACTGAGTAAAAGAGATCATCCTTTTTCCACTTTGAATTTATGTAGCTTCAGCTTCCAGTCTTTCAGTTTTAGTATGTCTTTGTTCTGATTTTTTTTTTAAATGCTCTACTATCAGGTTTGGAGTTTTTTTACATTTCACTCTGGATTAGGGTCGAATTAGTGGCAGATCACCTTTGGAAGTTTAAATAGATCTCGTTTCTAAAATTATTCCCAATTTTCTAGGGGTCATGTTATTCTTTCATCTGCCTTTTTGCCTGTCTCCAGTGTTTCAGCAAGAGAAGTAGTGCATACATTTCTTCCAGCTTAGGTCTTTTACTTTCTTATTCCCTCTACATTTCTTTATAAATTTGCTTCTCGGTCGTAGCGTGGTTGACACCTTCCCAGCTGATGAGCTGCCATGAGGAGCAGCACACTTGGTGAGGCAGAGAAGCTTCTGCTGCAGCCCCAGGCTCCAGGAGAAATTAAAGGAAAACAGCCCCTTCTCCCTGGGTGTCCTGATCCTCATGAACACAGCCAAGAGCACAGTAAATTAGAATAAATAGGATTGCACTGAGGGAGCCCTGTGCCCACAAAGGGGGTTCAGTGCTGGGGGAAGGTTTGACTTTATTCATCTACATCTGTAACAACTTAGGAAAATACCAGCACGGTTAATGTCACTGCATCCCTATAAAACCCATCCCAGCAGTGCTCTCACCTCATGCCAGTGGTGCAGCTCAGAGCTGTGGAGGTCTCAGACCACATGGAGTGTTGGTTTTGTCAAAAGGCTCTTCCTGGACTCTGGCTGAGGGATCTTGCATGTACTTGAGTCATATTTTACTGGCCCCTCTCTCTCCCTCTGATCCAAGCAAACTGGAGGCTACGCAGCCATGATTGGTGTGGGAGTGATTCCAAGGGAAAAAGAAATGCAGAGAGACTGGGATAGATGTGGTATTGGGTTATATTTGACTACAAACACACCATGTAGTCATGTCCCCAACAGCAGAAGTTTATAGGATATACAAAAATACATCATCACTGTCCTGTGTTGGCTGAAGGTACCCTGTGTCTTTATAGGCCTAAAAAACACCTGCTGGAAAGACTTGTTGGATGAGACCCAGTTTGGGGCTCTTGTCAAAACTTCCTGTGCAGAATTCACTGTCAGAGATTCTTAGAATTGTCAAAGTTAGAAAATATTTCTGAGATTGTCAAGTCCAACAGCCAAGGCCACCACAAAATCATATCCCCAGTGTCTCATCTCCACATCTTTAAAATCCCTCCAGGGATGGTGACTCCACCATTGCCCTGGGCAGCCTCTTCCAGTGCTTGACAACTCTTCCCATGAAGAAAGTTTTCCCAATATCCCATCTAAGTCTCCCCTGGTTCAGTCAAGAGACATCTTGATCTTGTTTCCTGTAGGTACTTACACTCAGATCTATTTACTTTGGTCTTTAAATAACCTATTGCTGCTCTTTAGGGGACTTTCTCAGTCCTGTAGAAGTGGAAGGTAACTGGGGTTCTGGCTCACATTCTGTGAGTGAGATTTTTCAACATTCTTTTTATGAGATCTTTTCAGAGAGCATGACCCAGAAAATATCAGGCTTTCCCTTTACTGAGCTCTCAGTGACAGGCAGCAGCAAACTCATCTTTTCAGTGCTGAGCTGGATAGACTTGATCAAGAAATAATTGCAAGGTAATAAATAGGTTATACCAGGATTCAATTTTTACAAGTGTGCTTTTCACTGTTACACACATTATTAAGCTTCTACTGTTTTACCTCTGTTTTCTCTGAAAAAAACCCCATAAATCTCCCTATAATTGAATAATATCAGAAATACAAAATCAAAAAGTCTTAAAGAGATGATCTGAGGCTGAGGAGGCATTTACAAACTGTGGGATTATGATAGCTTTTAAAAAAAGAAGATCAAATGTCTAAGCATTTGAAGCTTTCTTTGACTTGAGAAAATGGCTTTGTGTAGGTCCATATTGATATTTCATTGTAAGAAAGAAAAGATGGTTTATAGGTGTGTCTCCCATTCTGGGACATGGGTTCAGGTCATCCTTTGTGATTTGTTCAAGTATTTTCAGTGTCCTACAGGAGTCAGAGAATTTTTCTTTTCAAAGCTGGCTCTCTCAGGTAGCCTTCTGTTATGCTGCAGAAAGGTGTGCAATTCTATGCTCTGTGTCCTGTAAACACTATTGAATTTACAGTCCAAGGACTGATCTCTCAGCTGGCAGAGGCCAATTAAATGTCCATCATTAACAGGACATTCCTCTTGTCCTGCTGTTGCTTCTGGGATGAGGTGACTATGGGCAATGTTATACACCACAGCAAAGGCAAATCAAAAAAGAACAGTAATTTTAAAAGCATAATGAAAAGATAAATAAGAATATGAAACCATTTCTTTGTCTCTTTACACTCTGCAAATTGTTTTCAGGTTGTGGTCGGTGTCAATGTAAAGATCCTTTTGATCAGGGAGTAGAAAATGTTCCAGGGGATGTGCTCTGGGGAAATGCTGCTCTGCTGAAGGAGCACTGATGTTGTATTAACACAGCCCTCAAGGTGTAGTAGCTGCTCTCCTGCTTTAAGTGCAGTGGATTTAGCTTGGTTTAGGAGACTACAGAAACTGGCACATTTGTGCTTACTATGCTACTGATGAGCAGGGAAGCTATTTAAAATGTTTTCTAAATCAATTTAGTTGACAGATAAGTGATTACTCTTTTTGGATTAATAGGCCATTACTACAGGACATCCCTGCAGGCTCAGCTTTTGGTTTTTTTCCTCCTGGCAGGTTGTAGCATGATACAAGTATGCAAGTGCCAAAAGCATCTTTTCCACCTTTCTTGGTGTCACAGGGTCAAGTACTGGAATGCCAAACAAAGAAAACATGTCCCAGAGCAGTCAAAAGCCTGTCCTGCAGGTACTATAATGTGGAATTATGAAAGGGAAGCTCATTTCAATTTTTTTCCACTTTGTTATGTTTATCAAAGGCATGACAGGACCCTGAGCAGTAACTAGAGCTGTGTTACAACACAAAACACTGGAGGTGGTAGCAACTCTGAAGTAAAATAGCCAACTAACTTCACCTTGGATTTTGAATGCTGTTTGTGGAGGGCCAGTTCTGTATAACCTGTGCCTGGGGCTCTCTGAAGTCGTGCGTGGGGACCACTTGCCTTTTCCCCACCAGCAGCACTTCTCATTTTTCCAGGGTGCCAGGCCAACAGCATCCCAGGGTGTGCTGAGCTAATGCCAGCAGGATTTCTCCTTGGTGGATCAAATAGCAGGAATTGGAATGAACCTTCCTCAAATTCTCTCTCAGGATCTCCTCCAGGCAAAACTTTGAGGTTTGCATAACTCTGAAAAGTAATCTGACTTGACTTTGGCAACGAAAAAGAAGCCTCTTGTTTGTGCCAAGAAAAGATATATTTCTTTTTAGTAGCATTTTTCATTCCTGATATGTCACTTCTGTCTTCCCTTTCTCTTTCCTCTCTTTCCCCCCCCTCTTTTAAGGATATTGTTACATATACTGTTCCAGGCATGCTGAGACAAGAGTAAGATATGTGCAGTAGTTTATCAGAATGCATGAATTTAGTGTGGTCGAAAAAAACCCATTTCAGTTACTGGTCTAAATGTGTTCTTGAAAACTGAAGGCTGACATGAACAAATGGAAAAATCAAATTTTCTTTATGTCTTGGAGTACTCCCAGAAGCTTCAATAAGGATAATTAAAAAAAAAAAAAAAGAAAGGGAAAAAAAAAAAAAAGGGAAAAAAAAAAGAAAAAAGAAAAGAAAAAGAAAAAGAGAAAAAAAAAAGAAAAAGATTTAAAAAAAAAGGAAAATAAAAAGGAAAATAAAAAGAAAATTGCAGCTTTAAGCACACAGAGGAAAATCACCAAGCCCAGTTTAGTGATCACCAGGCCCAACTTTCATTGCACCTTTGTCAGCTGGGGGGGGGATGGAGCATAGGTTGTAAGGCCTTGGTGTCAGATATGGTAATTCCCTGTGGAGCTGAAGTTAATAAGAAAGAGAGGGACAAGGGAACTCAGTGCTGAACAAAGGGGGCAGGTGATGTGATTTATTGGGAAGACTGAATTTCTCATTACTGCCTGATGGAGAAAAGTTTTTAAAGCAGCAGAAGTCTTTAGTCTTTCCATGGCTAGAGATGAGAGCTCTGCAGGAAGATCAGCAAGCAGAGGATGTCCCTGTCTCACATTGCATAATTATTCTGCAGTAAAAAGCACCTATTCTATTCTGTGTGCTCTCTTCAAGCCTTTACACTCTAATCCTTCTCATAAATTAAGAGACAGTAATCACCTACTGCTTCCCCAAGTTCCTGTTCCTGTTTGATGTCATTGTGCTTAATTCACCCTTTACACCAGGGTTAAGCCTGGCTTGCTTTTTTTAGTGATGCCCCTATTTAATCTTCTTAATTTATGTGACGTGCTGATATTTGTTTAGAACTCTGAAATAAGTAGTAAAATGGAGACATCCCTGAAACAAAGAGAACCTCTGTTAATAAGGACTGTAAAGTCATCTTCTTTCTGTCTGCTCTAAGGAGATCACATTCATGAAGCGAAATTGTGTGAAGAAGAAATGGTTCATTTTGTGTTAGACTGGTTTTTAAAGAGAAAATGGAAACCAGAAACAGATTTTTCATCTCTTTTTTTTTTTTGGTATTACATAACAAAGAGATGGCATCATCTAGAATGTCTCTGGGCTATTAAATTTCTCTCTTTTTTTATTATTAAAAAGAGTGTGTTTTCAGAAGCAAAAGATGCATCAAGACAAAATGATCTATCAATTCAAGCTCTCCACCCATAACAACACTGACTGAATTGACTGAATCTATGCTATTTCTAGACAGACCACAGCCCTGTGTCCCCTCCTCCCTTGTTTTATGCATAGGGACCATTGCCAGGCAAAAAAAGCGCTGGTCAGCTCCTGGTTCATCCTGATGTGATCCCCTCAGGGCTGTTGGAAGAGGCCAAAGCTGTGTTGGCTTCACCGATCTCCACCCTGAGCATCTCAGTCACAGCAAACAGCTCTGATTGCTTCCCCTGGGCACTGTGTCCCTAACACTGTGTCACAGTGACTCCTCAGCAGGCTTAAACTAGCATGTCTAATGTTAGATTGAGTGTATTTGCATGTCTGGTACTGGGTTGAGTGTACTTATCTCAGGCCAACACGATCACAGTTAATAATCTTGCTGTAATTGAAACCCGCCTTTGACATCACCTCCCACCTGACTAATTGGATTGTGTCTCCTCAGTCTCTCCTGCTATTTTTTCTTCTGTCTCCCCTGATCTGCCTGAAAGGTAACTCCCCAGCAGTATGACATTAAAACCAAATTGACCTGTCACAGGAACTGAGGTATGAGTTCATTTTTTGCACACAAGGCCTTCCTGAACAAAAAAGTTTGTGCTTTGGTGAGGGGGTGGAGCTCAGTGACTGCTTGTGTCAGCCACAATTTTGGAAGTCAGCTTTGCTCTTGCTTTGCTTTCATCGTAATTGTTTCCATCAAGACAATATGGGGTTTAGGGGCTTCCAAATCTGAAGGTTAAGATTATATTCTCTCACCATGTATAAACGAACATATGAATCGTGGAGTATTTTCAGGGTGGTTTAGAGCATATAAAACACCCTTCATAATGCTATTTATAAACATGGAGAGAGCAGTGAATATCTCAGTTAAAACAGCCAGCTGACTTTGTGGCTTACAACATGTAAAGCACTTTCCTCATAATGTTTGCATTTGTGGGAATATTTCTTTTTCCTACACTTTGTCATGCACTGAATTTAAATTGACCGATCTCTTGCACGATAACTGATGTGGCTGTGATACAGCTGGCAGGCAGCAAAGGCATTCTATAATTTTAAAATAAATATGTTAAAATAACAGTGATTGAAACTGTAGCTGTATTAAACTTGATATAAATAACCTGACACATAAAGATGGCTACAACTTTATAACTTGCATTCAGCTATGTATTGTGCATCACTTAATCCATTATTCTAAAAACATTTCTAGGGAGAACACACCAGCTGACTACACATGGCTTTTCTTAGAGGGACAGAAGGGACTTTTTGCTCTTGAAGTCACCTGTAAATAGCAACAAGACATCGTGTTACTCTATGTACAGGCAGATTACCTGGATAATACAAAGACCAGTTTCAATGCTGAGATTATTTTTTCCACTACAACAAACTTAATATTTCCACTAAATTCCTGTGTGAGTTCACAGCTGGTGTCAATCAGCAAATTCCCATTGATTCCTTTCTTGATGTAGTGTAACTTTAGGAAGTGCCCGGCATTGTTATCAAAAGGGTAAACAAGAAACCAGCCAGGATCCTCAGACACAACTAAGTCTGTAAATTCAGTGTAACAGCATCATAGACACAATGCAGAAATTCTGGGTGAATTTATCTTAAACAGCTCAAAATGTGGTGGTTTTTTTTCCCTTACTCCAGAAATGGTAGAGCTGTGTCATATATACTAGAGCAAAAAAATTTACAATTTGAGTAGTATATGTTACTTAACACAAACACTATTCCAAACATGCAGCATAAATCCTACTCCTCGTTTTAGCAGCTGTGGCAATCCCAGTTCTCTGGGGAGCAGTGGAAGTCTTGGCTAACCCTGCCATGTCCTGCACCTCCCACTCCCACCCTTGGAGTGGGGTGAAAGGGTTTAGGAGAGATTTACTGTGGCAAGAAGCCTAAGGCTATCTATTTAATTCCAGAGCTATTTTCCCTTTGCAGGAGGAAAGCACACAGCCTTTCTTTGTGCACCACTTCGTGGTGTAAAACTTTTCTTGATTAAAGCACTGTATAAATGCAAGACTTTTGTCCCCATGTCATTGGCTGGTTGCAATGACAGCCCATCTGCTTCATCTGCTGCCGCCCATGCTGGGATCTCAAAGGCTTTCCATCATGAGAAATATTTGGGTGCTGTTAGATTTATATCTGAGCTAATTTCAGGTTGAGAGTTTTCGTATTGTTTAAGGGAGCAGGATGCCAAATTCCCACCACTCTGACGAGAAAATAAACTTTCCCACTCAGAAAGGGCTCTTGTGTCTCAGCTGAAGGGTTTCACTCACAGTAAATAAAATTTTTCCAGTGTAGAGATTGTTAACCTGTTTACTGATCAGATGCCACTCTTGCAGGTGAACAGGATAAAAACAGGTGATAACATTCCTTTTGTTATAATCAACATGAATGGCTGGACTTTGCATCTTTTGAGAAGGTTTGATGGATTCCTTTGAGTCCTTGCAGTGCCCTTCCCAGCAACAGCTGCCCTTCTACATGTCAGAAAATACACAATAAAGGTCCATGGGCTCTATCCCATAAATCATGTTGATTTCTGTCTTTTAAAACAAGATTAATACTTGGCTGAAAAATCACCTCTGTTAATAATATTCTGTGTAAAAAAAAGGCCAACTGGGCTCACATGTATGCTCTTCTGTTTGAGTGGAAAAGGATAAAGATGGTCTGTCTGATTTTATTTCCTTGAAAGTTATTTATTTCCTCTCCCTTCCATGTTTTTGTGCAGTTCCTGGAATCCCTAAAGACTCTGTATCTAACTGCATCAGGCAAAAACAATTTCTTCCCTGAATCCCTGAAGCTCAGCAACAATGTTGTTTCAAGCACCTGGAAGGTAAGAACAGGTGTTATCATTTCTCTTCAGCACAATTTAATATTTTTTTTGCAGAGTTATTAATAACTAGAATGGTAGATTCCCCCCCTTGAGTTCTGCTTTGTTTCAGGGCTTCCAAAAGGTCACAAATTATGTAAAGTTTCAGGAGGGACTCTTGTCTCTTCCATGAAGGCAGTGCAACTGTAGAAGCTGTAAGATCAGACTTGTACCCAGATGGGAGGACAGAAGGCTATTTTTTTTTAAGGTATTATGGTTAAAAAGAGGAAAAGAAGGGAACTAAGGCTCAGCTTCACATGCACCTCCAACCTGCTGCATGTGAGGCTTTGAAAAGCGTGATTTACTGACCTCATTGTGAACACCTGCACTAACTTTTGCCCCTGTACAGCAGAACCAAGATGTGCATAAACAATGCAGCTGCTTTCATCACCTAACAAGAATAATTTATAGCTCAGGATCTGTAGGTGCCTTTATTATAAAGTCACCAGCTACATGAAGCAGAACCTGCTTTGAATAACCGTGATCATTCCGTGGAACCATCTCACAGAGGGATCATTGCAGCTCCTGGGGGCTTCCTGGTTGCCACAGGAGTTCTTTGCCCCACCCTAGGACTGTGGTGCTGTGGAACCAAGCACATGAGGGGTTGTTTTTATGTCTTCCCTGGTTTGTTGCCTTTGGCAAGTCCATTGCCTGCACACCTACAATATTTAGTACTCGATATTCTAAGTCTCCTTCATGTCCTTCTAATCTATGCCATGGTAGTATTTGCAAGAACTGTGCATGCCAGGAGTGAGTTAATGTTTGCATAAAAGATAGAAGTTTGTCAGAACTAGGCAAGCTCAAGGCTACCAGGAGGACTTGGCTTATTGACAGCTTGTTAATGCAAAATGCAGACCATGTTAATTGTTGAATATACTGGTCATTCTTTCCAATTCCCATCAAGCTAAATCCAATTTCAGTTGGAGTAAAGGAATTAATTCAGCTTCATCTTAAATGGGGATACTCCTAGTTTAATGTCTGGGTATTCCTAATATTCCTCTCTCCCTTTTATGATTTGTGTGTGCTCTTCTGTGTGAGGCAGAAATGCTGTTATGATGCACAAAGCATCACAACAAAACATGCTGGCTGCTGCTCTGGACTGGTGGTGAGATCTCAGCATGTTTCCCCAGAAATGCACAGAGACATCCGTTCTCTGAAATGCTTCTGAGAAATCATTCTTGAATTCTTGCTGCTTGTTTGGCAATTACTACTTAAAGTACCTCAAAGTTTGTAGCACTGAACATGGCAGCCTAAATAGACATGAATTCTGTGAACTCCTCAATAACATCAGCCCCAGCTGAATGTTTGGATGCCTTTTTATATCCAAGTTTAGGACATATTCTTTGGTACAAACCCATCAATATAATGGTAAGGACTTATTTACCTATAGGTACCTAATTCCTTTTTTGGAATACAGATGTTAATAGTGATTCCAAACATCCCTAAGTCATGTCTTTAATTCGCTGTAAAAATAAAATATTCCTCCCTAGCATTTAATAACGTGATACCCTGTGCTCTTTCCAAAGTTCTATAAACGGCCTTAAAAAGAAAACCCTGAATCTGTGAAATGTGGCAGGTTCCTCTAACATCTGGAAGTACTCTCGTGGCTGTCTTCACTTGCTTTTGGGACAGTGAAAACTAGGCTGTATGATTTCTTGATGGTCAGACCAGGAGTACCTAGTAGCATCATTGCTAGTAAATAAACTATTAAATTTTCTACACTGGGGATTGATGTTTGGGTTTGGGCATTTCCTGAGGGCTCGGGAGCTGTTTGGTTTTAGTTTGTAACTAGAGCTGATGCTCATTAGGTAATCTTTATTGGACCATCTCTGCTGCATTTATACTGAATAGTGCCCTTATTACATGCTTAGTTCCATTTATTTCATCTGTTAAATTTAGATATTTCCACTGAATTCAAAAATGATCCATGTTCTTGGCTAGCAGGCCCAGGATTTGAAGCTAACCATTAGAAACTGTTTCTAAAGCAACTTTTGATGCAGTTTATCATTTCCATCTCTTTTGTTCAGTGCTCACAATGCCTGTTGTACCAGTTCCTCCCATGGAAACTCAAGGAGAAGAACATGGTGACAACTGTGATTTTAAATAAGTTTAAAAAATAAACAAAAAAAAAACAAACAGGTGAGAAAGTAAACATGCAAACATTCCATTTTATATAATAAAACAGGAAGATTTAAAAACCTCCAGGTTCAAAGGACCCTTTGCATGTTCCTGTTAATAGTGTTGGGGTTTGGATATTCCCTAAATGACTTAAAAAAACCCAAAAGCGGGGGAGAGAAATTGAAAGAAGCAGTTCTGGGCATTTTTAGCAGGTTAATTCCCTCTTTTGACATTTGTCATGTATTCCCTGGATTTACAGTCTTCTGTTTCAGAGTGCCACAGCAAAATATCAGCCTTAAAGAATAAATGGGTAGGACATTAACATGGTCACAGCCATGGGACTCAAAAGAAATGGGTGGGAAAAGCAAAGCACTTCCAACTACGTATGCAAAGAAATGAAATAATTGTTCTGACCCCTTCACATAGAAAATCTTCACAGGTTTGCACAGAAGGCACTGAAAGACACTTCTTGTGCCTTTTTTGTTAAATTCAAGGTTCAAATGTCATTTTTGCATTTTTCAGCTGAACACATGAATACAGAATACCTTTCTCTGCAGGTATTTTAGGAGGAAAATCTCCTCTGCATGTTAATAGATGTGCTCATCCCCCCAGCAGGCAGCCTGCACCCCTGGCACTGCAGCAGTGGCTGGTGTTTTCCAGGAGCCTTTTCACACACATCATTCATATCACTATCAGCTCTACTTATCACAGATAAAAGGCTGAGAGAAAACCGTTGGGTTTTTTTGCCAGACCCTGCTACAACAAATTCATGAATGGAGTGTTTAATAACTATGTGCTTTTGGCTGGAGTTCCGGGATTAAATCAGTGAACTAGAGGATATTGAAGCACAGGGAAAAAATACCGTGGGCATAAAGCAAGCTTCCAGATGGACTTGACCTTCAGAGCTGGGTGCTGAACCTCCTGCTGAGGTTCACAGGGCAATGACCCTCAGTTGGTTGCACATCATCATCCAACAACCACCAGATCCAGCTCGTGGGCTGGTGTTGGAGTTTAACTGGTGACCTGGAGGTGGCAGTGTCCACGTAGCACGAGCAATATCTAAAATAACAGAGGCTTCCTATCCACCCCTGGAGAGTCACAGCTTTCTATATTGAGCTTGAGGTGTGTGTTAGTCCTGCAGTCAGCTGGAGACCTGGCCATGCTGTCAAACACAACACACTCCACCGGGGTTATGAGGAATTTCTTCCAGTAATTCCTCCCAAAATGGGAGCGGTGCTTCAGGACCTCATGACCCGCACTGTGAACTGAACTCATATCGTTACTGAGAGAAGTTTGTTTGTAGAGATTTTCTTTGTATTTGTTGTTCCAAACAAAGGAAATTCTTTGCCATTTTTTTTCGTTGCAACATTTTCTTGGAAGGTTCTTTTGTATATTTTCACTTTCTTTTTGTTTGTGTGTTCTCTAGGAGGCAGGGAAGAAATTTCCAAACAATGTACAAACCAGGCTTTTCCTCCTCAATGTGACATGCCAGTCTTCAAAGGACTCTCATCTCTGTGCACTTTGAGACTGTACTCCTAAGCTGAAATTCCTTGGAAGCAGCCACAGCTTCAGGGGTCATGGGTTTGGGGTGTCCCATTCGATTCAAATGGCTTGGGTTGTCAGATGACACATTGACTCTTCATGTCCTTAGCACTTGCTTTGCCAAAACCTTCCCAAGACATCTGTTTCAAACTGAAAAATCTTTATAAATGCATCGCCTGAAAATACTGACTTACAAGTGTATTTGTCCTTTCCAGGACAAAGATTCCACATTCCAATATGCCCTATTCTACTGAATTTTCCTCCCGTTGGAAATAGGACCAGCTCAGCCCAGCAGTGCACTGGATAACCCTGACGGGTTCAGGGAATGACCTTCCAGAGGACCCAACCATGACCCACTTTGTGTGCTAAGGCATCCTCACCAAATCCCTTGGTGCTCCCCACCTGCTGTAAATGACACTAAAGATAGAGCTGAGACAACAGTTTACTAGAAAATGCAATTACAGGTCCATTTTTCATCATTAATTTAATGTTAAACATAATCTGGTACAGAGGTTCCATTCAAGGAACAGATGGCAAGTGCAAGGTAATGCAGATACAGATTAAATAATATTGGCAACTGCATTTACACAAAGCACAGAGCTCATAGGTGCTAAATGTTCTTTAAAACTAAGCTTAAATCATGGGAAACTAAATCCTTTCATAGATTTGTTTTTAAATTTCTTCAGTTGCAAAGTGTTTCAGTGAAGCTGCGGGGTAAAGAGATCCAAAGATCTCTGCCTGTAAAATTCAAGATCGACTTTATTAAATAGTTTGAAGATTTTATTGTAATTTTTGTTTTTCCTGAGTCACAGTATCAGGAGAGGGAGAAGGGAAGCCAAGAGTTAGATCATAAGAATTAAAGCTGAGGTGCCTGGGCTTTTCCAGTGGGAGGAACTGCTGGTTTAAGGATAGCACAGCAACATTTTGTTTGCCTAAGAAAAACCCCCAAAGAATTCAGCCTCCACATGATAAAGTGCAAACTGCTGTGTGAAGCAACATATTCTCCACACCACAGCTACACATCTGGACACAGCCTGCACCAAAATCCTTTCTTCTTCACGTTGCTGATACTTGCTGAACAGCCCTTTACTGTGGTACCCACAGCCTCCATCAGTGGAAGAGCAACCAAAGCTCTTTTTCCAGCATGACTGTGGCTTTTCCTTGATCTGGATGGGGCTGGTAGGGATCCAGTCCCTGGAAATATGGGCAAACAGTTTAGGATCACCCTGTGAGCGAATTCCTAGAAAAAGGGCAAAACAAAAGTATGCCAACCTTGTCCTGGTTTTGGCTGGGATGGAGTTAATTTTCTTCACCCCACTCACTACTTCCTTGTTTGGCTTGACAAGAAAATGGCATAAATGCTCCTGTTAAAAACTAGATTTTTTTCTTTATGTTAAAATGATATCCAAGGGAATTTACACACTTAATTAAAAAATAGAACAGGCTCAGCTGGCTCTGCAAGGCTCTACCTCTGTGCTTGCCTGTGGCCAAGTGAGGGAGGCAGAGGGAGACAGGCTGTGTGTCCACAAAATCATCTGCTCCATAACTGGATCTTCCCAAGTTCTACTGGAGAATCAGCAACTTGAGCTCCCACAAATGTGAGCATCACAAATGTGAGTTGAGGAGCTGCAGTGACTCAAACGGGGAAAACTTCTATTTTCTCTTTTTTTCTCTTTCTATCTGCTCCCTTTATTTTCTCTTTGCTGCCTCATGAAAATAATAATTATTCAAATATCTGGGGAAGAAAAGCCAGTGGGTGGATGTTGTGCACTGAAACAAAACAAAGCAAGACAAAGAAACTCTAGATTTATTACAAAATGAAAAGCCAGCGCTTGCAAAGCAATTTGCTTTAAGTGCAGTAATAATTCCTTGAGGCAGATTATATGAGGCCCTTGCACATGAGTTACACTTCAATAGTGAAATACAGCTCAGTCTAGCAAGGAGATACAGCTCCAGCATTTAGAGCAAGGAGGCTCTGGCTAAAAAATGCAGCTTTCAAAGTCACTGCAAAATGCAGCAGGATTGCTCTGCAGCTTTTCAAACATGCATGATCATGGAGTTTTCACTTATATATCTTTTGGACTTAATGATGAGATGCCACATGCTTAGAGAAATGGCATAATATAGATATTATTCCATTAGAGGGATGGAATAAAATAGATATTATTTTCCATAATACCCACAAGCTCGCCGTTCATTGTTTCAGAGAATTCACCTGGGTGAAATCTAATCCATAAGAAAAAATACTTGGAGTTCGTCTAGGCTGGATTTCTGATCCCTGCTGCACATCAGGGCAGATTTTTAAGGATGGGGGCATTGGTAGTGTTGGGAAGAGAGGGAGGGTGGGACTGTGTCACCTCCGTGGAGCACAAAGTGGTGCAGTGCCCCACTGTCAGCTCACACTGAGTCACTCTTGAGTTTCTGTGAAGCAAAAGTCCAGCTAAAAGTATTTTCCTGTCCCCCACCCTGATTTTCCTCTCCCTTATTCCTTCTCCAGTTTGTGAAAGCCCGGCTTGATATTTCTTAGAATCCATTCTTCTTAGGTGGGTTTTCTTATATATATATATATATAACATAGCAGTGCTACAAATAATAAATTCTTTCCCTTCCTTAACAGCCTCTAGCACATATAATTTTGGCCAGCAGCTTGAATAAACATGTCCCTTCCCATCAAGGCTGCATAAACATATTGGGTGCTGCCTGATCCAAGACACCTTTACTCTTTCTTAGGCATTTGTACAGTCTACTGCAAGACTCTGTGGAAACTTTGGAGTTTCCAGCAGAACTGAAAGTGCTCCCTCCAGATATTTAATGTATAAATGCTTTTTTTCCCTGCAATCTCTCGCTCTCTCCCATGTTCCACTTGGAAAGCAATAATTCCAGTATCATGTAAATAATAACAGTTCTTCCATTTGAGACTGCATTTTCCAGAGCAACACAACACATTCCTGCTGATGGTTGTTGGAAGGGTTTGGTGATGTCCAAGTGTGCCTTTTCCCACAGCTCAGGACCACAGTGGGACAGATCTTTTATCCAGTTCAGATTCTTAATGCCCTAGGTGAAGTTTACAAATGTTATAGCTATTTAGCTGATGATTCTTTCTGGATTTTAAAGGTGGTTTGCAATTTTCAAATTTTGGGGATGAAAACCAATTTTTTTGAGAACTTTCTTCTGAGGAAAAAAAAAAAAAAGTGTTTAGCTCAGGATAGAGATTTTGCTAGTGGTGAAAATACCAGACTAACCAATATCACCCGTGGCTTGGTCATGGGAGTGAGGGACTTTTGTTGTCTAGGTAGGTACTTACAGAAAGTAAAACTGAGTAAAGTTTTGAATGGAGACACTGAGGATTTAATTCCAGTCTCCAGTGGCACCCACAATATCAAGATGTACTTTTCAGTACAATTCCACCTTCATGAGACACAAGGAAGCATTTTATATTTATAGTCATCTGAAGAACTACTGATGTCACACTGACACAAATAATTCTTTTGACTATCTCTCCTAATAACTTTTCTTAATTTTTTCTGTCAATACTTTTCTTTCTGGTTGAATCATTATTTGGATTTATTTATTGCAGTGATAATTAATATGTGATTAATACACTTTGAGCCATGAAAATTTCTCAATACTTGGAAAACCTTCCTGTTATCCTGATTTTAATTAAACTGTTCCAGTTTGTACTTTTCAGTAGATTATATTAAAATAAAATCTCATATTGGAGATAACCTGGATATTTCTTATCAGAAAAGGAAAATTAGATGGGGTTAAGGTATTCCAAGAATGGAAGAAGCCTTTAAATTCTTGACATCTCAGGTGATCACATCGGCTTGGTCGGATCCACTCAAGGATTTAGGCTTCCAAAGGACATTTTGGCATAATTCCAAGAACAGGGTGCTCCAGCTTTCACATGGACTTCCAGGTGTCCGGAATTACTTACACTTTGGCATCTGGCCCTTTATTTTGATCCTGTTGTTTTGTGAAGATGAGGAGCAGAGCTCTACCTTGCTTGGGAGCAGCACTGTGTTATCAGCTGTGGTAGAGCTACAAGGACATTCCAAAGGATCCTGTTTTAGAGGACAACAGTGTCAATGCAATCCTGGATTGGACTGGTATACACTTCGGATTTTTCCAGTTGAATTCCAGTGATGGCTCTGACCAAGTTCTTTGGGTCAAAATGTTCTTGTGATCACTGATTTTTGGGGGTATGTCAGATTTCTGACCACTTTCCCTAAGGATAGATAAGTTAGAGTTGTAAAAGTGAAAAAAAAATTCTACAGCTTCACCTGAAGGTGGCAAGAACTGTGGCTCCCTCCTTCAGAGCCTCAGCTATAGATTAATGCTCATGTTATTATTTGTATGTTATAGAATGATTTTTAGGTTATTTTTTTGTCAGAGCAAAACATTGATTATCTCATGTATTAGGGAAAAAAATCTTGATGGTGATACAAATCCCTTCCAGGATTTGCAGGCACAACTATGTAGAGCCAGTGAGCCTATTTCCCCCAAGAAACTTCTTTTTACTTTCAACTACACTACTCTCTTTTTAAAATATGATTTCTACAGAAGGTGTTTGTTCCGTGGTGGGTTTTGTCCTTTTTTTTTTTTAACCCACAGTTTCTCTCTGAGGCCTGTGCTCCTTTTAATGCCCTCGGATTTCCCTGCTCAGGCAGTGCCAGCCGGGAGCAGGAGCAGCCCTGTTGGAAGCAGCTCTGGGGGGTTGCACACGTGAGGAGTGAGGGGCAAAGGCTGCACCCTCCGAGGTGCCCTGCATGGCCCTGCACCCCAGGGAACTTTGTTGACTCAGAGGCACGTGCAGGGAAGTCCTGTGGCAGGTCCACAAGTTGATGCAGAGACAAATCACTGTACCCAGTCAGCTCCCCAAATTAAAAAACCGAGACTGGCAGTACATCAAGTACCAGAGTTTCTTCCAGGTTTAAGCAAATGCATAATGGCAGGTGTACAATGGAATTTAGGTCAGGCAGGGAAGAGAGATCAACAGCACAGAGCCACAGGCTCTAATTCTAACTAATCAAGAGACTGGTCGGGGGTTTAGTCCTGGCAACTGAAGTGGCAAACTGAGAATAATTACATGTTTGGAAAAACACCCCCTTGGGCGCTCATAGTCAGCCCAGATCACTAGAAATGATTGTGATAAAAAGCATAATGAAATAAGCAGGTTGGCTGGTAGCAGCCAGAACTTCTATTGCAATAATCCTAATCCAGATCCTGCAAAGAGATTCGGGGGGAAGTCTAGAGGATTAGGCAAGAACTGGTGTGTGTGTGGAAGTGCAGCTGTGCAGCTTCTTGGGAAACTAGAAATTTTTAGAATCCTATATAAGAAAAAGAACAATCTGACACATTAGATTTAGCAGAGCACTCAGAGATAAATTTCTCTGTTTCGACGACTAACGTAAAATATTTAAAAATATTTGCTTGGCAAATTGCTGTTTATTTCAGGCAAGTGTTCAGTGAAGCCTTTGCAGGAGCATGGAGGTGTCTGCAGAAATCTAAAGTACATAAATTCAAGGAAACACCCTTGGGGTTAAGGAGTAGGATGTAATGTAAATTATTCATAGCTGGAAATTAGTAATCAGTCATTCTGTGACAGAGGAGACAGGAAGCCCAGACAAAGTGCTCATTAAGAGGTTCTAGGACCTTTTTCAGTCAGGCTGCAAAGTGACAAATAGAGCCATTGGGCACAGAAAAGTCACACCACACCCAGTTAAGAAGAAGTTGTCTTGGAGGAGCAGATTGTCAGAGAATCTTAGAGCTGTGTAAATAAAGTTCTATTCTCCACAGACTCAGACAGGTGTGAAATGAGAAGATGAAGACATTGGCTATAGGTGAGCTGCCAAACTGCTGTTCAATGGACAGACATCTGTGCCTTGAAAGATGTCCCTCAGGCAATGGAAGTCATCTAAGTCCGTGGGGTCACTCACTCAGGATCACATGAAGTACCAAAATATATAGCTCTGGGGTGGCACTCTTAAATACTGCATTATTATTCCCTTTGAGCACTTTGGGGCAGGGGCCAGAGCAACCCAAGAACTTACACAGTGAGTACTTACTACTTATGGGGCCCTCATACTCTCTGGAGACTGTGGATACCTCCTGCAAAGGAACCAGGATGAAAGTACTTAAATAAATACGGGAACTGGAAATACATAAAGATACAGCAAATGTAATTTATGGTAATAAATAAAATAAACAGACCTGCGCAAAAAAAGGCCAATTATTTTAAAAATTTATCTTGATGTTTTAACATGCTTGGAGGAGTTATGGTATTTAACTAACTTGCTACTGTTTTTTGGGAACTGCTTTTGTTTTGAAATATAAATATAGAAAAGTGCAACGAAACTACAAGTCTTTATAAAATATAGGAATCCATTTTGTAAGGTGACCCTTCCCACCGCAGAGATGTTGAAACTAGATGTTGATTTTTAAGGTTCCTTCCAACCCAAACCATTCTGTGATTCTATGATTATAACTTAAACAAAGAATTTATAACTTCAACAAAGAATTTATAACTTCGGGGGTTAAACTTTGGGAAAAAAAGTAACTTTGAAAAAATGGGTTTAAATAAGCTGCAGAATTTTAGTTTTAGCATGAAAATGCACTTCCATTTAAGAGTCAGAAAACTGTATTTTAGAATTTTTCTCAGTAAAAACAAGGTACCCTGTGTGCATAACATTGTCATGACTTTGACCCATGGCTGTTATTGCACAAGATGGAAGAAGCAGGAAAACTGAATGAGTCTGGTTCTTGGTGCTGGAGTGATTTTAACAGCTCTATGTATTTGTTACCTGCAATTTGTTATACAGAAGAAAATATATGCAAGGTTGAGAGCAACCACCGTATATAAAGAAACTGTTAAAACAGGGCACATATATAGGTCAAGAAAGAGGTTCCATGGAATGGAAAAAGGAGGGAAGGAAGATTTAGGAGACAGAAATAATTGCTGAGAGAATTTTTGGCATGTGGACACTCTCAGGATAGAGTCACTCAAACAGCCATTTGAAGTAAAGTTGGCCAGTTTTTGCTGTGTGAACAGCACAGCAGTGAGGATCATTTTTACAGGCCAGAGGGAGGAAATGAGAAGATTACACATAAATCAACAGAATTGGAAAAATGTAATAATATAGAATTCTGACAAATACTGTTTTAAAGTACATTCACTTATATAAAAGCTCTTACCAAAGCTGCATATAAACTCACAAGCTACCAGGAGTTCGAATAAGAGACTCTGGGGTTTTACTCATAAAAATGTGCTGACATGGTCGGGTCAAATTTTTTTTCCATTAAGTTTAATGCTAGAATCAGAATGTACATCCATGCACGGCTTGAAAAGAAAAATGTCCGATTTGGGGAGTCTGGTACCAGCCAGCGAATGAGATTAAGAAAATTAAATCTTAACATAGGCAAAAGCTCCTGTTTTTCTCCCATAAAAAAAAGTGATCATACTGTCAGCAGCAAAACTGATGTCGTTTTCTGGATGCTGAAACTATCACATTGCATTTACTGTGGCAATGCAAAGCAGACAAAGATATACACGTTTCCTTCCTCCTGACTTTATTTTCTTTATTGTGCTTGCATTTTAAACAGAAAATGTTGCTTGCAGATAGCAAAAAAGAAATGGAAGGAGAGTGAAAAAATTACCCATGATTAGGCACCTCAACTTAGCCATTTTTCTACTCTGTTTGGTGTAAAGGGACCTGATCACAAAATACTAATTTGATTTTAATTCCATCTTTAAACCTGGGAATATAATTATGATATTCAAAGTCCTCAGTAAGACAATCAGAATACCATTTGGTTGTGTAAATAATGATCACTGAAGTGTAAATGAGCCCTTGGGCAGTTTGATTCTTCATATCTCTACAGAATGGCATGTGGACAAGGAGATAGAACCATTATGTGCTCTGGCAACTCATACTTTAATTAATTTGTTTGCTCCTGCATGCAGTTATACTGGTGGCACTCTATACAAGCTCTTAGCAGAACTATAGTAAAAAGTAGATATTATTCTCTGGGAATGACCCCTCTATTGGGTTCAATAACCAAAAAGCTCTTTAAACACTTGAATTGTAAAAAATAATTTTCTAGAAATTTCAATGCTGTAAACACTGTACATCCCAAAATATATTATTCCTCTGATGGCTGAGGCCTTCATGTAAAGGATATCTAAAGTCCAAAATTCATAGTCTAATCATTATATCATGAAGGACCTAGGGAACTTGATAAAAAGTTGAGGATTTTTATGAATTGATCATATCCATGTAATATAATCATATATCTCCCGTTTCCAGCACACAGTAATTCCCTTGGGAAAACTGCTGGATGATCTACTGCTCTGGCCACCTGTGACATTTCTCCTTTGTGAAGCTGGCAGGGATGTGAGGAATGACAAAGTGGCAATCATTGGCAATCGTTCTCAGCTCCCACATGGGAAGCCACCAAATCCACAAGGACTCTCCCAGAAGAGAGGCAACTGACAGGGGTAATGACAAGGTCTGTAAAGTCATGAATGATGGCATTGTAGATGCTAGAGGTTTGCAGTGGTTTAAGAGGTAATTGGACAAGTTCATGGAACAGAAACCCACTGAGGGTTATTAAATCATGGAAACCACATCTGAAGCTGAGAGCAGTCAGAAGCTGGGAGAGCTCGAGTGGGGAAATCATCTGTGCTTGTTCTGTTCTTGCTCTTTGCCTGTGGATGCTGCCAGAGGGAGTGCTCTGAGGTAGGCAGACCTTCAGACTGCCATGAAACTTGTGGAAATTGCTGTGTGTTGAAGCCTACGTGGACTTTCTGAACAGAAAGCAAAATAAAAGGAAACCCTCTTCTGTGTTTGACACCTGAATGGGTGTTTGAACAAATAAGGAAATAGGCAAAGCTTTTATTTTTAATGCCTGAAGTTGCCATTTTATGGGAACTGTATTTCAAGAGCCAAAAGAGATAAAAAAAGATTTGAAAATGTTTGATAGAAAATATGAGTTATTCTGTTAAAAAAAAAAACCAAGGCTGAGCTTTGCATATTTTGCCATCTGAAGAGTTTTGTATCTCTCGTTCTTTAATCCCTGAAGAGGTTCAACCATTTTCCTATTCCGAACGAGGACAATAAAAAAAAAGCTGGTTTTGTGGTAATTCAGTTCTGTCCTCACCAGTCTGAAATATCCTTGGACAAGATGCATGAATGTTCAGAGGATAAAAAAGGGAGAAACACTGCACAGTGATTCCACAGTGTTGCATGGTGTGGAGTGCAGGTTTGCTGCTGCTCCCACCTCCCGAGGTGCACAGCAGTGTCTCTGTGCACACGCCTTTACATGAGGAGACTGGGCACCCCTGAGGTACCACAGCATAAGGGGAAGGGCTGATTTTACTTCTGAGTTTACCACCTACCCACAGAGAGCCAGAAAATAAGGAATTGCACTGGAGAAATTACTTTCACTACAAACACAATAGCAGATAAGATAAGATGAAAGCTGATTCTTCCCTAAGGAGGGAAGCTAATAAATTAAAGCATAAGATAACACCAAGAAAATATTGGCTCCAGGAAAATCCAATAGGTGGGCCAACTGCTTAACAATGCCAAAATGAAGTGCAAATATTTAAAAACAATGTCATCTGGAAATTACAGGGGTAGAGATAAACTAGCAACTAAAAAGAGACAATGTTTTACCAGGACAGTGACAGAGCTGGGAAAGCCTTCATGTTATTGACTCTTCTGATCAGAGCTGTAAAATGGGAATGTTGTGCACACGTGTGTCTGCCATCTGCAGAGCCTGGCAGCCCACAGGCTGGCTGTGCAGGCAATCAAACTTTCCCATTGTGGATGATAAGGAAGCAATCCAGTGGCTCGTGATGTGCTCCACCATGCAGGTGGTGTTTACAGATAAACGCCTTTTTGGAGTGAGCACTTGAGGTCAAAATAATCCAGGGAGTTGTTTGAGCAGAGAAACAAACAATATTAAAATAAATATGAGATTATTGCAGCCCTCTCTGTTCCAGCCACTGTGTTTGTGGCAGTTTCCCTTTGTGGCCCTGCAATGCACCTGCCACTTTTACAGCACAAGCTCCTGTCTCTGTTTTCACTTTGGTGATCTATCTCTGTGCCCTCCTCGTGCTCACAGGCTGTGTAGTCAAAGAAAGCATCCAGGTTTACCCCTTAATATTGTTTTCATGAATTGCATCGTGGAGAAGTAGGTTGGAAAAAGTACCTTGGACAAGCAAAAATCAGGTCTAGTTAAAAAAAGTTAAAAAAGAGAATAAAGCACCACATCTTTGACAGAGCAGCATACACTGAACAATTCACAGCTATTGCTACCAGAATAATAAAAATTAAGTTTCACATCCAACCTTGGCTCTCAGACACAGTTACACACCAAGATGTGCTAATCATTATGATTTAAAGTAAATAGTCACCACAAAGATGAATTAGGGCACACCAAGCTTGGTGAGATCAGCTCTGCAGTGTTATAACTGAATTTAAATACATGAACAATCTATAGAGTGGAAACAAATCATACCAGCTACACAACTGTTTAAGAGGGAGGTCTTTGACCCTGAATGTGTGATTTAATGCTGGCTTAGAAGAATAATATGCAGTGGTATGAAAGACTGGTCCCAGATCCATCAATAACAATCAGAGTCTAGTCCTTCTAACACCAGATTATTTTGTGAGAGTATTTTCTTCTGTTTGGTTCTGTGCAGGGCTACAACAAGGAAAACATGTGTTACCAGTTTCAGTGCAGGCAGAAGGCATTCTTGGCTCTTACATCTTCTGAAATGCATCCATCTTCCCAACTAACTATTTAATTTTATTGTGGATTTTGATGCCTTAAACTCAGCCCTGTGCTGTTTCTCCCTACAAGCTATGTTTACAAAGCTCTCTGAGCAAAGGTGCCTTGTAGAAAAGATTTTTTTGGGGAAAACTACTTCTTGTTTTCTGAGTCTGGCAGAAAAATGAAAAGTGAAAGCCTAAGAATGCCAAACTTTCATCATTACTTTTAGGAGTTCACTGCAATTGAGTGCAAAGATTTGACTCAGCAAAATATAGACATCAGTAAGGAAACAGCTTATCTGCTCAAAATACTGTTGGAAACACAATGGCAAGACCATGCTGGGTGTGTTAAAATACTTATAAATAATAAGTGCACGGGAAAGATGGACAGTAAATGATAAGACAGATATTTATGCAGCCTTTTTTACAGAATCCAAAGCAGAATTGTATGTCACTGATGGTTACTTCTGGTAAACACATTCAATAGCTCAGTATTGGGGAGCCTTTACTAATTTTCTCTCTGCAGGCAACAGAGATAAGAAAAGTGCACTGCCAGCTTTTTTAGTATTCCTAGAGCCTTAAAGCTACTTTTTAACACAGATGGTACAGAGTGAAATAGAGTCTCATATTTCTTTCTAATAATAGCTATCATTCACAGGGAATTATATTCCCAAGGTACTTATCTACTTCTCATATACACCCATTTACATATATATATATACATAAACATAGATTAAAAAAAAGCATGTATGCATATAAAAAAGACCACTTAAGGCAGAGTGTTCAGGCTTCCTGGGGGCTGCCTGCCATGCTTCAGGACAGAGCATGTGGTGCGCTGCCTCGGGGATTTATTTCAGCTTGCATGGCAATCTACTGTGAAATTATGATTTCTCAGTGCTGAGTGGCTGTTCCTGGCAGGAAATGAGGTTTATGAATGCTAATGGCATGTGATTGGAGCCCACCACACAGCTCTTTTCCCTCCAGTGCAGAAGGAGGCTCATCAGCTCTGCACCAGCATCTCCTTCCCTGCTCTGCACCACAGGTTTTGGGGGAAGTCCCAGTGTCTGTGTAGGAGTAGCTTTGGAGCCTTTTAGGTTCCAATTTCCCCCTCCACCCCAAATACATCAGTGCAGCTGGATCTCTGCCTCTTCCAGGGGTTTCTCTTTGCAACAGGGAAGTGAATGAAGGCGGTAAGAGGGAAAAGGGAAGCAGCCAACCCGGGTTTGGGATTCCCCTTTGTAGGAAAACAGGATGGCAGTGAGCAACACTGCTGGAAGTGTCCTCATTTCCCTCAGGACAGCCATCACAGATGGGAATGCAGAAGGAATCCAGCATCCCCTGGAAGGAATCCCCTGCACATGTGGAAGGGGCTGTGCTGCTCATCTGTGACCAGGAGAAACCTGGGTTGCCAAGGCAAAACTTAGAGAGGGACTCAGCACCAAATAAAGTTGAGTAAAGGGGATCTAATCTCTTCTGCTTCCACCCCAGGCAGAAAACCTACCACAATATACCTGGATCATTAAGGTTGTACCTGAAAAGGGATGGGTTTTGGATTCAAGAGACCAAATTTTTCTAGTTTTCCCCCATATCTGCAGCCAAATTGATGCAAGAGATTACAAATATACACCAGGAGAACAGGTGAAAAAAATGGCATTACTATAAGAAGACCTCGACCTTAGATGCCAATGATGCTACAGTTTGGCTGGGATCAACTATGTCATGCCATGCCCAGGCACTTGTGAGTGCACCCTCCAGGGGAAAAAAAAAAATTGAAACAACAAGAGGGTAAATTTATGGGAAAAAAAGCAAACACCGGTATTCTTTGGGTAAAGCTGTGCTCAGTCTAGTGCTATTGATTTTTTCATAAATATGTCATATACTTATTAACCTTACATTTACAAAATTTACCTGGGTTTTGACAGTGTCTTTATTAAATCAAGATATAAAGAGAAAAGAGATATTTATTTTTCTTTCCCTTCTTTTTTTTTTTTTTTTTTACTGAATTATTAAAACTGAGTGTTCGCCCTCAGGAAGTACTTGTTTCAAAAGGTATTGCTATTGAACCAAACCATCAGATCTTCTCAAGGGACATCAAGAATGAGTTTGGTGAAGCCTTTTTTTTTTCTTTCCTTGTGAGTGATATTGTAAACTACAGCAGCCTTCAGCACAGGCAGATGAAGCTGGGTCTGTGCTAAGTCCTGCACTCCCTGATCCTCCGGGCTGATGTTCTCTCCCGAAACTCAGTATAGAGGAATCTCTCAACTTCTCTTAGACTTGTAACAACACCTGGAAGCATTAAGTGGATTGCTGAAGTGTGGGACATCCCAGGTACCTCCTCCTTGTCCTGAGACAGGAGCTATCCCAGTGGTGACACTCAAACAGTGAAGCGGGAGGAGAAGCATTTCTTCACGTTGTACACATGTAAATGCTCCTGCACAGAAGACACTTGTAAGCTCTCCCACTGGTCACCTGGGGCTCCTGGATTATGAATCCTGGCCCAAATGCAGGATGTGCTGCTGTGACAGCAGCAGGACTGATTTGTGGTGTGACATTCCCATGTTGGCATATGAGGTAAAAATAAGAGGTTCTACTTTCAGCTGGTGTAATAATCATCTCATCTGCTTTTATAAACACCAACCTCACAGGTACATCAGCTTGGATTCTGATTTGTGTCTCTGGGAAGCACAGAGACAAATACATAAAATTCTCATATGACAACTCATTTTCCCCTTATTATGCACAAATCCTCTTAGATCAGTAGACTCTTATAGCTGGAATTTATCTTCTTGAAAACAAGAAGGTTTAATGACTTTCTTTCCAGAGTTTTGTATGTCACTGGAGTTTTGAAAAATTTAGCATCCACATGACAGCAGAATATGAAGGGCACATTGTCTGCTGGGGTTAGAAGGCAGCTACCACTGAGTTAGATGAGACAGAATTTGGGATTACATTGCTCCCATTTTTTAGAAATATCTCTGGTTCTGACTCAAAATATTCTGGATCACTGTATGAAAACTATGTTTTCTTTGTCTGATACCGATTCTAGTTGCAGCTAATTAGCACTGGGTTATTTACATGCTTTGTTTGTCTGACAATGAGAGATAGATGATATCTGTTAGATGATACATTTTCCAGCTGTTGGAAGTGTGCAGTGTTTGAAAGTTAATTAAAAAAGAAGTGGAATGGAAGTATCGAAATATTTAGTTTAATATGCTGTTAAATGCCACAGTCATTACATCCAAACCAAACTGATCTAAACCATAATTTTATTATGTTCCTTTTCATCATTTGTACCCAAATCTTAGAACACAAATCTTATCCATTTATTGTTAAGTGACACTTTTTGAACCACAGTCATTTAACTTTGAATTGTCATGCTAATTTGTGAAGTTAAGAATACTAAGGGAAGTTTAAACCCCATATAATTGAAAACATCAAATTATATAGCCATGAAAATGGGATTTAGAATGGAAATAGCAGCTGATGCTTAACTGAAATAGATATGTTGGAGTAACAGTTATGTACCTGACTTTTAATTCTTCAGATGACTCATTTAGGCAGGAGTTACCAGTGCTGTAATTTTGGAAAAGGTAAAGGTCAAATATCTTATTTACAAGTCCATGTTCCTTGATTATTGCAAATATATCTCAATCTAGATTTAAGTGTAAGTAATAAACCTGAAAATATTTTAAGCTGATTAAATAAAAGTGAATTTCATATTACAACATGCTAAAACACACCTACAGAATAAATAATAAGCCCCTGAAGGAAATTTAAATATAAAGTGATTAATACCCTAAGCTGATGAATAATATAGTTTTATAAAAAGCATACTTATGAAACAGGCACCTATGCTTGCAGTCAGTCCATGTGGGTGGGCTTGCAGCTGGAAAACACTCAGCTGGGGTCTCTGTGTGGGTGTAAAGGTCCATACACACCCTCATATGGAGACTGCAGAACAGGGACTAACCTTTCAGCCTTCTTTAGTCATTCACATCCTAGTTGGAAAATGCCAAAGGAGGTCAAATATCACTGACCTCAGTGTTTGTGAAGAGCTTCTGCCAAGTACAAGACAAATCTGTAAAGAATAAACATGATTTTACTCCAATTCTTAGTCACTTAATTAGCAGAACCAAGTAGCAAGTACGACGTGCAAATGGTTCCTTAATTTGTGCACATTTTATCTGCCGAGTGTTTGGTTTGTTATTTCTTTTAATTGCACATTTTACTAAGGAACATTGGGAAAGCTGAAAGGGTCGAAACAAGGATCTTGGAGGATAAACTGTTGTCCTTAAAAGCAATTCCTACTGGGAGAAAATATGATGATTGAGAGGTCAGTGGTGCTAGGGTAAGCACAAGATAAGTCACAAGCTATTTGAAGTAACATTCCCTTTGATCTGCCAGGCCTTTCCATACATAAGGAAATCCAGTGGGGTGCTAAAGGCTTTGCTAATCTTCCTAATGATATTCTGAGGATGCTTAACGCTGGGGTTAAAGAGGCCTTTCACTGCAGCTTGACTTGTGAACTTTTGAAATACAGAACCAACCTTCCTCTCAAAGATATTTGCAAAGCAGCTGTTCCCGTTAGCAAATGTGTGTATGAGCTCAGGCCAGGAAAGTCATGTCAAAAACAGAACCTTTAGATCAGCCTTGCCTTTAGCAGGGCAGTGATATTGTGGGGTTCCCACAGGGCTTTAGGAACAAAGCATATTAAGAACAAGGGTGGTTTAAAATCCTTAAGGAAAGTAGGTAATCAAAGGGCTGAGTTGGTAAAAATCACTGACAATTATTATCGGTCAGGTTGTTGGACAAAGCAAAAATGTGCTTGGGAAGATTCAAGCTCCTCATTCTAACATCTAATTTTTAGGTCAACCTTTAACATTAGCATGGCATTCATTTGAAATAAAACCCAAGTCAGGCATGAAAGCAGAATCAACATTTGACTAAAGAGCCTGAAAGTAAACTGGGAAGCCTTTCATTTGTCAAGAAAGTTCAAGAATCATCTCGAGGGGGGGAAAAGAATCAGGGAGAGGGATGTAATCCATATCAGCACCACTGAGTTCTGAGGCATTTGGTGTTCAGTGCTTCACACTCTTGAGAGTGCCCTAAAGGCTAAAGAGAGCAAACAGAACATGTCTGTGTCCTTCAATCCATCTGGGGGCAGAAACCGGAATGTCTCCCAGTCTGTAATGTGACTGGTTAGCTGGATGTGCTCAGGCTGTGCCCAACACATATAAACACCATGCTGAGTTTGGCAGCCTGGTATGGAGCTTGTGGATCAAATACTAGGGCAAGAAGTAGAAAAACACCTTCTTCTGCTGGAAACACCTGCAACCTACCTGCTGCTCTGTGCTGTGTGGGACAGCCAGCCTCCCTCTGAGGAAGGCTAATATCCCTAAACACCAGCTAAGCATAATTTTCAAATACTCTCAGATGTCCGAATTCTATTTAGTTGTTCCATGCAAAGTGAAATACCTTTAACATGAGAATTTCCCCACTTCAGAACATGGTAAATTTTAGTGGTGAGGGTTAGAGCACATCTGTGGGAGGTGAGGGTTGAGTCATCTCAACCAAAGGGAAAAAAAATATTCCCGGGGTTTTACGTTGTAGGTAAGGCAGTGGTCCATGGGCAGAGACTTAAATACAAGTTTTAAAGCACTGCTTTGGGGTTTATCTCTCCTGGGTTTGTTATTGTCATTATTTATTTGGTCTTGTCTTACCTGGGTATGTGACTCGCTGCATTCCTGAGGAAAGTGCCAGCATTTCCACTTGGAATGACACCGCGATGTCCAGCTGCTTTCAACTGGCCTATTTTTATATCTGATTGCACACGAAAGGAAGTATTTTTAATTCTTTAAAAGTGGACAAGTTTTGAGCAAATATATCTGGAACTGGCAGGCAGAGAATCCTCTGAAGGCAAATACAGCTTATGGCTGAGAGAGGAACCAGTCTCAATGCTGTTAAGGCTTGGTTTCTGTGCAGAAGCAGAGATGTAGGTGCTTTGAAAACTTCACTGGTAGAAACCAAATAATTAGACAATTGGAAATCTTACTTTCATTTTGAGGGACTAGACTTTAGATATGTAAGTCAGTACACCCCTGCTGAAATTCGGTAAATACACCTATGTGAAACTTGGCAAATCCACATTCAGAGTTTATTCCACCAACATTTTGAGTATGGGCTATTCCAAATATACACTTGGGATTTTTAGCAAAGACAGAAAAAAAAATAGTAATCCTTCTAGCTAACTGCTTAGGGAATTTTTTTAATGAATAAGTCTCTGTCTAATAGTAAAGTGACATTCTCAAAAGCATGGTGTGAGCTGGTGAAGAATAAATATCCTTCCCCTTTTAGACATCATGACTTTACCTTTTGCAGGTGCAGTTTACTGGATAAAACAGAGGAGAGGAAGTCCAGTTAGAACCTCAAAAACATTTTAAAAGGACGTGAAAGACAGGTTTTTATTCAGGGCATGCATTTCTTGCCTTACATTGAACAGGTTTCCAAGGGCTGGCTCCATGTAAACACAGAAGCTAAATAGGGCAGCTAAGTCAAAAGGTGAGATCATGGAAACCACCAATCATTTATTGCCTCACCTCAGAGACCTCTCAGCTCCATGTGGCTGTTGCTGTCAGGCTTCAAAGTTTCCCCTGGTTTGGAGCCCTTCTGCAAACCCAGAATGGCCTCAGCCCTGCCCCTGCCAAGCAGCCTGGCACGTCCTCTGCTCCACTGAGTCCCCAAAGGGACACGCTCCCCACCTCCTCCCAGGACGCCTCTGGGAAGGAAAAATTCCCAGATTATGTCTGGCACACATTTATACTTCAGCCTGCTTGTAAAACCCATGGTGGCTGCCACTGTCTTTCGAAAATTAATCAGAAAAAAAAGATTTTAAATTTTTTTAATATATCATTAGAGCTTTTCTGCTTGTGGTAGGTGGGAGTAAGACTGTATCTCCTGGTTCTTAGTCAGGACCAACAGCCACACTGGGGATTGGTCTGGGCTGCAATTCCTCCCCAGCCACCCTGCTGAAGCTGAGAGTGTCAGACAGGGCTCATCCCTCTGCATGTTTGAAGGGAGAGGAAGGCAGAGACCTGGATATGCAAAACCATGACATTATGAGTAGCTGGAAGTAATAATTTGAGTTCTGTAATGCCTAATACTAAAGATCTAACATCAAGGAGGCTTAGGTGCATAAATTGTGCATGACCTTGGAACATTGCAGTCCATCAGAGTGAACATGGATCCACAGACACAAGATTGTTGGAAGGCCAGAAAGTCCCTTTTAATTTCTGAGTCCCAACCAAACTTCTCTTTGTGACACTGGGAAGGCCCCAAAAAGCTCTTTCCAGGCTTTGGCACTTTACAGCACTGCTGCAGGATCTTTATCAATGTTCAGTATCCAACACTTTACTTTGCCTAGGAAGTGAAATACCTGCAAAAAATAGATCCCAAGCATTTCAGTTCATCTATTTTTGTGCGCTGAATTGATGATACTTTGAAAAATGAAACAAGACCAGCTACAGGTAAGATTTGTGTTTGCAAAATATTAAAATGAAAACTTTTGCTGGCTACCACTTCCTCTGATGAGCATGTGAAGGTCCATACTGTCTGTACATCCATTTCTCAGGGACAGGAGCTGACCACCACCCAGAAATATTTGGAAATGTTTATTTGTGTGGATGTGTATGAACACGGAGATAAGTGTGTGGGTGCATGTTTATATATTTAACCACTCAGGACTAAAGTCTCTGGATGGAAGCTGATAAGGGTCAGATGAAAGCAAGCACTGAATTGGTTACTAAAATAATCAAAAGCCCTTTTTGTGTCCTCACAAAACAGCTCCTCACTGACACTGTTAAATGCCAGTGTTAAAATGTGTAATGAGGGTATGGATATACAGAGAATTATACTGGATGCCCTAACTTATAGATAAGACAGCAAAAGTTGGGCCAAATCTTGATGCTATTTACATGAAGGGGAAAAAAAATAGTCAAATTTGAAGAAACACTGGTTTTATCCAGCGAGAAAACAACAAAGAAAGAAACAGAGCTGGAGCAACACACAAGTTATGTGCACTGTCATAATGTAACGTGTAAGGCATAACAACCAAAAATTCAACAAAGCAGAAAAATTCAGAGTTTCACACTAAAGAGGATGTGTGGTGATGTGGTCAGATGGGAGGATGGAGTGCCAGATGAGGGTCTGGATCACCCTGCACGGTCACAAAGTCTTTGTGCCTCATGGAAACCAAAATGAGCTGGGCAGAGCCTCTCTGGAAACCAACACTGAGCCTCGGAACTGTGTTCCAAGTCAGGTCATGGACATAAATATTTCTTTGGAAAGTACCTAACAGTGCACTTAGAATGAAGACACACTTTCAAAAAACCCCAAAAAAGACAAGAGTTTCTGCAAAAATAGTCCAATGGTGCTGTGAGCAGTTTGAGGGCAGCCCCTGAAACTTCTCTATCCCCATAACTTTAAACTTTCAAATTCCACCTAGGCTGACCCCTTATTGATACTGAAGGCAAAGTGGCTGTTTTCTGAGTTTCTCTGTATTTCATTAGAACCTGAACTGCAGAGGAGGCCAGAAGAGGAAAGAAAATCCTGTGGGTGAACATTCCACCTATGGAAAGCAACGGCCAATCCCGAATCAGGTTCTGTGGGGCAAGATTTCTTCCTGTCCTTTTATTTGTATATAAAAATATGTTGCATGGATGAATTAGAAATTACTTCACTGAGCTCTGGTAGTAATAATAGCACTCTGATGTAAGTTTGAGAAGAATCAAATTTGAATGCTTCATATCTTCAAGCAGTATGGATCTTCCACATCAGCTGTTGGCCTCTGATCATTTGCTGTTGTTTAGTTCTCTGTGTATCTATGGTAGTTGCATTGGCTATTTTTAAGTGCTGTGCATTTTTATGCTCACAAGTAGTACAGTCTCACAGTCTCTTTACACTGGGAAGTTTTAGGGAGTATGTAAATCTAAGCTGCATAATTTGGAACAACCACTGTGTTGAGTATGCACTTAAATTGTGCTTAAGCTTCTTCCATCTGATGTTCTCTGCCTGTGCATTTAGGGATTTTTCTTGCTGTAGAGTATATGATATCTGCCAAATCTGCTTGAATTCTGGGTCTTTGGGGTCACATGAAAAAAAATCTCCCATCTCTCTACTCCATCCATCTGTTTTTTCCCAAGCCAGTGCTTTTTTGTAGCACTGGGTCAGTAAGGTGGAGCACTGGGAGCCCAACAGCTGTTACACAAAAGACAGAGCTGCAGAGCTGGGCTGGTGAGCAGCAGTGGATGCCAAAGGCAGCCCTTCTTGTAGGAAGGCCACCACAGGAACACAGATGGGGAGACCTCTGCCTAAGGCCAAAGGATGCACTTCCCAAGGATAAAGAGGAGCCAGCTTTATGCACAGGGCTGATGCAGTAAACACGACAAAGAGGCTGCAGTTAAAAGGGAAAATAGCACTTCCCAGAGGAGCAGATAGAAAAAATGTAAATGTGAAAAAGCCCTTGAAATGCTGAAAGACTCTAATGGAAAGTGATGGAAAAGGGGAGGTCATACAGGCATGGCAGTTGACAGGTGAAAGCTGATTTCCTTTTGGGTTTCTGTTTAGTAACAGATGTGGCAGGAAGTTCCAGTGGAATAAAAAAAAAAAAAAAATCACAGAAACCACACCAGGAGCGTTGAGAGGTGTGGGCAGGACTGTGTCTGTCACAGGAACAAAGGCAATGTTTGTACACTTTGAAAGGGCAACCGTTGACATACATGACAAGAGATGTAAAAAAGGCTCTTTGATTTGAGCCACAGACAGCTTTCAGAGTTTGACAGCTTTCAGAGTGTACGAGGCTGGATCAGATCCTTTTTTTGATATAAAGGGTCTGCTAAGTGAAAACAAATCTAGCCTGTGGCTTCTTAGCCAAGGCAGAGGGGAGCCAAGGGGCTCCTTCCACCCCAGAGGCAGGTCAGGACTTCTCCAGTCCCAGCAGCATCACTGGATGCTGGCATTGCATGACAGTGGCTTAGGAAGGGCAATTCTGAGTGTCAGCAGCCAAAAACTGAGAATAAACCAACTGACACACAACCCCCTTGGAAACAGGGGGAGATAAAGGGAGATTCAGGGAAGCATGTTTAGCTCTATACCTCTTTCCTTGCCCCAAACCCCTTTTGCTGAGAGCAGGATGGCCAAAGGCAAGCACAGAATGAAACTGGGAGTGCTGGTGGCTGGAAGTCAACTGCATGGCCTGAGCCTTGCACCACAGTCAGTCTTTTGGGTTGTGGTGCTGCTTTGAAGAACACTTGTACAGACAACAGGGGCAGCAGCAGCATTGGGCAGTGGGAGGAACACCAAGGCTTTGATTGCCTTAAGTGACACATATTTAAACATCGTAAGGGACACTGGTTGGGTGTTTCTCACCACTGTCACATGTCTGCAGCCTCCAGCTTCAGGACTGCTGTCATCCAGTTTATATTTCAGACATAAGCCTGAGTGTGGGTCCCAGCATCGTATGTCAGAGAGGGACAGGCATAAATATAGAGCTGAAAATTTCCCAAACACATTTGTCATAAGGTCAAGTGAGTGGAGAGAAGCTTGGTCCAGTTAATAATTAATAGCAGACTTTTAAAGTAGGAAAACTCATCTTGTTTGTTATAATTCATTGTTACGGAATGTGATTATGTTCTGCTGAATTTATGAGGGAAATCCTCAAACCTCTGCTTATTTTTTAGTGCCAGATGACTCAGTTTTGTTATCCTTTTAGCAATAATTTTTGACATAATGAAAAATCTAACATGATTTATACAGAAGAGTTTATGTCTTCATTGTAAATAAACACTGTGCCATTAAGCTGAATCAAGAAATACATGGTTTAAGATGCAGTTTACAAGCCAGTGGAGATCAAAAATGATAAACAGCATGACAATCTTTTTGGAAAGGATGTAAGTCTTCATGCTTCCAGGACATAAGATAACCTCTAATTAATGGGGACTAGTAAGAATTCTTTCCTGTCAGCAACTTATTTCATAATTGCCTTCTGTAGGGCTTCCTGTACTTTCCCCTGAAGCAGCTGGTTTGCTTCTGCAGGAGCAGTGTGATAAAATCAATAAATCCCTGACCCACTCCTGTACCTCTGAGAATGTCTTTTTTATGGGAACTTCTCATCCTCCCAAGACCCAGGTTCAGTTTGCTTTGTTTGCAAGCTAAAAACTGCTAAATGCCAAGGCAGAAGGAATGACTTGCTTTCTTTAGTGATGTCTTCACTTGTGACAGGAAAAGCAAGACCTAAATCCTTCAGCTCATGTGTTGGCATGCAGGAAGGAAGCTAAAGTAAGTTTTTACAATAACTTCACCTGGAGGAGCAGTTAATTCTCTTGTTAATATGGACCCACAGTACACGTGTACTGTGTCCTTCTAACTAGGGGAAATAA
The DNA here is from genome assembly GCF_003945725.1 of Corapipo altera. NCBI lineage: Eukaryota > Metazoa > Chordata > Aves > Passeriformes > Pipridae > Corapipo > Corapipo altera. The sequence continues at coordinate 5,160,168 of NW_020884915.1, read as the reverse complement.
AGAGCTTAAGTCTTGTGAGGGTGCCTGGGTAAAAGAAATCTGACCCCGACCATCATCTGAGATTTGGAGCTGTGTTTAGGAAACCTTCTGCTTTGCCCTTGCCCTCAACTCTGTTGCTTATGATTTTCCCTTAATCAAAACTGCTTTTGGACTAAATTCTTATTTTTGGTGTATAACAGGTAGGCCTCCAAAATAACCTGGTGGTTGCAGTCACTGGGTTCAAAGACAGATGGAGAAAATGTGCCTTTTTATCTGTTCTACAAAGCAGCTGAGGGACTGGCACAGCCTTAGACTGGCTGAGCTTGAATTTAAGTTAATTGAGAGTTGATGCAATGAATCACATCTAATGTGTCATTGGAGAGTAGATTTTTTTGATGTCTAGCTAATAACGTAGTCTAAGATAATAACATATGTCCACTTTTTAATATATAGGAAGTAGGTTGGGCAAAGGAAGGTTTCCCAGTGATAAAACTGCAGATGCACACACCTGGTTTGGGAGGATGTAGGTCAGGGTCTGAGGCAATTAAAGGAAATCTTAACTGGACATGAATGAGCTTTTTTTCAGTCCTCCAGGCAATGCAACAGCAGGACACTTCACTGAGGTATATTTGCAATCCCCTCCATCCCCTCCTTCTTCCATCAGTGTCAAAGCATGAATTATATTGTCTTTTTTTTTTTTTTTCTTGTTCGGACATGAATCAGGAAAAATGAATCTATTCATGCTTCAGATCCCTATGACTTCTAGAGGTTGTACTGATCATCAGTTACTAGCTGTGAATAAAGCCTTCAAACCTTATTTAAACATTACAGCATTAATTATAGTTTCCTTAAGTAAAATGCTCCTAAACTATAATTACCCAAAAGATTACATGTTGGCAGTTACACAAGAAATTGCATTACAAGATTCTACCAGGGGGCTGAGCTCACCCCACTGTCTCAGTCAATCAAACCTCTTGAGAACAAATGCAATAGTTAAGTGCTGGCACTGGAAAAGCAGTTCTGTATTCTCCCCAGGCCCAATATCTGCAGAAAACTCACTCAATATTCAGCATGCACTGTTCAGTTTACAGTGTTGCTCCCAATTCTTAGCTGCTGTAAACAGATGTTGACCTGCTGAATATTGATTTCCACCAGCTCAGGTTTGAGCTCACAGTGCAGGGCTCTCATCCCTCTGTGCTTAATTTGAGGAGCACTGTTAACCACCATAGAGAAGGAAAACAACTGTAATGCCTGGTTTGGGGTTTTTAGAAAAAGAAAACATGGGGAATTTTGGAGGTTGGCTCTGGTAAAACAGACACTATTGCCTATGTCTTTCTGCATGTTCACTGTTCATCCACTTGTATGCATGAAACACAGCTCAGGGCTGTGTCACAGCCCACAGAAATCGAGGTGTGTTGAGGAGTAGATGATGTCTGAAGCTCTGCAGTGTGCACCTTGTATTAATTTTCTGTGTCTGGTGGTCAACAATGCTGACACTTCATGGGAGAAGGTGATCCCTGGTGAAACAGCAGTGACCCCTTGAAATTACCCCACAACAACTCACATCTACTGAAGAGCAAAAGATAAATTAAACAGGACTGGAAACCTGGAACAAGGTCAGAATTTAGAGTATATGAAGGGTTGGGAGTACGTGGAGCAGACATTTCCTTATCACCCTCTGTAAATCCACACTCCCTTCCTGTACACCACCAGGTAGTTTCTTTTAATAAAAATACATGAGCAGTGTAAAACCTCTTATTCCTGCTTATTTGGATTGAATTTTGTTATTTACCCCTACAGTCTGTTGGTTTGGCTGCATGACATTGACTTGCAGCTAAAATAATTTACTCACCAATTAATTTCACAGACAACATTGAAAGCAATTAAGAGAATTAAGAATGTATTTTCATACTATTAAAAAATACAGCTCTGAAGAGCTTTTAAAGAATGCAGAGGATTCTAATATTCATTTTCCTTTTCCTCAGGTGTTAGCTGGGGAAATTATCAGAAAGTCCATTAAATGTTTTTTGTTCCCCCACTTATGTATATAACCCAGCTGCCAGAGTTGCAAATGCATTTAAACTGAAGACTACCTGCTTCCTTCCCCAAAACAGTACTGTGGGATTTTTTTTTTTTTGTTAAATGATGTACTTTTGCTCTACTGCATGGATGAAAAACACATATATCTACTCCCTGCCTGTTCCTGTTGGATTCCATGTGCCTTTGGGTAGAATTCAGAACTAAAATTGCAAATGCTGAGGGGTTGCTTGGAATTAAAACAAGTTGTGCACATGCATAGAGCAGGGGCGGAAAAGCACATGGATATGTGGAAGTAGGTGCAATTGTATGGGAATGAGGCACACTAAAGCACCAGTGCTGTAAGCCAGGATCAGCAATTAGCACACACTCCACAATTCTGGTGTAAGGGGTGCTTCAATTTAAGTGTAAATTAATAGGTTTGAGGAAAATTGCCTTAAAAATTACTATAGCATTTCATGATTATGAGGAGGACTTTAATTTAGGAGACAATTACTGGTATTCTCACATTCCCACCTGAAGGCATTGCCATTTTCTGCCTACCTGGGCCTTTTTACTAAAACTCAGTTCTGGATTCCAAACATCAGTGTTGGCTGTTGTTTTACAGAGTCTTTTTCCCTGTTTGTGGCTAAAAGATTTCATGGATTATATAAGAGGAATTAAAAAGAGCAGTGACAAACTCAGGCCAAGGATCTCACAAACCTTGCTGTGACCTCATTCACAGCCATTTAAAGCAAATATTTCAGTTCTGTGGGATTCAGAAAATGTGTACATTTGACTTCTAACAATAGGTGCAGTGTTGAAACCAGTTTTACAGGGGTGTGACTCCTTCAGTTTTGATGGAGTTTCTACAGATCCACTGGTAGAGGAAGCGAATAAATCCACTGGAGCTTTAGAGATAGAGCCACAAAGGGAATTTAGAGAGGGCAAATCTTCTCTCCATTTTGAAAGTGAAGCGTGGAAATGAATTTAAAATGTGTTTTTAAATATATACACACATACTGGGAAAAAAAGTCACGGCAAGAAAGAGGGAATCTTTTGTTGTGAAATAAAAATTCCTTTTAAAACTGTGGCAGATATTATTTAGTGTTAATCCTGGACTGACAATAGTAATTACTTTTGTTCTCACGTTAAAAATGAACTGAGAGTACTCTGGAGCTGTAAGACTGGACTCCTGCTTTAGCTCTTGAGGAAGCTTTACCCACAAGCAGTGGGACAAGATCACAGTGAAAACCAGATTTTTCAAAGCCATCAAAGAAGATCGGTAAATACTCTGGAAAATGTAGTCACATAAGCGCATAAAATCTCTCAGAAATCAGTGAGGTGCATTCATTCATCCTCTTCTCCAGAGATCTTCACAAACATTGAGAAGATTAATATCCAAATATGAAAAAAAATGAGAAGAAAACTCATCATTGAACAGGAGTAAGAGAAAAGGAAATAGCTGATTTAATTAGGTTTTAAAGGATGATTCAGACCAACATAAATCTCAATGAAAGGACAAAAATAATTACAGGTAATTAATGCCAAAGTATCTAAAGCTGAGGAATTTAGTTAGCCTAGAGCACAGTACATAACACACCCAGTTCTTCCTTCTGTAGATAACATAGTGCATCCACTAATTTAGGTCATGCAGTTTCTTTTACACTTGTAATTATTTTTAATACTGACATTTCTTTTGCCTTAAGGGAAGCAGTGCTGAGAGCACAACCCAGTGAATCTGTCTAAAACATAGAAGCATTTCTGTTTTGTTATTCCTGGGGCTAAAATGGCATGAGTCAAAAACAAATTACATCCATCATTCTGCCACTGGATGGATCAGTGTATATTAACAGATGCAAGCAGAGCTAGATTCCATATTTTTTCTATCTCTCTCTGTTACTCAGTAGCATTTCTCAGCCATGGATTTATATAGGATGGTGCCAAAAGCCCAGCTCTTCAGTGGTTATTTCTTTTGTCAGCATTATGATCAAATCAAAGCTCTCATTTGAAAGATTCAATTCTTTTTAAAGATCTGTTTTATACCCATACCTTCCAGAGCAGTCTAGAAGGTATTTAGTTCTCTCCATTGATTCCATTTGACATGCTGATACAAATGTTGGAAAGAAAAATAGAATATCTTGCCTTTGACAAGAGCTGCAGGACCACCATCTGGATGGACTAGATCGAGAGTATGGATTTTGTTAAATGCTGCATTTTGGTAGTTCAGAAAGAAAAGCACCATTTCTTGGGTCAGATCCTACTCCATATATTTCTGTTTCTTTGTATAGTTAAAATCTATAGGTAGGTTTGCTCCTCACAACTTAGGGGGTTTCATAAGCCTCATATTACAGGGAAAAAAATGATGGGAGTATTAAACAGGTCTTAAGTTTCCATATCAAATAACCTAAATTTCTCCAGGTGGTAAGCAACAAATTTTCAGAATCTTAAACACCAGTTGCAAACATGAATGCAAAATCCAGGGCATGTTCATCATGGAAATAAATTCATGACTAGGGCTGGTGCTTTCTTACCGTTTTCTTCACCCCGTTCTATGGTATTTCTCTGGCTGTCTATGAAAGCAGAATCCTTTATGAAACACCTCTTAATTCAGCTGCTCATGTCCAGATATGTATCCTTAGTTATCCATTTATGTATTTGGTGTAATGAATTCTGATCTAGAGAAATGATACTGTGGAAACATCTCTGTCTTACCACGAATAAAAGAACACAGCAATGAGCATGTCAGTCTTTGGGGATATTCAGCTACAGTGAAGCAGGATGATCCATGTTAATGGTGAAGGATAGGTCCCATTTTATTCTGAATTAACTCTAGAGGGAAGTTTGACTGGGAAAGGGACAAAGAAGTCAATCTAAGTTTTTGAGGAGTGCTGATTGAGGAAGTATTTGCTTCTCTATTCCACAAAATGAATGGACAAGCTCCCTGAAGCAGTGAGGTTAGTGCCCTTGTCCAAATGACAGGTGGCACGGGAAGCAAATTGCCTAGAACAAAGAAACAGGGATATAGCTTTACAATTCAAAAGCAAGCAGGGTGCTCAGGTTGAGTTTGTGTGGCTGGAAGGTCTCGTGGCAGTCAGGCAGGTCCCGGCCTGCTCTGGCATCTCCAGGTGTGCTCCACGTTATCACACGGCCCCTTCTCCAGCCCCTGGCGTGGGATGGAGCCTGTGCTTCCCTGAGCTGTGAGGGACCTGGGAACAGGGCCTTGTATGGAGTAGCAGCTGGTCTGGAGGAGCCTGTGCCCCCCACAATTGTTTCTTGCCATGGGGTTGCTGTGCACTGGACACTGCACCCCCGGGGCTCCTGCCGCTGCTGGGCAGTGGGGCTGACCAGCTCCTCCCAAAACCCTCCTCCTCCTCACATACAGGAAAGGGGGAAAGGTGACTGAGCAACCTCACTTTCCCCCTAGAAGTCATAGGGATCAGAAGCATGAATAGATTCATTTTTTCTGGTTCATGTCCAAACAAGAAAAAAAAAAGACAATATAATTCATGCTTTGACACTGAGGGAAGAAGGAGGGGATGGAGGGGATTCCAAATATACCTCAGTGAAGTGTCCTGCTGTTGGATTGCCTGGAGGACTGAAAAAAGCTCATTCATGTCCAGTTAAGACTCAGACCCTGACCTACATCCTCCCAAACCAGGTGTGTGCATCTGCAGTTTTATCACTGGGAAACCTTCCCTTTCCCAGCCTACTTCCTATATATTAAAAAGTGGACATCTGTTCTGCCTTAGTGTCATGGGTTTGAGCCCACCTGGAAATTAAGCACCACAGACACTCACTCAACCCCCTGTCTCTCCCTCCCACCTCGGTGGAATGGGGAGGAGAATCAAATTAAAACTTGTATGTTGAGATAAGAACAGTTAAACAATTGAAAATAACGTAAAATACCGTAATAATGGTAAATTATAGTAAGAATGATAATAAAAAGGGAAAAACAAGTGGGTTTTGCCTCTTCCGTAAAGTCATGTTGGCTCTCTGAATGTATTCATTATTTGAGGATTATTGACTTACTGTAGGATTATTTTTGTGTAACAGTCCTTTTAAATGACTATTTTAACTTCTATATATGAAGATACAACCGATTGCTCACCATTCACTGACCAAATCCAGCTTGACCACCCTTCTGGGTAACTCCTCCTGAGTTTATATACCAGGCATGATGTTCTGTGGTGTGGAAAATCCCTTTGGCCAGTTCAGATCACCTTTTCCAGCTGTGCTCCTTCCCAGTTTCTTTTGCAAAACCTCCTCACCGGCAGATCATGAGACAAGAGGAAAAAAAAAGAAAAGACAAAAATAAGTTCTTGACTTAGGATAAACAGACTTAGCAAAAAACCAAAATATCAGCGTGTTATCAACACCATTCTCACTCTGAATCCAAAACCCACCACCACAACAACTACTGAGCAGAAATTAACTCTACCCTAGCTGAAACCAGGACTTTTTGTGAGCCAAAAGTCCTGGGAGAGCTTCTCTGGGAGACAGGCAGGTTTGCTCCCAATTCCCAGCAAAGGAAAATGGCATGTGAACATCCAAATACGTCACTCTTTCAGACCAGGAGCTGTATAATTAAGTATATCCATTAAGGTGACCACTAAATATGAAATAATGAACTCCATCTCTCTGCAGACCAGACCTTCACAGAGTAAAATTAATGGGAATATGAAACCAACCATTGCCTGAGAGGAGCAGTTATTTTATGGATCTGCTTTGGGCAATTAGGAAAGCAGTCACAGATCTTTTCCTTCAACTTGTGGAAGTCAATAGAGAGACTTCTATTCTGACCATATAAAAGTCAATGCTTACTTTTAGAATTTAGTCTTCACAATAGAAAATGGAAGTCTGATAAAGACATTCCTCTTGCTTTGTTATTAATATGATTATTTTAAAGTCTGCCTGCATCAGAATTTAGGCACAAGCCGAGCAAAATACAAAACCTCAAAACATGCAAATAAATCAATCATTCCTGTGTTATGTATCTTACAAATATGACCCAAAAATAATTCTTCAGCATTGCATAAACTAAATACCCTGCAGCACAATTGGACCGACTTGAATTACAAAGTTAAATAAATAGACACTAGGATGTGTCTTTTGTTGCTGTTATTTTACTTTTCCTTTTGCCTTTCAAAAGCTGTGTTATAGCTCATGATACTTGATAAGTGAAAATTAGAGATGTCATTTAAAAGAGGGAAGTAATTTAATTTCGTGCTGCAGGTTTCTAACATATGCCTGTGGAAATGTTCTCCCCTACCCCAGTGACTTCCCTCCTCTCAAATATTTAAGCAAGGATAGAGCATGCCTGAAAAATGCATGTAAGAGCTTTTTTTATAAAAGAATTTAACCTCTGACTTTTACAAGCAGAGATTTGATTTCTAGATATGAGTTCTTCCCTTGCTTTTCAGTAAATTTTTCTTTACAGTCATTTGGAAAACTGTACCCAAGTCTTTATTGTGCGTGACACTTGGAGCTCTTTTTTTATTGACTTAAAGCTGCTTCTTGCCAAAGTCAAAAGGTTGGAAGCAAGGCCACTGGCATGGGAAGAAATGTGTAAAGAATAAAATTGCTTTGGGTGTGGAAATAAAAGAATTGAAACAAAATAAAATAAACTTTTCCCTTTTTATGGTCATGTTTACTTCACAGACAGCAATGACAGACCCAAACTAAGCTCACTGCCCTGGGAAGATGCAGGTGTTTATGTTGCATCCAGCACTTTCATAAGCTATAAAAATCTTGTGATTCAGCCACATATCCTGATGTGAACAAAGGGAAGAGCTTTTTCTTAGCACCCTTTATTTCTCAAACCTTTCCTTTCCCTTTAATTTCTCACCGTTGTTTCCTTTCCCTTCATAATCTTCCACCTTGGTTTCCCCCTTTTTATTCTCTCTTTTGCTTCTTCCCTTTAGTCATGTTGACTCTCTGAATGTATTAGTTATTTGAGGATTATTGACTTATTGTAGGATTATTTTTGTGTAACAGTCCTTTTAAATGACTATTTTAACTTCTATATATGAAGATACAAATTCCTCTCCCCTCAGTTCTACACAAGCAGGAAAACACAAAACAACTTCTCAGGAGATTTTTCTTTTACCAGCTCTCATTCTTTCCTCATGTAGATGGATGATGGGAATTTCAGGGAGCAGGTTAGTCATTCCTCTCTCCAATTTTTAAATTGCATTGTCTGAACTCTGGGTTTCAGGGTGAGAGTAATGCAGGGATATCCCTCTGACCATGCACCCTCTCTCTATTCTTTGGAGCACTGAAGCTTCAGCTCTCTGCTCACCCTGACCTGGGCCCCTGATTTGTTCTTGAACTAAACCACTGACACTCAAATAAAAACTTCAACACATCTAAAGCTTCCCTGCCCTTTTGCTGCTCCCATGCACAGAAACCTTTGGGACACTCAGGTCTGGCAAGGGAGGGAGGAAGGAGCCAGCTGAGAAGAGGGATCTGAGGACTTCCCAGCCACACCAACAATCTCAGCCTGTGTTTGCTCAGTTTTTCTTCGTGTGGCCTGAGGTTTGCAAAGGCACCAAACCACAAACCCACAGTTCAGTTTGCAAAGGCCAGAGCTCAAGATTTAATATTTACACAGAAACAAATATTTTGTACATGTCTACTGTGCCTTCACTTGGCTTAGGAAAACAAAAACAACAGCACCTTTCGGGGCAAAATTCAGTCTAATCCAACGAGTCTCACCTGAAATGAAACCACGCTATGAGTTTCACATTGTTCTGAAACAAAACCAAAAGTATCTTTAGTTGACTCGTTAAAAGGCATTGAATTGACCCAAAGTCCTGCTGTTACAGCCTCTAACTAGTTCAGTGATTGTCTGTTCCTGTGTCCATGTCAGCAATACCTCAATGTCATGGTTTGAGACTTCCAAAAATCCAATTCCCAAGCCCAAGCCCCCCCCGCTCCTTTTTTTCCCCACCACACTCAGCTGCCTGGTCTAAAGCTCACATGGAGAGTTTAGTCCAGTTTACACTGTCCTGGTTTGTGCTGTTTTAGAATCACACAGGTAAAAAGGCTGGGTTAGTTCTCAGAGTTCTGTAGGATAACTCATCCATGTAAATCCATCCCCATGGTATTCATCACCTTAGAATGTACTAAATCTGCTAAAAAGAAACAACCTAAGTAGAAATACACAGATTTTTATTTTCATGCTATTACTCTCTGTGCCTTGGGAGGGTTTTTTTCCTATCTACAGAAATACATTCTTACAAATAAATGTACCTGGGCCAATTATTCAAGGTGAAGCTGTATGGACGAGATATTTTTGGTATACAGGTTGGTAGGAAAGGAGTTCCCTCAAGTACCTCTGCACTAAACTATCCAGTCCAGCCACACCCTGACAGAACAAATTTTAAGAGGGTAAAATAAATATAATTTTTGACACTGACCAACTCTCTCTCACAGAATGGCAATTCAGGAGCAGTCTCCATTCCAAAATGCAGTGGGATGCTAATGGGAATTCTGCCTAGCAGAAGCCTTTTCCATGCTGCTGTGTGGGATTTCATGCTTCAGCAACGGGGGTCTGTCTGCACTGGCTTCTGCTGTGCTGTATTATGGGGTGATTGTGAGTGCTCATCCAGGAGTAAATCCTTGACTAGAGAGGTCTAAAAAGTAATACAAAAGTTTATTTGATAATAAATAACACTGCAAGGTCTAAACCTAAAGGGTTTATAGACAACAGAAATCAGAACTCTCCTCTATCAGTCACTTTGGGTTGGTCAAACTAAAAATAACTCCTCACAAAGAGCTACTCTGTTTTTTATTTATTTTTTTTTACTCCAAAATGAAAACATTCCATTTAAAATTAACTTGTTTTGACTGAGCAATACAAAGGTAAAACATGAAAACAAACTAGTCAACGTTTGGCACTCCTGTTTCTAGCTGAAACTCCTATAAATATTGCCCAAGCTTACGTGTTCACTCTTCCTGGATTTGGGAATCTCAGTCTCTGAGAGAGCTCCCACAGCAGTGGTGGCTGCTGGAAAAACAAACTGGGTGTACTGTACACAGGCACACAGCCAACAGCACCTGGAAAATTAAAATAATATTTTAAAGGGGAAATACATGCAAACTGTGAGCATAGGGCTAATGCTTTCTGCAAGCACCACCATTAGAGCTTAGGTGCTAAAATGTGTGGAGGAGGGAGTGGAGGAAAACTGTGTTTGCTGCGAAGTCCACAGTTTGCAATATACTGAAGGACAGTGTCCATCACCACCCATCTTACTCTGCCAGAAGCTTTTAGAGTAAGAAAACTGCTTTAGTCATGAATTTCATGGTGTATTTGATGCTAAAGGGTGGAGTTATGGGAATAGCAGCTCTTCAGAACTTGAATGCTGTGTTCTTCCTTCCCAATAATTTACTGACTGGCTCCACAGAAGCTTGAGACAAAGAAAATGGGGAAGGGGAAATGGGAAAGGGGAAATGAGGTCTGATGCCTTTGGCACTGCAGACCTGAGTGAAATCCTCTTAAAGACAGTAAGAGGAGACACCACCTCTGTGGATTTTAGAGCATCCCATGCCAGGATCTTTCCTGTGAGTGTGCACAGTCCTCCTGTTGCTGGTAAGCAACATGGAAAAAAAAAAAAAAACAACAACCAAAAAACCCCCAAAAAACCAAAGATCAATTTGCATCTTCCTCATTGGTGCTTTCTGATTTTTTTCTGTACCCAAATTACACCTTCATTTCCTTCCTGCTTCTTTTTTCTTCCTTTCTGTTTTTCTCCTCCCTCCTTTTCCTTCTCTCCCTCTCTGCTTCTTTTTCTTTTCCCCCTATAAATAAGATTTGATGCCCTGAGACTTTGAGGGGGTGGAGTCTGGTTAATGCCACCTTCCTGCAGTAATATCAGAGCTGTAATATCACTATGTAAGTACAGTGAAGAGCTTCACCCCACAAGGGCCATGGTGACATAAAATATGATTAACATTAATAGAATTAAGGACAATCTGTGTCTTTCAAGGCTAGAATTCATGCTGTTACAACTTAGCCTTAGGATTTTGACAGAAAAATGAAAGACTGAAGGTATAATGACTTATGTGAAGACTCCTTTGTTCAAGTCAGCGACGTCCAATAGCCAAAGGAAGAACGAAAATTACATTTTAATGAGAAATCATTTATCATGTAAGACAGAGGGAAAGAGAAAATAAACCTTCTTTTAAAAAGAGAACCGTGGAAATTAAAATACATAAATTGAAAGCATGCGATTTTCCTGATAGAAAAACAAACTGTGTTTGCTTGTTTGTTTGTGTGGATGTTATGATTTTTAAAATGAGGGGTAATTGCATTATTTTACATTTTCACATTGATTAGTTCACCATGTCTCAAGCAAATGGGTGGAATTCTACATGGTTAATTCCCATAACATGACTGAAATGGGTTTGTTTTCACAGAGATGTAGCTGTGTGTAGGGTGTATTTTGCTCAAAGAGTGATAAAAAGTAAACTGAATATGCAATGAATAAATGAAAGTGAAGAAAGGTCTTTTGTTCTCTTGATTAATCTTTACATGAAACCTTTTTTTCCAAGAAGCGGATGTAGCATCAGTTACAGCTCTATCTGAATATTCTCACATTTTTGTGGAAGAGCCAAAGAATATACAGTTTATAGAAATCTCGAGAACTGCTTCAGGTGAGACGACAGATACAGCAACAACTTCCTACCCCGGGTTCCCCCTCTGCTTGACAGCCAAACCAAGCAATGCAAAATGGGAAACAAATCAAAACAAAACAAAGCAACAGATAGATTCACAGCTGCACTTTGTATTCAAGAAGGCAGCATGTCAAGAAATGCTGGCTAACCTGTGCTGAAATTCCCACTGATTTAAATGGAAACACAATTTCACTACATCAAATGCAATCTAAGCTTTCTTACTGTAATAAAAGAAATAGTTATTGTGATTTAAAAAAAAAAATTAAAAAATGAAGAAGATTTATTCTAATAGAGATTTATTCTAAATGCCAAATTTAGATTCAAAATTCTTTCAGGCTGCAGTAGAGGAGCTGGGCTCCTGGTTTCTACTTGGCTCTCAGGTGAGCATTTCCTTCTGCCTTTGTCCATGGGGAGATATTGCAGTGACTTTCCTCTACAAAACCAGATATAGTTTATGCTATATGGAAATTTTCTACCTTGGAGATATCTAGTCTCTTGTCAAGTTTTGTGATGATAGGCAGTGTTTTCAAAAATCATTGGGTAGATTGATGGATGAAGAGACCTATGGACACCTTCCAGCACCTAAAGGGAGCCGACAGGAAAGATGGAGAGAGATTGTTTACAAAAACATGCAGGGACAGGACAAGGGGGAATGGGTTCAAACCAAAAGAGAGCATGTTTAGATCAGATATCAGGAAGAAATTCTGAGGTGAGGCCCTGGCACAGGTTACTCAGAGAAGCTGTGGCTGCCCCATCCCTGGAAGTGTCCAAGGCCAGGTTGGATGGGGCTTGGAGCAACCTGGGATGGTGGAAGGTGTCCCTGCCCATGGCAGGGGGTGGAATGAGATGATCCTTAAGGTCCCTCCCAACCCAGGCCATTCTATGATTTTGTGACACAGGACCGTAAAACCTGATTTTTAGAGAACTGGGTTAAATTTTCTTAAACAAACACTCATCCAGAGACTGGAATCAAAAGCTCCTCTCTCCCTGCTGAGTGATTCTTTGCCCGTAGCACTTTTATTATTTTTTCCAGGTATGAATCTCTACAAATATCACAGTTTATGTTCTATTCATGACAGAGTTACTCAATTCAAGACACCTGAATGCATGAAAACAAACACCACTTCCTAATTTTAGCCTCAGCATAGAATTCTGGTGTAGGTTTGAACTCCACCAGAAAAGTGCCAAAATTTCTTCCAAGAAGCCAAGACATGGAGCTACGAAACATCTCTACAGTGGATGGTGAATTAGATGAGAACTTTTTAATTTCTCTCATTTCCCTATAAACCTGCTCTTTTTGGCCCAACTGCTGCACAGAATTTAAAGCATGTGATTAAATCAGAGCATGTGAGCAGCCTAGTTAAGTTGTTTACCTCCTTCCAATAAGGAATGAACACCAGAAGTTGGAACTTTTAAATTTAACAATATAAATGCTTTCTTACAGGAAAAAAATGACTTTTTTTTTTTTTTTTGGGGGGGGGGCTGTCTAAATGAGAAGGTGTAAGGGGTTGGCAATAATAATTTGTTTTATAGAAAAAATGCTACTGTAAATAACTATAAAGGGCTTAAAAACATTGAATTTTAGCTCGTTCCCAGGTGGTTTTTAATGCATCCAGGAGGCACCATCTGTCTTGTCAGGTGAAGCCTCTTCCACAGGTTACAACTTTTTCCTCTAGATGACCTTAACCAGGTTGGGATTTAGCCACTGAGGCACTGGGCAAGGTCCAATTTTTAGCAGTAATTATGGAATTTACCTGTTTTCTTGGCATAACTTCTTTCTCCATGGATGTTGGTCTCATGTAAGTAAACAGCAGATGGTACTTTCAGGATGTCTCAGGTTTGCCTTTGATTTGGATCAGTTTTGTGAGATGAAAGCTGCTGGCTGCTTCTGAAAATGTCTCTCCTGGAGAGGTGCTGCACAGTGTTCTCATCACTACCAAAACTCCAAGGAGGCACTGAAAGGTCACTTTTCACCTAAAGTTTGCAATCTGTGAGTGGGGGTCAAAAACTAATTGATCCCAGATATGGAGTAGAGAACTGGAACACTTTAATGAACGTGAGAACACAATTTAAGGTTCTTGGGGGCAAGACGTGTTAATGAGGACGAGCTATGTTGATTAGGGAGTTACACAGGTTTTACTGCAGTTTAGTCAATAGGTTAATATTTCCCTCAACCAAGATTACGTAGGGGGAAAGGGATTAAAGAGGTTTAGACATGGTCTGATACAATTATCTCAAGAGTCCTTTCTTTTTTCTGCTGCAGGAGCCAGGCCAGATCCACAAGGCTGAATTTTTACAGGTCTTGTGAGAAGGGTCCAGCTCCTTCAGATCATGGGATTTTTGTCAGCTCTGTTGCCCAAGGTTTATGGCTCTTTTCTGCAGATATTATATTTTTGGGATCCTACATCTGTGTTAGGTGAATATTTCAGCAGTGGGAGCAGCCCACCACTGCAAAGATCCACTGATTGAAAATGCTTCTAATGCTTCAGTCCAGCTAAGAGGTCTTCCCAGATGTATTTAATCCAAGTTTAAGCAAGCAGGCACTGTGGAGGGATAAGTGGCACACCAGTTTCAAAGAATGGGTTAAACAAGACAATCTGGGCAACAAGACCATCTCCTCTGGCAACTGGGGTATAAAATAGCTCTTGTCCCAGTGTCATTCCATGTGCCTGCTGGCTTAATTTCTCTCTGGCTGGTGTAAAAGACCACCCACCACGTGGCACACGGCCACTATTTCTGTGGAAGCTACGACAATATCCATGTATTGTGGTTCTGCCACTGCCTTCCCAGCAGGAGGGGAGAACTCTCTTGTTCTCATAAAGCTTGATCCAGAGCCTGTTGAAGATGGTGGGAATAGCTCTGTTGAGTTCACCAGGTTTTGGAGCAAGCTGTCAAGGAAAGTATGGGATGGCAGGGAAGAATAAGCCTGCAGAACCCTTGACTTGCAGCACAGAGAGGTTGAAGGTTTTTGCTAAACCAAATAAGGATTTTAATTTGATCTCCACTAGAAAAATAGGAAAAAATCAAATGCTTGCCATATGGTGAAAATATGTTAAGCTTCAAAGAAGTAGAAATCATTAAATACAACTATGAAAAGTTTTTTTAGGTTTAAATGGTATGCCAGATTCAATATAATGAAACATATATATATATAATCCTATTAAAGGTCATTTAAAAAAACCAAACCAAACAGGAGTCCTTTGAATAATGCGAACTCTTAGGTCACATTTTTCATCTGTATATTTATTTTCTTTTTTATCAAGACTGCTAAATTCAGAAAACTTGGTAAGATTTTGTGTAGCCTTCAAAGCACATCCACTATTTTAACTTTTTCTACAGGTAAGATCAACATGAGCCAGCCTTCGAAGATAAAGAAATGAAAACTGAAAAGCAAGCAAATATATTCAGAAATAGTGGGTCACTCTATCATCAAAAGGAATATTAAAGCTGCACCAAGGACTCACTTGTCTTTTCCACACCTACACCGAGTAGAAGAGCAACTGCTGAAATCAAGGCAATAAAAATAAAAAGCCTGAGCTTCTCACTGCTTATCCTGTTCTACTTGCCTCACAAAGAAAACTGAGATCCCAGATCAAGGAGCTTTGTGAATAATTCTGGTCTAGATCCTTGGGGCTTGCCCAAGTGCAGTCACACACTAAATACCCACATTCCCACACTTCCAATCCCCTCCCTAAAATCTCTCTGTAATAAAGAGTAGGCAGGCACACGAATGCTCATGGAAAGCCAAACCCAAAGGGCAAGGGGAATGGCTGTATGAATTCCCCAGGATTGTTCTTCCCCAGACATCAGGAGTTATCCTGCAGTCCCAGCCCTCACCCAGCACAAGTGTCACTGTCACTTCAGGTCCTGTGGTGAGAGGAGAGTCACATCTGCTGGCAGAGAGGATTTGTAGCACTGTGCAACACTCCGTGTTTTCTTACAAGGACCCTTTGAGTGCAGGGGCTTTTTAGAACTGCATTCTTTTTTTTTTTTTTTTCCCAGCAGTAAATATCACAAGCAAAGCACTCACCATTTCTCCTTGATGATTCCTGTTATTTATCCTCACGGGGTGATGCAGAGAGACCTCAAACAGGACACATTGCCCTCATACAGTTTACCAACACACAAAAACATCAATTCTGTCCCAGAGAGTTTACAGGCTAATTTCTCACTTGCACTGAAAGATTCACCTTTACATTAACCTTCAGAAATGAAGAGCATGGCAATTCCCCAATCTGCTACTGAATTGCAAAGCCTTTCTCCCTCTGGACCCTTACAATAAATGTGATAAATTGACTTCAAGATAAAGCTGTATTTCCTTTTTAATTGTTATCAGCTCTGTCAGTAATTCCATCACTAAGGTTACATTTCTGACGCTGCTTTTCCTCAGGTTTGGTTCTGTGATGATTTAAGACCTTTGCACAGAAGCACATTCTCTCTGCTGAGGCCAATGGACTTAGTCCAGCTTGTCCTGGTTGGGGAGAACCTGCTCTTTGCAGTTGTACACACAACTTCTTCTAGAGGAGTCTCTCTGAGCAAATTTGTTGCTCTCTGGATTAAAGTGACTGCAGAAGTGCAAAATGTTATCGTTTATTATCGCTGTTAATCCTCCAGGAAAGAGCATCTGTGCATCTCTCCCTCAGCACGCACCAAACAAAGAGCTGCACTGTTTGTCCCAGCAGCACAAAAAGCCGAGTTCCTGAAAGTTCAGTCAAAATTTTGGCTTTGCAAAAGGAATTTTCAGAAGCGTCTCTGCAATATTCATTTGGGTGGTTTACTTCCCTCAGGATGTGCAGTTTATTTATAAGAGTAAGCACAATCAGAAAGTCTGTGTACAGGCTGTTGTTTTGGGGTTGGTTTTTGTTTGGGTTTTTAAGGCAGAAAATTAACTGTAACTGAAAATTTCTTTCTTTGGGGAAAACAGATCGTCTCATTACTAGAAAAATATAATTCCAAAGTATTTAGCATGTTTCCTTCAGCGAAGAAAACAGTAACTTAATTTATTGTTCTATAGGACAAGGGGCAATGGCTTTAAGCTCAAAGATGGCGGATTTAGATCAGATATTAGGGAGAAATTCTTGGCTGTGAGGGTGGTGAGGCCCTGGCACAGGTTGCCCAGAGAAGCTATGGCTGCCCCATCTCTGGAAGTGTCCAAGGCCAGGTTGGACGGGGCTTGGAGTAACCTGGGATAGTGGAAGGTGTCCTTGCCCGTGGCAGGGGGTGGAACTGTCTGAGCTTTCAATGTCCTTCCCAACCCAAACTATTCTTTGATTCTGTGAAATGTTAAACACACACATTTACACAGTAAACAGCACCAATTTCAGTAGGAGAAATTCAAACTAATGTGGAAGAGAGCATAAATGGCTGTAGAAATTACAATAGAGTCCACACGCTTCATCATTTTTTAAGAAGTCTTGTATTCTTTTACAACCTTACCTCAATATGACTGTTTAAATAATTTGCTGATACCTGCCTTCAAGCACTGAGATTTCCTCAGATAGATGTGGAGCAGAGCATTTTGCTCTTGGCTGTGTTTGGTATTCTGCATGTCATTTTAAACAGAGAGGGGAAAGACTGAATATCCACAGTGATGGAGGTATTTAAAGGTAAACTTAATCAGGAACTGTTGCATAAACTGAAATATTGGCTGGGTGTTGCAAACAAACTTCAATGTGACTCATGGCATTAGGTTTTCTTATTCAAGGAAACCTTATAAATTCTCCATAGACAGCGTGTAGGTTCATGATTTTCAGAGTGGTGAAAAAAAGCTACCTTTTTTTATACTGTCCCTTGTGATTAATAACCTTAAACTGTATTCATTCAGGAATACTTAATCTTCAATACCCACAATTGGAAAATCACTGGAAAAATGTCACCATTGTCTTGCATATAGAAATGTCTGTCAGGGACCAAAATTACCTGTTGCTCAACAGCTTTCCACAAGGGTTAAGGAAACTGTAACAAGCACTGCTTAAACCTTATGACACCCCATTAATTAGCTCCCTTTGTGGATGGGTCATAGGAACTTTGCAAGGTCATACAATAAATAAGAATAAAACCTCAAGAGTTACAGTGAACCAGCTCACTCTGATTTACTCACCAGCAAAGCAGAAAATCAGTGGGGGCTGCTTTTTGGGAAAGTTCATGTGTGCCTGCTCCAGTTCCCATTTTGCTTCACTAGCTGTTTAGAATAAGAAAAGAACACCATGAGTTTCTAGATAAAATATGTAAACTACTTATCCAGCTATATAAAACAATCTCTTAGGGAATTAGCAGATTAGAGGGGGAAAATCAGCAAAAATTAACATTAGCAGCCAAAATTGAATGGCAATTAGTGGTAAAGACTAAATAAAGCTAAGAAGAAGGAAATGTGCTGACATTCTGGACTACTACTGATATTTTCCCACAGTCCACTGTTGGTGGGAAACTCCTGCATTTGCTTATAAATGCATTCTCTATAACCCAAATAATACAGACAGTAAACATTGAAATCCATTGTTTCTATGAAGATCATAATATCCAAGAAAAGACCCCAAATACGGCTCATTTTTAAATTCCCTTTTCCAAAGAATGTGAATTATTTAACTTCACTTTTGGAGAGGGGAAAAAAAAAGAGTTTTGAAAAATTGTTCTGAAGTGAATGGTTGATTTCAGAGCTGGTCTCTAAACAAAGAGTCCTGATAACATCCCGAGTTTCACATGCTACTCAGAAGATGCTCTCCCCAGCTGGAATGATAAGCTGGAACTCCAACCAGTAACAAGACCTGCAACCCTTATGCAGCTGTGCTGCACTGAGACAAGCAGAAATTGTAGGCAAATACAGATTGTATCTTATTCTTACATGGAAAACAGACACAGGAAGGAACTGGAAGCCAAGAGGGCTAACTTCAACTAAAGGCTGAATTAGGACTGAGTCTCTCTCTTAATGCAGGAGAGAAAAGTGTTTTCATGCTTCCATTAGTGGTAAGGGGTACTGGAATTATTTTATACTACAATATAACCAAAGACCACATTAATTAAAAAAAAAGTAATAAATAGTGGGCTTCAACCTGTTCAAGAATGAGATTTGGGGATCAGAATATAAAGTTCTATGAAAATATCTCAACACTCATCAACTAATGAGAAAACAAAACAGAATGTTGGGATGATAGGAAAGAAACAGAGAACCAAAAAAAAAAAAAGAAAGAATTTCTTTATGCCAACTTATCCATCTGGGGGGGGGGGGGTGTTCTTGAATGCTATCTGCAGTTTTAGTGTTGCTCTGTCTCAGAAAGGACACAACAGAAAAGAAAAGGTCCACATACAGGTAGTAAGGAAAATCAAGGTAAGAGTGGATTCTGCAAAGGAGATCAGGATGGCTCAACATGGGAAAGAGGTGGATGAAGGGCAGCATGAGAGAATACATCTGCTTTGGTTGGATACTCACTCTTGTTCTCTGGTCAGGAAATTAAGCAAGCAGGTACCATCAAAAGGAGATGCTTCTCCATGCAGATGTAGATCTGCTGGGGAAGCCCTTGCACCAGAGTGTCAAAAGCCTTTTAGTATTAGAAAAGTGGCTGCTTTAATTCAGAGTAGAAAAATCAGAGGAGGGCTTTAGGAAGCCCAGAGGAACTAGATCTGATTTCTGGGCAGTCCCTAGACCCAAACTGTTGGAAGTTAGGAAAGGACTTCTAAGTACTACCACAGCCTTGCTCTGCTCATTATCAACTCTTCTCTGAGGCTGAAAGAGCCACAGCTGGAGACAAGGAACAGGGTTAACTGCACCTCTAACCTGCTACAGCTGTGCTTGTGCTGTGTTAGATTCCCCTCAGTCCCATAACAACCACCTCAATTGCCTGCATGAAGGGGTGACATTAAAATAATTTGACGTGGATCATGTTTTTAAACTGAAATTTAGCAGCTGTAAATATGGAGCAACATAAAAGGGTGCCCTGGGATTTACTGTCTGGTATTCTTCATGCAGCAATGATCACAGAATTATCAGCAAAACTGTGTTGTGAGAGAAGGGCTGTAACACCCAGACACAGGAATACGGTTTGGAAAATGAGCCACATAGACCTTCAACTTCAGTCCCCTAATATTCTAAGGACTATGTCATATAATCCCTTTTATAAACTGTTCAGGCTTCATTGTGATTAAATTTATTGGCCTCCATTTTTCCTGGAAAGCTGTTCCAGAGCTTCATTGCTCTGCTGATTAGAAACCTTTTAATTTCCAAGTGCAATTTAATATGACAAGTTTATACTGTTCTGCAGAAGTGTTACAGTTGCTCCCCACACGTTCATCACAGGGCAAATACCAACAAGGGAAAAGAGTAATTCAAGTTAAAAAACAATAATAGCACCAAAGCCTTGCTGGCCAAGAAGTTTCCTCCAATTTTAGATGCAGATCCCACTGCAACCTTTAATTCTTCGGTAATAAGCTACTACTAAGGGAACTCAATCTGCCCTGATCAGCTCTGGTTTATATCTACAAGTGCATATTAACCTCTTTCCAAATAATGAATCACTGGGCCTGTCATAAGTCCAATGAACGGATTTCTCTCGGAGGGTGTTGATAATCTGAAAGCGTCCGCTTGTTTTTCCTGTCTTGAATTACTCTGTGGCTGTGAGCACATCTCCAGAGAGTTTATCTGTGGAGATTGAACCAGAGGCCTCTGGATCTGAAAGGCAGGAGTGTTTCCGTTCACAGCTCCAGCAGCAGCTGTGTCAGCTCAAAGGGAAACACAGTCCTGTGAGTGTGACCTTCAGAGGGATTTGTGGGTGAGGGTTCCCCCAGCACAGGCTGGAACAGGATTCCCAGGCAAGTGGTGGAGTCTCCACCCCTGGAGGGATTGAAAAGACGTGAACTTGTGGTTCTTAGGGACGTGGTTTAGAGGTGGGCTTGGCAGTGCTGGGTTAGCAGCTGGACATGATGATCTTAAAGGTCTTTTCCAACCTAAATGATTCTGTGATCCCCACTCGACCACAGACCTTTTCATGGTAAAAGGACTGTTCCTTCCACATAGCCCAGTAAGGTGTTGGTCTTGACCAAAACCTTTGATCACTAAAGAAACATAAATATAAGTGATACTTGCAGCTCATTTGCTTGGATGTGAAACCCATGCCTTTGTTGTAGGTACTTTTGATGTTCCTCCAAGCACAGCAAGGAGAGGTGGGTGACTCAGTGCTCCCCCTGTGCAGAGGGCAGTGCAGAACACTGTCATCTACTTTCCAGAAACAACTAGGAATAAATTCCTCTGTTTATTCCTTATTCCTGAAATTTACAGAACATTTACCAGGCTTTTTACCATATGTTATTTCAAGTAACCCTCTATACTATAAAACATTTTCAGACCAGTGGAGGAAAAGAGAAAAATCATCTTTTTCTCACCACAAAATTCAACAATAAGTTGTTTTCAATGCCATTTCTTGTCATGATTGGAGGCAGATAATTTTGGAGGTAGTACACATTTCAGTACCATTTTGTTGCAGAATTACTGGGTAGAAGTAAGAAATCAAGAAAACACAGTTGTTGTCTGAGTCTTATCTCACAACAATTGATTTTGTTCCTTTACCTGCTTTCAAATCTCACTTTCTACCATTTGCCTTTTATTTGTGCCCCACAGCTCTACCAGCCCTCCAGATCCATTCTCCTTTGGGATACTCCCTTGCCAATGGTGTCCAGACTCAGTCCTACAGGGCATTTGATCAGGCTGTGAGATATTCTTCTGAAGACAGGATTTTTTGGATGGTCATCTAAGTCACCCATCTCCTGGTTAGCAGTGAGGGCTGATGATAAATCAGCTATGCTGATAACTGTTCAGTCACCACTGAAGCTCTGGCATATCAGCCCTGGGGAAGGTGAACAGGTATCCTGCACATTTCACCTCTCTGACAGATCACAAACCCCTTTTCTCTGTTCCCTCTCATTGGGGTGTAAAGTAGCACATCACCTTACAGCCTCACCCAAAAGAGGAGGCAAAAATCTTCCTCGTTTCCTACTTTTATCCAAAAAGAACTGGTACCTACAGTAATGGTAGTTGCAGGCACCTCACCACCTCCTTCTAGACATTCGAGCCCAGAGATTTTCCAGGCTCAAACCCTGATCCTAAGGGAAGCAGGTTATGGCAGTGTCTTTCATTAGCTAAGCCAAGGGAATACAAATAGGCAAGTGCTACCAATTATATTTCAACACAAAGCAGTACCCACTTAGGCATAAGCTAAAGGCCACAACTCCGTTGTTAACAGGGGTGTTCTCACAAAAAGGCTTTGAACACACTGGGAGCATTAAAGGGAAGATGTCTCGCATGTGCAATTACTCAACACATCTTTAAAACTGCAAACACTTGTTCACATGTGGTGAAAATTAGAGCTGGGAGCACTTGGGAAAAAAAAAATCCCACCTGGCAGGCACACTCTTTTTTTACTTTGGAGTTTTATAGGAGCTCTCAGAGCTTGTGGGTCCAGTGAGAGCTGAACCAAAGTCAATGGAGGAAACTGTGAGGGAAGAAAAAGAAAATGCAGAGAAATGTGCTATTTTGGTCCTAAACTGAACAAGTTTTTGACTGCCCCAGCCTGGTCCACTCTGAAAGAGAAAAAAAAAATAATTAAAATATGTATTCCTAGGTCTAAATATAAATATTGACAGTTTCTTGGCTTCTTTCTGCACTGGCCTGAAATGGTGAGGATTTTGCAAGATTTTCCACCCTATCCCACAGGTGGGTTTGCTCAGCAGTGTTCAGGTCTGAGCTGCTCTAGGAAAAATGGTGCAGGATCCAATAATTCTCTGAGAATTCCTTTTTCTTCTGTGTCACATTGGTCACGAACTCCAATAATCACAAAGAGCTAATACCTACCTTGGACAAGCACCACAGCTGGCGGGTACAAAGCAGCACCTATAATACACATGCAGAATATTATTTCCATGGGATAAAAAATGTAATTAAGTAAGAAACTTAGACAGGACCACAGCCTTATAATAGATTCTCCAGACTATCTATAAATACACAAAAAACTGGGGTGATCCACTAATTTGCTAGGACACTGTGCCATGCTAAATAGCTATTGCCAAAACTCTTCTGAACTTCATCCCAGTGGACTAAATGATCTCCAGAGGTCACTTCCCACCCTAACAATTCTATGATTTCCCCACTATATTTCTCAGAGAATACTTTTCAACTGGTTTGGCATTGCATATTAATATTCAATATTCTGATGTTCCTAACACTCTCTTGTCTCTCTGTGTTTTGATTTAGGTGCTAAGAGTAACATAAGGACACCAAACTGCATGGGAAAACAACTGGATATTTGGCTGTTGCAATTGCCCTTTTTCCAAGTCAGGTCTAGAAACTTGGGCTCAGGTGTCCCAGCAGACATCTAAAAGAAGAACACACCTAGGACAGTAAACTATCTTTGTTCCAACTAAGGGAGAGATCTTTATTTCTATGACTATTTGAGCTGGAAAAAATTTGGGGACTGGAGGCAGAGTTATTTACACAGCCATGAAAACGAAGAACTTGAATTTTCCTGTAGCAAAATAAAAACTGTCCACGATGAAATCACAGATTTAACCCCTTTTTCTAGTTCAATATCCATTGCCTCAAGCAATTTCTAGTGTGAGCAGTGAGATGTTTCCCACAGAAAGGCATTAGTCAGGTAGAGACACCAAACTCTTGGATTTGGCAGACACTCCCATGTCAGAGATGCACAGATTACAACGTGAACTTTTTCCCCCCATCACTTCCCTATAAATAGCCTGACAAATTCATCGGTGCATCCAGTTCAACTGGATTTACTCCCACATACAAAATGACATTTTAAGGATCCTCTTAAGCTTTTTGAAAACTTTGCAAGGAAGTAAAAAAGCTATATGGAGCTTAGCTGAGATGAGGACAGGCCTTTTGAGCCAAAACCCGTGGAAAGTGTTGACAGTTTAAAGAACGAAGGAAGTCAGAGAACAGAGGAGATCTGACTAATATTTTTTTGGTCCATCCAGAGGCTTGTTACAATTACCCCTTAATTTTTCCTTAGGGACTCATTACAGTCCAGATAGTAATATCTGCCTACCATTGGTCTTCCTTTCTCCCCTCTAACGACAAAATGCTGATAGCCAGACATCATTCCAAACACATTCACTTGTAATATGGTAATGCTGGAATAGCATCTGTGGCAGATAGAGGCAATTTGATGGGCTGTTTCAGCCAGGCAAACTAAAAGTGCTGTTCCTGTTTAACATTTCTAGTCTGGAGTGGCCTGGGCAATAAGCACAGTGATAGCAGAGCTCTAACAGCTACCATCAAACTACACGACTTGTATATTGGGACTAATTAAGTGATAAAAATGTTAAGTTCTGTACTGTTATTTCTCCACAGTCTGCCACTATTTAATACACGACAGAGCAAACACTCAGCTGTATAAAAGGCAGATAGTGAGGTGTTTTTGCAAGGCAACATGACACAGATGCTTGATCCACGTGAAAGTGCCCTTGTAGTAATAAAAAAAGACTATACAAGGCCCTTGGAAAATAGTAAGCCCCAAATATAAGCTTTCTTATCTGAGTTGTCAGCATAGAAAGAAGAGCTTTGAGCACTGATTCTCTACTGTGGAAGTTTCAGAAGTGATGACATACAGAGGGAGTCATGTTTCTTCCCCTGAGACTTGTTTGTAATGCCAATTTACCAAATGATGTGGCAATTACATTGAGTTTGGTCACATATAAGCGTGTTCTTGAATGTGGGTATATTGCTAACATCTGTTGATAGTAGTAAGAAAAATTTGCATGGCTGAAAACTAAATCCGGGTTAAAATTGAACACTTACAGTCATAAAGAATTAAATAAGAAAATCAGGGCAATTCATAAACTCTGTAAACAGACAAGGGCCCTCTGTGTTGGCTCATTCACTAATTTTACTAGTTTTAAATGTAAACAGATCACAAGACTTGATATTAGGCAATGCCAGAAGAAATCCCATGCCTAACCAGCAGTAAATTCTTTTTCCATGTGACATTTGAAGACTGTGGCTCAGAACCTAATATCAGGCTTGCTGAAAGATTTTGGAAATACATCTCTGCAAAATAAATTGCACCAAAAAAAAAGTTTGTTCCCTGTCTCTTTTTTAGAACCTTAGAAATGGATCTTTTAAAATAAAAAACACGGAAATCTCTACATCAGCAGTGGTTGTATTTCACTGCCTTTATTTCTCTTCTGTTGTTTTTTTTCTGATGTTCCACTCTCTTCTTCTACATCACTCTTAGCAAACAGCTTCTCTTTAATGGAGGCTTTTGTAAGAGACCTAATTAGTTACTGGCATAAAACATTCCCAGGATGTGAGCTGCTGCACATACCCTTTACAACAAGCAGGATGGGCTAAAGCTGGGCTTGCCCCATGATTTTATCCCTCCTCCTTATGTATATCAAGAATCATAGGATGGTTTGGGTTGGAAGGGACCTTAAAGCTCATCATGTTTCAACCCTCCTACCAAGGGCAGGGACACTTTCCACTATCCCAGGTTGCTCCAAGCCCCATCCAACCTGGCCTTGGGTACTTCCAGGGATCCAGGGGCAGCCACAGCTTCTCTGGGTAACCTGTGCCAGGGCCTCACCATCCTCACAGCCAAGAATTTCTTCCTAACATCTAATAAAAACCTACTCTCTTTCCATTTAAAACCATTCCCCCTTGTCTTGTCACTACAGGCCCTTGTAAAAAGTCACTCTTCATCTTCTTTGCAGACTCCCTTCAGGTACTGGAAGGCTGCAATTAGGTCACCCTGAAACCTTCTCTTTTCCAGGCTGAAAAACCCCAGCTCTCCCAGTCTGTCTGCAGAGCAGAGGGGCTCCAGTCCTTGGAGAATCTCTGTGGTCTCCTCTGGACTCTCTCCAGCAGGTCCATGTCCTTCCTGTGCTGGGGAGCTGGATCTGGAGGCAGTTCTGCAGATGGGTTCTCACCAGAGCAGAAAGGAGGGGCAGAATTCCCCCCTCACCTGCCTCCCAAGCTGTGGGAACAGCCCAGGACATGACTGGCTTTCTGGGATGCCAGCACGCAGTGATGGCTCATGTCCAGCCTCTGATCCACCAGCACCACCAAGTCCTTCTCCCCAGCCCTGATTTCCATCTGTTCATCCCCAGCCTGGAGTGACCCCAGGGGTTGTGCCAACCCTGGTGCAGCACCAGCATTTGGTCTTGTTAAACCCCATGAGATTCCCATGGGCCACTCCTCGAGCTACTCCAGGTCCCTCTGGATGACATCCCATCCTTCAAGTGTGTCAACCACACTACTCAGTTTGGTGTCCCCTGCAATCTTGCTGAGGCTGCACTCAATCCTTTCCACTATGTCATTAATGAAGATATTAAATAACACTTCACCTCTTGGCACGCTATAAATTTTCTGCTTCTGAATACTACATATGATCCCTGGCATCCATAATCTTAAATTAGAGGATTATCCATAATTTACTGCCAAAGAACAGAGAGCTCTGATACTTCATGTTGGCTCAGGGCAATTATACCAGGAAGTGATAGCTGTTTTTCTAACACTGAAGGCAGCCTACCCAGTGGGCCAGGGAGCCCAGACCACTGCCACTATTGCACAACTACTATTGTGCAAACCTGTGGAACACCTTTGAAAAAAACATTCAATCATTTAAAAATAAATCTATTGTAAAGAGCTTTTGAAATTATATTTTCACTTTTTTTTTTTTTAATTTCTTCTCTCAAATATTTATTCAAATCCCAGTGGAATAGCTCAGGACTTGAGTTCAGAATTGCTGCCAGCATCCCATCTGAATGTCAACTCAAACCACTGTGCTGGGGCATTTTATTCAGGCCTGGGCCAGCAAAATGACTGTCTGAGTCCCTTAAACACATCCAGGCAAAAGTACAGCTCCCAGTTTGAAATGCACACCTCTCCACAGCTCCCAGTTTGAAGTGCACACCTCCCCACAGCTGCAAAGCAACCACAGTGGTTACTGTGCTGGGACACAGTGGAGCCTGGAGCAGGGAGCAGGGAGAGACACACCAAGGGCAGGAAAAGCTCCCACTGCACAAATTCTGTTCATGAAGTCAAAGAGAAATGAATCATTCTCAAACAGTAGACATCTAAAGGTTGGATGGAACAATTTTTAAATATTAGTCAGACCAAAAACAACACACTGCTGAAATAATGAGGGTATATAAGAAACCAACAAAAGCCAGGAAATTCAAAGCTGAGGCTAAAATTCCACTCTTAATTTAGGACTGTTTTCTTTTTTAAAGAATACTGTTCAGCTTGGTTGGGGCCATGTAAGGTTGTTTTCTTAAGGTTTACAAAACACAAAGAAGTAAAACTTTTTGCTTTTTTATTTATTTTTTTTATTTTTTATTCCTCTGTAAATGCAAAAGGAATAAACTATTAGGGATGCAAAACACAGATTAAAGCCTCCTGCCCCTGAAGCTTAGAATCAGAAGGAGAAAAGGTGGCAGATGAAAGCAGAATATATAAGGGAGAACCAGACCTAAGTGTGGTTGCACTAATGATGCACTGGGACCACAGTTGCCTGCACAGGGGATTTAAAAGTCTGCAGTGATTCTCAAGAGCAGCAGGGAAAAAAGCAGGTTATAGCAGCAGGCATGTAAAGTTTCTTTGAAGGAAGATAAGGCACTAAATAATACACTGCAAACTCCAGAGGGGGACTTCGATGAGAGTGGGGGAAGAAAACAGTTCAAGCCTTCTCCATTCCTCTTCTTGCTCCTGAGCTGGAGTAAAGGAATTTTGTTTGTATTTGCTTTACTGGTTTGTATTTATACAAGGCCAGATATGGGCATGTTTACTCATGTCGAGTAGTGCATTTGTTTGCAAACAGTCCCACAGGATTCAGCAGGGGTACTACTGAACATCACGAATTACACCAGCAGAACCTGACTCCAGCAGGAGACCTGAGATAGGAAAGGGCTTTCTTTTTCTTTTTCTTTTTTTTCTTTTACTTTCTTCTTTTTCCTTTTCCTTTTCCCCTTTTCTTTTTCCTTTTTTTCCTTTTCTTTTTCATTTTTTCCTTTTCTTTTTCCTTTTTTCCTCTTCTTTTTCCTTTTTTCCAGACATGTGATCACCCTTGATATGGTCATGCCATATGATGGGCGAGCAATTAGTTGATGGGATGGGCTAAAATGGTTACAGGAAATGGGGCTACACCACTCTGGTAACTGGTTACCTGTGGGCTTAATTTTAGGGCCAGTGCTCTTTAATGTTCTTATAAGTGATCCGGAAGCAGGAATCAAATGCACATTAAGCAAGTTGGCTGATAATACTGAACTTAGGAGGTCTGTGGAGTCCACTAAGAGTAGAGAGACCTTAGAGAGAGATCTGGACAGAGCAGAGAGCTGGACAGTCATCAACTGTGACAAGAGAAAGTGCCAGAAAGTGACTCACCTGGAGTCCTGTGTGTGGTTTTGGGCACCACAATGTGATAACTCCTAGAGTGTGTCCAGAGGAGGATGACCAAGATGGTGAAAGGTCTTGAGGGCAACACTTACGAGGGCAGTTGAGGTCCCTTGGCATGTTCAGCCTGGAGAAGAGAAGGCTGAGGGGTGACCCCATCTCAGTCCCCTTTTTCCGGGGTATGTGTGTGGGGGGTGTTAATCTCCTCACTCTGGTGACCAGAAATAGAACACGAGGCAATGGAATGAACCTGCATCAGGAGAAGTTCAGACTGGGAAAGTTTCACCACTGTGAGGGTGGTTGGTCACTGGAACAGGGTTCTCAGGGAAGAGTTCATGGCACCAAGCCTGTCAGAACTCAAGGAACACCTGGGTAATGCCCTCAGTCATACGGCTGAGTTACAGGCAGTCCTGCAAGGAGCAGGGAGTTGGGCCCCATGCTCCTCATTTGTTCCTTCCAGCTCCAGATATTCAATGACTTGATGATTCTACCAATTGCAGAAGCTGGTTTTCTTCTGGAGCATCGGGGTGCTTTTCACCCCAGCACCGTTACAAGATTAAATCCCTGAATGCCAGAGGACGACTGTGGGTGACCCCTGAGCACAGCAGCGAGCTCTGAGCATCCCCTCGGCAGCCCTCCATCCCCACGGGGAGCATCTCCATCCCCCTGCCTGGGTACAAATCCCTGCCGGAGGGGCTCCTTCCCTGCCGGGCACAGTCCCTGCTCTCAGCCCGTGCTCTGCCGGTCCCTCAGACGTTTTTCCTGCCGCTGCCGGAGGCTGTTGCCTTTCCCCGAGCACGGCGGGGGGTGCTGGAGAGCCGTCGGCCGCCTGCCTGGGGAAGGATTCGGGAAAAGGTGAACAGCTTGTCATCCAGATCTCTATCTTTGCAGCGGGACGACTGAAAACACCAGGAAAGCCAAGGCTCGTATGTCAGATGTGGCCATTTCTAATACTGCCTTTTTTTCTTTTTCTCGTTCCCAGAAGGAGCTGTCGAAGCATAAATTTCGTTAAGAAAACAAATCTTGCGTCACCGCTGCAGAACTGACTTTGTTATTTTATTGACTCAACAGTGACATTGAAAAACATCAATTCTTTGACGTTTTAGAGAATGAATGGAGAGTTTGTAATTACATTTCATTTTTAATTATAGAAAAGATTGAGAATAAAAGAATATATGATGTGTCCTGAGGCTACCTGCATATTTCACTATCGAATTACCTCTAATTTAGCCATTGAAATGCAAGAAGAGAGAGCACTTGCATATAACAACATGAAATGTCTGTCTTAGTCTATCATTCATTTGGCTCTGCTCCACAGAACAAGAAGTACTTTTCATTCAGGTGTGTTTATGATGAGTAAACTTGACCAGATGTTAAGTCTCCTTTGTATTTTAAAGTGTTTTATGGCTCACATTAGTCAGCTGGAAAAGGGCAGATCATTTACATTCCCCTGTACGTTTTTTTAAGGATCAACCTTCCCCAAAGGAGCACAGGACTATATGAAAATATATAGAAGAAAGAAATGAACTATTGCAAATGTAACAACGTATAGCACAGAGCTGAATAAATTGCTTTGATTTACAGGATGAATTCTGTAAATATTGAATGTTATGAGACTACAGGTCCACTCCCTTACCCACAAGGGAGATTAGAGCAATAATTGAAAGCATATTCTCTTCCTTGTAGAAACAGTGCTGATGATGAACAGGTGAGAAAAGAGCCCTTGGCTTTTCACACACACCAACACATCAATGGTCCCATATTTGAAGGTTCTCCTCTCTAGATGTCATTATTAAAGGATATTAGAACACATATCTCTGAGGGATTCAGTTCTTTTTTTCCCACAGAATAAACTGTTGATATCACAAAAACAATGTTGGAATTTCTGCACGACACCAAAAAAAAGTGAGCTACAATTTTTAGTGGAATTTTGACATCCAGGTAAAAAATGATTGGCAGTCCTGAAATCTCATTTTTGTTTCTGAGCTCGACTGTTTCCCTGCTCTGGGATGGTCAGCACAGTGGAGCTCAGAGTGTTACCTCACATCAGTTTAATGTCTGAGACCTCAGGTCCACGCAACTTCAAAGATTTCTGCAGTGCAAAGCACATTTCCATCAGGCAGTGGCCAGGAACAAGGCATTTTTCTGTATTGCTGTGAAAATTATGCTAGCAATACAATATTTCAATTACTTTCCTCATTGCTGGGACCTGTGAAAAATTCAGATCCCTTTGTACCTTAGTGCTTGAGAAATCACACCGTTTATGGGATTAATATTTAATTATTGCTACTGGAATTTCTGCAGTACTGTGGCTGGAGAGGTACTTTTTAGCTTCCAAATAATTTGCATTTTAGGCATTTTGTTGTTACAAACAGAAGCTGAGGGTAGAAAGGCTCCCTTTGAAGTTAAAGGAAACAGCAACCTTATTTTTGCTTTATGTATGCAAATTACTGTCAAAGTAGTCTTTAAAAGGACCTGACTGGTAGGAGGTAAATCCTTCCTCCACATCATTTTAGAGTGTTTTGTTTTCCCAGAGTCTTTTCTAGCCACTGGCCTCTTAGAAACACAAATCAGGGCACCTCTCACCTCAGCTGGGAGCAGGAGCATCTCAGGAAAAGCAGGTGTTCACCACAATTTGTTGAAAAGAACTTTACCTACATCCTAACTACATGGATCAGTGGCTAAATAAAGAAGAATGTAACACAAATAAGGCATAATGCCCTATAAATTAATTTACACAGATTAAATAACTATTGAAAGAGAAACTGAATGGAAGGAATACTGATCTGTATCTTAGGCAATAATAGCAGGTGTTCCATCTATTAGGGGAAAATCTTATTTAACTTACATAAATTGCAGAAATGAAGTTATTTGCAGACATCTCTGGGTATCTACAATGCTCCAGTATATATGTTATTCTAAGTGCTACATCAGCTAAAATTTTTAACATCTTTTTTTTTTATTCTTATTATTTAACACGTAAAACATTAAAGGTCAGAGGACTGATTTACCCTCAAAGGCTAGAATTTTCAGACTCACTCTAGTATTTTGCTTTTTCTATTCCTAACATAATTTTATCACCAATGAGGCAATAATATGATATAAACTTCCAGGGAAGAAGACATCAGGTTGCTGCAAATTATATTTATGATGACAAGTGACCTTCAAGTATATTTCATTGAGTAAATGAAACCAATTCTGGTTTCACAATCCAAATACTCCAAGAAAAATTTCCACCCTGGCATGAATACAGGTGATATGATGTGGAGAAATATGAAAGAAGATTGTTTTAACTTGAATTATTGCAATAGGCACTGCTTCTGCAGAAATATTTTGTCAATTTGACTCTCAAATGTAGCTTTATTATTTTTTTTCCTGCTGTTGCATAAAAGGTATGCAAATTAAAGGGTCTTAAAAGGTTGGTAGAATCAAGGTAATTACTAGACAAAAAGCAAAATTAGCATCCTTAGTTGCTCTCACATAGACATCAAGAACCCTTGAACCCGAGGAGAGCGAGACCAAAGAATTAAGAAGAAAGGAGCTAAACCCATCAAAGGAGAATAAAACACAGTTGTCTAATAATCCCATATTTCTCTGGGGGTTTTGAGGTGGTTCTAAAGGTTCTCAGCTGTTTTCTTACGCAAAAGATTCCTTTCTGGAAGGTGAGAAATGGCAACAAATATCTTTTTCAGCTGCTCTAAGGCTGGCTCTGTAAACAGGAATCCATCAGAAAAGCAGGAGCAAGGATCAAGGACTAAAGAAGAGCAGTGCACTTTCTGCTCTGATTCAGACATCTAGAGAAGAATTTAGCTATTACATCCAGAGTTTTGAGCCTGAAATATCAATGTCCAGAGCTCTGAGCATCACAACATCACCTGCATTAACACTGCAGACATCTGTGAACTGCTGTTACAGGGGGTCACTGCCTTGTTCAGAAACATAGTGGGGCATTAGGAAAGAAAAATAGCCCTGTTTTCCAGATTACCACCTTTGAATCCCAAACCTCCTAACTCTGGGAAACGTGTCTCAACATTCTTCTTATTATTTGTTTCTTCTCTTTATCCCAAGAGGGAGTAAATCTCTTCAAAGAAAACAAACAATAAGAAATCCCAACTAGAATCTACCGGTTTTATGGCTCTTAATTTTCTCCACTTTGCATGAGGCTTTGAGATTTATGATTGCTGTTAAATGTAACAAAGGTGACCTGGCAAAAGGTCCACCAATCTGTGCAATGGAGCTGCAACAACTGAGAATACATTATTGTTTTCCTTTTAATATTATAATTTTATTAACTTAAGGAACACGCTTTGAAATCACGCCAGGAATTCACATTAAATCCCTAAAACGAATAAAACGAGCAAGACAGAGACATAGCTCTTAAGTGGTTCTGTTGTAGCCTCAAGATGAAAGCACTGAAACCTTGGACCCTTTTAAGAGTGCTTGCCTGCAGCCTGTATGAGAGGGATTATGGGAAAAAGAGCTTTGCTTATTCCCACTGGTGGATAAGTTGTTGGAAAAGGAGAATAACTTGTGATGTGGTTCAGCACAAATGCTGACGAGATGACTGCAGGTCATTTTTAGGTCGTGGACTTGCTGGGGTAGTTTCATGTTCATTAGAGGGCTAACTCAGAGATATAGATGTTATAAGAGCAGAGTGAAGCTTATACATGGAATTTATTAGAGACATTTGCAAAAAAAAGCAATGTCAAGGGAAGCTTGATCCAGGAACTTTGGATGTCAGTAAGACTGATAAACATAAAACCCAGGTGTGACTGAATGAACACGCACATAAGGTACAATCCAAGTACCACAGTGTAGATGTGAAGGATACAGAAGATGCACCAGAATACCCTGGATCAAGACACGCTTTCCAGCTATTGTTATTCAACCAAAAGGTAGGGGATATCTGCTGGATTAAGGCCACGCTGGTCAAAGGGAGATAAAGTGTGCAAATCTCAAACATGTTCCCCTTGCTGTGGCTGGGGGAATGGTGCTTTGTGCACAGTCCTGCTCTGTAACATGTTGTAAGAATGTTGTCAATGTTGAGTAATATAGACTTTGTCTATGCTGAGTTCCAAGGGTGCAGTGCCATGTTCTCTGCATGGAGACTTGTTCTCCAGTGGGTCAGACTGGGAACTTGGCCAGATCCCACCGTGGCTCACTTATAGGACCCATACTGGGGCTTCCTTTCTGTGGAACCTAACATACAGCAAAAAAAACCCCAAACCTGTTCAGTACCCAGATTACCCTCTGCCAAGAGGTCAGCACACATCAGCACACTGCAGGTCTACTGATTTAGCAGCCAGAAGAATCCTTCTACTCGAGAAGAGATCAAATTCACAGCAAACTAAATTAATTAATAAACTCCAAAATCAATAAAACTAGCGAGTGAGATGCCAAAGTAATTTCTTAGACTGGTATGTGCACACCAACATGTAGACACTAGTTCACTGACATTTGCACAGTGCTCAGTACTGCAGCTCCATAAAACCTGAAAGCATTCAAGTTTGCACTGCTCTTTTCAATTACCATCAGACAAGCATGGAACTAAGTCACTTCATGTTCATTTGCAGTATAGCACAGACACTGTGATATCTGTCATGAAAGTAAAATAGCCAAACACATCATTTAGTCCTATTAGACATTTACAGCTTGTACAGGGCTGATATTGTGTGAACAAGAGTGATAATTTGTGATGTAAACCAAAGTGAATGCTAACATATGTGCAAAACCCCACATCCTTAACAGTGCTGCATTTATGAATGGATCAAAACAGAAAAGAAAAAAAAAAAAGAAAATTAGTGTGCCTGTTTCTCCTGAACTGTGGCTAACACACAACTATTGACTCCCAGGTAGCTGTTCTGGGACATCTCCGCCTCACAGGAGGCACAATGAACAGCACAGCCATCAGAAAGCAAGGAGTGTGTGTGTTTTCCCAGTGGTGCCTTCTGGGAAATGTTTACAGAAAGCATAAATAAATCGATTCTTTACAGATTATAAATGTATAAATTGATAAAACCACAGATTATTCACTCATGGACTGGCGTAGGGATTTTCCCCTGTTTTGCACACACACACTGTGGGCTGGTGTCTGAACAGACAGCACCACTGTAATTCCTATTACATATATTTTCCAAACATCCAGCAGTAGTAAGTCCTAAACTTTTGGTCATACTTTCCAGGAAAACTAGGTCCCAAATATTTGATCATACTTTCTAGGAAAACTAGGGACAAAATGGGAGTTTGTCAGCAGCTACACTGGCTTTGGTGTTTTGTCCCAGCAGAACTGCAGTTGGAAGCCCTCCCCTTGAAGCCTGCAAGAATGAAAAGCACAGCTGACATTTTTATGGAAGTTACTTTTGTGGTTGTAGAGCAGTTGACTTTAGTCAATCTTCAATATTATTTCTGAAGTAACATTACGGAAAGATAAACTTTTAATAATTGTCCACAAGATTAAATTCTGTAAATCTATTACTGAAGTCAGGAGAGAACTTGTGAATGACCAGACCTGGAACTGTGAGGTTAATGGTTGGACTTGGTGATCTTAGAAGTCTTTTCCAACCTTAATGATTTTATGATTTTAACAGCAATTTTAACCACTGTCAGTGTGCCATTTATTTCGAGTGTAAATAAAACTCTTATCCTAAAGAGCCTATTTGTATTCTATTCTTTCACAGCAGACTTTTAATTTGTGTCTGAACACAATTAATTTTCAAGTGTTTGTTAATGAAATACTTCCTTGTCCAAAGTTAATAAAGGGATTATTAGCTGGGATAATGAGAATTCTGGCAAGACAAGAAAATAAGGAAGGAGAAAGAAGAAGGAGGAACCTGACAAGTTAATGATCCATTAATGCAAACCCTGGGTCAGTTTGGATCCTGCATGTTTCATTACTGTATAATAAATTAAATTGATAGCCATAAAAACCTATGTGGAGGCAAGAAAGCTTTTGGTTAAATCCACTGGGTGGACAATTAAGATGTTTCTTAAAGGTTTTCAGTTGTATCTTATTGTAAGGATGCTTTCTAGTATTAAAAGAATTTCAGTACACATGTGAAAGCAAATCAGCAGTGGCTGTCTGAGTGTGTCACAGCCACCTTCACATGTCCAAGAACTCCAGAAAAAAATCAGTAAGAAATGTGAAGTGAAAGTCCCATTATGCCATTGATTATGTTTTAAAGATTAGCATAATAAGGTTTGACACACGAAATATAATTATATATTGGGAAATCAAATGATGTTTTTTGGGATAGAGAGAAAAGGCAGGTTCCTTCTCTAGATGAGGTCTTGGCTGGAGGGGCCAGATACCATTACATGGAGATCTCTTGTCCCTACATGCATTTGCAAATTCTCCTCTTTTCTCCAAAGCTCCAAGTTCTGCAAATGTTTTCCAGGTCCAGGACTCTGATAAGTCCTGAGCTGTCATCAGCAAACATCCAGTTTAGGTCTATTGCTGACACAGTAAAGTTTAATCAAAAACTATTTAAACAACACAAAAAATCAGATTTTTTTTTTTCACAGCTTCAGATTGTTCTCCTGGATATTTACCTAAAAAGCCATAACAGGTTAAATTCCTTTTCTTCCCACGACCACATTAAATTATTTATGTATTTATATATCAGGATGTTTTCCCTTTGTGGCAGATTCAAGCCCTTTTCAGTAACAGTCTATATAATTGGAAAAGAGATAATGAACATGACCTTGAATATGTGGAGCAAATGGTAGTTTAACATAATGGTTCTGTTACACAGGCACTGAGCAGGATTGGAAGCCAGCAAAGAGCAGAGTAATGAGGACCTATTTTTAATCATCCACTTTTCATTTAAGAGATGCTGCTTGACACAAATTGTGTAACTACCTAAAAAGGCCTCATTTGGAAGAGGGACCAGATATATTTCAGATATATTATGACAAAGTGGGTTTGGAATAACAGAAATGGATGAGATAAGATTTTAAGAACCTTGTCCCCAGCGATTCTGATGTTGCCATGACAAAGGACTCTGGGCAGGCAAAGTGGTACCCAAAAAAATCCTACAGAAGGGTAGGGTTGGAAGTAAGTTCAGCAAGGAATAGTGAGACAGCAGAGAAAACAGCCTTGGTCAAAGAGAGGGGGGAAAAAAAATGAGTGGTCAGGTCTTACACCCACGTAATTGCTTCGGAAATGCTCAGGGAGCCTGTGAAGTTGGGCACCAGGAATGGCCCACGGTCCATTCATCTGCCCTGTGTCCCCAGGATTGTTTGTTCCTCCTGGTACACATGTGTAGGACTGTGAGGTGGCCAAGAGTGGCTGAAAGGCTCATTCAGCCCTCAGCAAGGAAAGCTTGGCTCAAAGCCACATGGTTGCTTTTGCAGGAAAGTAAAAGCATGAGCTGTCCTGGAAGGCTGCAGGAGACCTGTAGGCAGCTCGAACTGGAATGTCAGATCCAAGCCCCAAAATGTATGTTCTGAATGCAGGAGAACCCTGCTCCCAACTAATTTTTTAAGCACTTCATTAGAGGGAATATGAATTAAATTCTAATTTTTACAGTTTTTGGAAAAAAAACTTATTTATTTTATATAGGGCCAATTATGAGTCACATCTACCAGTTGACTGAGGATCTGAATGAAAACTCCCTCTCTGCTCCCCAAAGCTTATCTCATCCCTGCACAATGACAAGTAGGAAATGAGTGGATCCCTCCAAACCAGGATGAAACAGGATGGGAATTCCTGCAGCAGAATGTCCTTGAGATTTGGTTCAACCCTGGACCCTGACATCACAACCTCAAGTGATTACACTGAAACACAGTTCCAAGGAAAACACAGCACATAATTTTTCAGTCTTTAAATAAAAACTGCTCAGATTGCTAAAATACGTTCTGATCCAAAAATCACTCCTACTTCCAGTTCAAAATTATATGAAATATCCATGTTTAATAATTAACATATATAATCTGCATGATTAACAGTGCTAGTTGTGATAATGTTTTATCATTAATGATGCTGATGAATGAACAAAACTATTACCAGTGACACATTACACTCAGCAATTCAGTGTGTTCTCTCATGCTGCTTCTCCTCATAATGAAGAGGCAAAAGCTGTTTTTAATAAGGATAAACATAAAATATTATGTTTATACATATAAAGACATTTTGAAATATGTATTTAACAATTTTATATATTATATATATGGGGAGGCACTTGCTTTGTTACTCTTTCCCCAGTTTCTCTTTGAAACTTCTGTATAATGACCTAACCTATATATATACAAACTATATGTTTAATAAATGCAGTGCAAGTGAAGATCTACTCTATCTGGATTATGGTGATACCCTTATGATCACTCTGCAATGAAGATTTTGCACTAAACTAAGCATAAAAAATTCAGAATAAAGCTGAAGTAATAGGGAGGGTTCATATTGATCTCACTCTTACCAAAATTGATGTCTATTTTTTTTCTTGGTGCGGGCCAGAACAGCTTTGACCCTTTTTGTTTTGTTTTGTTTTTATTTTTTCTTTTCAATAATTTGTATTTAGTACAGTTGTGCTAAAATAAACCCCAAAAGTACAATGATTGCTTTAATATATTATTTCCAAAGTTGAAATTTGGGAAAAAGAAAACTAGCCAACGACCAAACAACTTTTTCCTGTTTTTTGTTCTTATACATAAGGTGCCTTAACTTAACTGGCCTTAGCTAAATAAAACCTACTGCAGCTCCAACAGGCTGAATCAGTCAGTGGGTTGTTAACAATGGGCATTTTGCAGGGTTTCTTCCCCTAGAA
The DNA here is from genome assembly GCF_003945725.1 of Corapipo altera. NCBI lineage: Eukaryota > Metazoa > Chordata > Aves > Passeriformes > Pipridae > Corapipo > Corapipo altera. Next base: position 5,122,344 of record NW_020884915.1, on the reverse strand, counting down.
TAGTGGGATTTGCTTTTAAAAATAGAGGTGGAGAAAACACTAATTGCCACGACAATTCTGGCAAACCCCACTACAGCAACAATGCTGTATTCAAGCACAATTAAAAATAAATTATTAATTACAAAGGTGCATTTGAAAAGAAATATAAACACCTGAAGATGATAGGTTTGAAGCCACTTTCAAGTGTGTTAAGATAGCGAAACATTCACTTACTAGAGCAATAGGAACAATAATAGAGTTTATATTAACATTTCTATATGTGCAAGAATTCACACAGGGGTTTCGTAGATATGAAGGAGCTTGGTATAGAAGAAATTATTTATGAAAAAAATGCACTTTTACTTCTTTTAAAATGAAGTGTGTGTTGAAAGTACTCAACAGTTGCATTGATATGATACCACATGTGCATGCAGTGTTTAGTGAAGTATTGGAAATGTCTCCAGAGTGTAAAATCACTGTTCATTAAGTAGTCAAGCTGTGCTGCCAAAATTGTGTTTCACAACGATTTACCAAATTCTGGGGGTCTGTCTAACAAACAAAATCAAATTCAGATTTTCCCTGTAGTGAAATTTGCTTTAAGCAGAGCTGTGTTACAAGTATTCACAGACATCATCAAGCAAAAGCAAAGCCTAAACTAACGGGGAGATTGCAACATGATGAAATGCTTGACTGTAAATGCTGAATCTTATCCCAAAGGCTGTTTCCAAGACATAATCTGCAACATCTCCTCAGGTTTTTGGTACAATTGTCCTTAATGTGTATTGAAGCCTATTTCCACTATGTTAAAAAAATTTAGTGGGTTCTTTGTTGAAAGAATGTCTCATTGCTTTCCTTCTGCAGCAGAATGCGTTAAGCACAGAGAAATTGTGCAGGGCTACAGCAATTTTTGATTAGTTTTGGTGCTGGAGGCTTAATGGGCTGGTGAACCCACCAGTGCCCGTGGCAAGGCTCTGATCTTAAGCCAACCTTAGTCCTGGGCTGACTAAACCCTCACAGATCCCACAGTGCTCATCTCCTCCAGGAAGGTGTGGAAAGACAGAATGGCCTTTTTTATAAAGCACTCAGCTGTTGTATCCTTGGAGCAGGCAAAATCACCTTGGCCCATGACATCCATTCTTTATATCCCTTGACTTTAACGAAGCAAGAAGGTTTATGGCATAAAACAGTGTTAAACACTATTTCTTTCCAACTACACTTACGTGAAAGATGAAAAGGAGGACTGCCAGCTCTCAGATAACTGCCCATGTTATGAGCCTTCAGCCACTTTTTAAACAGGAATTTAGCCATTATCAGAGGTCAGCTTTCAGGTTTTCCATGGAGAAGTTTATAAAATACCTGTAAAGCCAAATTTTAGTTTGTGCTAAATCTCTGTTAGGCAAATTTCAAAAGAAACATTTTCAACAGTCCTTTACTGCTGGGTCCCAGATGATTTTCTTCTGGGACTAATGCAAAAAAAGTGATTGCCTCTTAAAAATCCTTCTTGGGCACATCATTCTTGCTGGTATTTAGGCCTTTTACTGAGAGAAGGTTAATCTAAATAATTTATCAAATGTGTATCATGACTGTTTTTGCTGTCTCACTGTTCTTTTATTAGAAAAATAGCACACTGGCCTATAGGGAAACGTGTAATTCATTGCTGTATGACATGAAGAGAAATACCTCCAAACAGAAGATTATTACACTACCATAAACATCACCAGGAACTGTGAGGCCAAAGGACACAGAATGACTACTCATTTTAATGGTATTTGGGTGTCTGAACTCCCAAGCTGGCTCTAAAATCCTTAAGCCAGAAAGCTGCAGAGAGCTCAGGCCAGCACATGGCTTGTAACAAGGAGCTCAGCCTGCTCTGATCTGAGCTTCTCTGAGGCCTGTTGTTCAAATCCAGCTCCAATGTTTTGTTTTGGTCCCTTTATATTTGGGGTTTTTTTGCATTTGGTTACCCTTACTGTCAATACAGTGCAGTTTGTGCCTGTTTTGCAGCTCTCTGGTACATACAAGTTGCTGTGTATGTTGTTGTGTTGCTGTGGGTGTTGCTATGATGCAACAATAACTTTCAAATTATTTTTCTTAAAACATTCACTCGGTGAAATGTAACACGAATTGAAATGATTCTGCAATATGGCAATATAGGCAGGGTCCAAAGGGATAAATAATAGCTGTTCCCTAGGAACTGGATAGCCCTGGCTCCGCTGGAACAGCAGTGTAAACATCCTAAACTGGGAATTAATGAGAGGGTATGAATCCAGACCAATACATATGACAGCAATCAGAAGTAACAGGGCTCACAGGAGCACTGGAAAGGGCAGTGGGCAGAACAAAGTGCTGGAAGAACATCCAGCTGTGATGCCAAAGCCCTGGAAGCCCAGCAGAGACACAGCCACGCTCGTGTGGAGAGGAGAAACAGGAAAATCCATAGGATAGCTTGTGGATGTGCAGTGTGCTGAGGAAGCATTTTAAACATACTTTCCACACAAGGAGCACTTATTGAAAATATTCTACATTCTTGTAGAGGTGGAGTGAACAGGTCTGGAAAATTTCCAGGACCTCTAACCATGGAGTGCCCATAAACACAGAGGTCTTTGGAGCCCCTGGATGTGGCTGCTGTTCTGCTGACTGTGCCCTTCCTGAGCACCTCATTTTTAAAGTGCAGGCTGTAATTATTCCCCCATCCTCTTTCCTCCAAACAGTGTAAATTCTGGCTGTATGCTTGAGGAGTAATATTATTTCACATTTTTTATAAAGCATTTTACACGTCCCAGGCACTGAGAGGACATTGATTGAGCCTGAAAGGGCTGCAGTGAAGTGGGTGGGTGATTGTTACTCTTATGCTTTTGCAAAATGCTGGAGAATTGAGATTTATCCCCAGAGAGCATCCAAGCCAGAAGGACTGAGGGCTGTGTTTATCCAGGCAAACCCAGATTGAGCAGGAGATAGGGAAGGAGAGGGGACGTGCAGAGCAGAAGGACTGAAATATTTTTTTTAGATACAGCAATTTAAGGATAATTCTTCAAAATTCTGATTTCTTTTTTTTCTCTCATGACTCCCATGAAGTTAACTACATGGTGATTTTCTGTTACCATACACTTATGGGACTGTTTAGTGTGTCTTTTTGGAGAAAATAAATCATAAATGTGTGTTGAACCTGGAATACCCTGTGAGCTATAAAGTTCACAAGACTACTCCTTTATGTGAGTGGGGTCTGCCCATAATTTGATGAATGTATTGCCAGATTGAAGAGGAAAAATACCTTCAGTATGTCAAAAAGTATGAAGGTTCATATGATTTGAATTAAATTCAGATAATAACCATACTTGGCTTAGTGGTGTTTGGAAAGAGAGTTTGAAATTCTCCTCAGTGATATTTCCTAGCTTAACTTTAAAGGAGAGCTATGGCTGACTACTCCTTTCAGAGGAAGAAAAAGAGTTTAAATCCTTTACTAGAGCCTCTTGCTCCTTCCAAAGCCTATCTCCTTTTAAAGTGATATTCAGAGATAAAAAGGAGGGGGTGGAACGACAGCAAGCAAGAAATACATCTGCACAAAAATGCTCATTTATCTCTGCATCCCACCCTATAAATATACACATTATAAATAAAGATATGTTACTCAAGGTGTGTCTGTGGACAAGGCATTTGTTTTTGTCTGTATTTACACACCCATTTGATCAGGTAAGTTCTTGAGCACAGGCAAGGCACAGTATTACTGGAATTAGGCTATTTGCTCTTGCCCAGGTAATAAAAATCTTTTGAAATCCATAGCAAAATGCTAAAATCTGATTTTAAACAGTATCACTTATTAGTCAATTGACACGGACACATTTCATTGCAGTGGTAGCAACACAAATATTTTTCCATAATTAAGGTCTGGCAGCTGAGAAAAGCACAGTGGGAAGGAAGAGTCAAACCAATTTGATGCTATAAACACGCTCCCACCCTTCCAGTAGAACTTAGAACAGCCTCCAAATAGTTGTAATTTATGTTGGCAACAAAAATTTGGTAAGAGCAGAGATCAGAGATGCCATGGGCTTAATCAGCCTCTTCCACCACTGATATTCTCCCTTTTACTGAAGTTCAAAGTCAGTGTATCCAAGGATTTTCAGGTAAGGGAAAGCTTCAGCTCTCCTTTGACAGCCTCAAAGCTGTTTTGTGGTAGAGACAAGCTATTGAAATGCACCACTGGCACCAAACTGCTCTCAGATCACAATGCCCATTGTAGTTACAAAGGCTTTAGTAACAGTGGGAAAAACAAATAACTCACAATGGAAGACATTGTTTGTCCACAATCACATGGTTTTCCTGGTTTGCAAACGTGGAAATGCATAGTTTCCCTTACAACATCGCACCAGGCATTGCCAAAAACAATTTACAAGGAAGCAAATTAAAACAAACCATGAATAAGAAAATAATCCCTCTAAAAACAAAGGCAATTGTGTTACAATTTATATGTGTGTGTGTGTGAATTTCTTATACCATACAGGCAGTGTTGAACAAGCAGCTTCCACTGGTGGTGTTTTGAAGTGCTAAGTTAAGAACACAGAACCATCCCCTCAGATTTGTGCATATTTTTACTGAATGACCCTTCCTCAAACCCCAAATGGTGCAGATGTGCTTCAACAGCTGTCCTTGCTTTCTCTGTAGTGCCAGGGTAATGGATGAGCATATGCATGAATGCCCTATCACCAACTCATTAAACAGAACCTTCCAGACTACCAAAATGTTCCTAAAAAATACATTCTGCCCATAATACCTGGGTGCAGCACCACTCAGCAAAGTGTTTCCTTTCCAGAAGATGTTTTCTGATGTGTTACTTAACATTTTGTGGCATTACTGGTTAGATTACCTGTTAGGAAGGAACCAGTTCCATCTTGGTCTTGTCAGGAGGCAGGACCTGTTCTCTTTATCCACTGAGCTCGAGTTTGCTTCTCATATTCTTTCCTAAAATACCTTTTTACTGGTGTTCCACCTTGCACTGTTCAGCCTCTGGTTGGAGGAAGGAAAGAAGAAGTAAAAGATGTGTGCCAGCGTGTTGGGGGTAATAAAGGACACATGCAAGCAAAATGTGTTTGAGTGATGCTGAAACCAAACTCACTGTGGGTATGGGACTAATTCTTCCTCCAGATGCATTTAGGCTTCAGTCACAGCAGCCAGAAACCAACACAAGTGGCAACAGGACACAAGAGCTTGGGAATTTACAGAACCCAGATCCAAAATGCACCTTTTCAGCAAACCCCAGCAGCGATGGCTCAAACCAACCTGCTATAACTGCCCCGTGGTCAGGTGTGGCTTATTTCAGTTCCTACTGATGGCCCTGGAGAGCAGGGAATGGTTTGATCTCTGGAGGCAAATTAGCAAACCAGCCTCTAAAGGCATCCCATGTTGTGACAGTAGATCATCAAGGCTTTCTCCAGCTGGAGTGCAATGAAAAGTCTGAGTGAATTGTTTATGTCTGTATTTTAAAGTCAAAACCAGCTCACAGGGATCTGCAACCCTCAGAAATAACGAAACCAGCACCACGCTGGGAGGTGGTAAAAAAGGGAGTGGGAAGTGGCAAAGCTGTGTGAGAACAGTGGGTGTAGAAGACTGCAACTAGAAAGGAGGAAAGGGTGGTGTCACCAGAGGAGAAGGGCTGTGTGGAGCAGAGAAAGTGGGTGGAAACAGGACTGAGGAAAGGGGGATTATTTGAAAGAAAACACGACTTGAAATATATAAACCTGGAACTGCACCACAGACAGCATAAAAGAAATGTGAGGCTTACAGAGGCATAAGGAAAGGAAATAAAAAAAAGCACATTTTCCCAGACACAAGGACAGAGCAAGGCCAAAGTGCTGCAGTGGTGCTGTCAATGCCATTGTTGAGCCTTTCTCATCTTCCAAATGCTCCTCACTGTGTCATCTGTGAATTCTTACACTGATAGCTTCCCAGAATACCTCAAACTGCCCTATTTCCCCTAAAAATAAAAGCTTTGTCTCAGGTATTGCACATGTAGTCTGATTCAATTACAAAGTCCTTTACATGGCAGATTATTTGTGCTTTATCTGTTGCTCTGAAGAGCCTATGACAAAAGTGGTGTGTGAGCAATCCTGCCACCATTCTGATAAGCTTATTTTTTTGCCTTTTTTCTGCTGATTTTCTTCAGACTCTAATTAAACACACTCTTTGTGTAAATAAGCCTATAATTATAAGCCGTATTAGAACAAGGAGCTTAATTTTAGTTCCAAGATTTAAACGTGGGATGCTCAACAAGATTCAAGACTCAGTCTGTCCTGCTGAATTTCAGCTCCTAATGGTGAAAGGACAAAAGGGTGAAAGAGAACTTTTTGGTTACTCTTTTGTTACTTTCCAGAAAAAAATATTTTTCAGAAATATCTCAGACACACATTACCAGCCCCTGCCTGGATCTACTGTAATGTTACAGAAGAAATAAAATGCAACACAATATAGATAATGGTATTCAAGATGAAGAGGAAGTAGCCTAAACTGTGCTTATACAAAAAAAAAAAAAAGAAAAACCAAACCCTACAACTGCAATTAATTAAAAAAAAAATACAATAGCCTGCAATTTATCATAATCTGAATGGGATTCTACATTTCCCAACTCCTTTGGAGTGAGAAACCCTCACAGTAGTATTTCCAATGGGAAGACAGCTGTCTGCTTCCTTGCCAGCAAGAAAAATCAAAGCAATCATAGAGTTTTGTTGTGGAAAGAGCTTGTTGGAGTCAGAGGAAGAATATGCCCCATTCTACAGCAGGTGTAGCAGGGGCTGGGACACTGCTGGGCAAACACTCCTCTGAGTCTGGCAACATGAAAACATTCCCTGGTAGATTGTGCATCAAGTAGAAAAAGCTAAAGAACTTGAACATTTATTGAGTCCAAGCAAAGTACTTCTATTTTCCTTGTAGGCAGCCGCAAAATTTTTTGTTTCAAATATTGTTATGCCTCCCAAAAATCTGAATATTAATTTTACATACAGTATATACAGATTCCCATTTAGGGTGACTCATACTTGGGGGTGGGTGATGACTCTGTGTTGGACCAGAAGTAGCTTTACATCACCTGCCATCCTGCTGTCTCTGGGGCAGCTGAAAGTCTACAAACCTCCTAATGAAAATCAGAGCAGTCTCACAGCTCTCTCGAGTCCTTCCCATATTTTCTCCTTGTCTCCTAAAGTTTTCCAAAAGAATATAATAGCTCTCAAACATCAGTTTGTCTCCCTCTCCACTGGTTACTCTGGATTTCAAGGGCAGCTCTGAGAGCTGTGTGTCACACAGCAAAGGGGCCACTGTGGTGTGGGATTGACTGGGATTCTGTGTTTGAATTATTCAACCATTCTTCCCCTTAAAGGTTCGTTATAATCACTGCCTGGTTTTCACTTGTACACTGAGGGCACAGCAGGACGTGCTCTCCTGGAAACTGTCCTTTCCCTCCTCCAGCAGCAATGCCCAGCAAGGGGTTGGGGAGATCTGGAAAAGGCCCAAGTAACCCTTTCCTCAGATCAATCAAACATCAGCTCACAACTGAATCAGCAAGAACAGCAGTTGGCACCTCTGCAACCATCCTCACTCTGGTGCTTTGCTGGTATAAGAAGCAACATAAATCCCGATATTTTGGAGTTCCCATTTTTACCCCCTATGATTTTTTTCCTAATATTCAGACTCATGCTGCCCATCCTTCTCATTAAAACCTGTGTCCATCCTTCTCATTAAACAGATTTACTCTTTAAAGCTCTTGAACATTTTCAATCAAATCTGATGAAGAGGCATTATGTTGTAATCAATTCATTAGAACTGATGTCTAGACTGGTGGGAGGGGAAATTGCATTAATGTCTTCACTGAGGAGGTGGAGACTTAAGTGTAAAGATGTATAACTCCAAGAGTGAGATCCCTGGTGCTGCTGCTTTAGGGATAATCACTGAAGTACATGGGTGTGCACACACTTAGCAGGAGTTTCTCTGTGCAAGGAGCAGCTCGTCTCTGAAAATCCCCTTGGCTGCTCAGCCAGGGCACACAGAGCTGTTGGACACTTTTATTTTTGGTTGTTTGGTTTAATTAGGAGCCTCATTCACAAGAGACAAGGGTCATCCACATGCATATGTGAATACAGTCTGACAACACCACTGACTTTTCTATTAGCTACCCAGCAGATTAGTTGTTTAAGGTAAATTTGCAGAACATCTCCCAGTTAATTTTGACAGGTTTTGTAAACCAGGACAGCATGACAAGAGACTAGAGCAGAGCAAAAAGATAAAAAGGGAAATAAAGTATATCTGGTCATAACAGAATCACAAAGTATTCTGAGTTGGACAGATGATGCTTCCAGTTGAAAGAATGTTTCCTACTTGTATTGTCCTACGATGGCCTTCACTTCCAAGAATAATATGCCATAATTTTCCACTGAAAAGGTAATTTTACAGATTTCAAATGGCAAGCATATCACCTATTATTATATTCCTTCTTTGTATATTTTTACATCTCTTATAAATTAACATAACATTTTGTGTATGAAATATATCATAAGGCTGTGTTTAAAGGTTTTTCCAACTATTTGTGAAATTTATCACTTAATAATATTACAATAGGCTGATACTGATAAACAGTATTACTTGTTTAGTTTTGTCTCCAATGAGGATTTGTCCTTTTGGAACATCCTATTTTTAGTTAAACAGCTATTGAAAACTTACATAACTCGTCCAATAATCCTCTGAGCTCCTGTTTGTCCAACAAATGTGACCCGTTACAGAGTATTTCTCCAAATTTGTATTACTACCTAGAAGAAGAAATGACAAAAAAAAATTCATTTGGATATCTGAAAAGATATAAAACATATCGAGGAACATATTTTCTATGTAAGGTTCTCCTCTATCTAACACACCTTTCAAGAAAACCTTAAAAAATTCGATGCAGAGTATTTTAATTTATACAAACCCCAACTGACCATTTTGATAAGTGTATTATTAATACCATAGATTACATCAGAAGAGATTTGGCAGGTGCTTCTTATTTAAAATCAATATATTTCCCCGGAATTCGATTTTTTCCCCCTTCTTATTTATAGTTACACATACACTTACAGAAGGTTCCCTTGTTTCAATGATATGAGCAATTTCCAGTAGCACTGGTGGTGCATGGGAGTGCATAATGAGGGGATAAAGGCAAATTATGGCAGGTTTTAAAGTTTTTATTGTCTTTGATGTGCACATGCTGCTCCTATTGAGGTGGCTTTGCAGGAATATCTACAACCGAACAGACTCTGCAGCTGTGAACCTGTAGATTAGTCTCATTTATCATTTCAAGAAAGGGAAAAAGAGACCTATTTAAATTTCTCACGGTAAAAACACTACTAAAGTTTTTACAGTGTATATGTAAGCAATCTTTAGCTATTTCCACCTGCCACTGCTCTCACTGAGAATATTTCAATTCTTTTCTTCAGGAGCTCTTTCCAGTTCAGGTGTGGGCACTGGAAGATCAGTCTGATGGGATTTGGAGAGCAGATCAAAACCACTGTCCTGGGGCTCCAAAGACAGAACTGCCTTCCCAAGACATTCCTGCTAACTTTGAGCCCATTTCAGGGAATTTTATTGTCTGCACCTGTCACAGACAGAGAAGAAATAAAAGTCAGTGATTCTCCTCATGTCCTTGTGCATATGAAGTTTACAGGGAGATGGGGTATGCTGAAAAAACGGGCTGAAAGTAGAATCATGGCAAAAGAGGAGTGATTTCTGGACAAAGAAAGCAAATCTCCACGCTGCACAGGCCTGTCAGATCCCAAACCTGAGAGGGAATATGCAAAGCTGCCTTCATGTGATCAATTAATGTGACTGGGGATGGCACATTCAAGGAGCTGTATGGAAATAAAGAGGCACTGGTATTTCGTGCCTTGCCACAGACCTCTGGAGCAATTGTCACCTTCCAGGTAATAAGTTCAAAAGCAGTACATGTTTTTGTCCTCTGGCTCCTGATGACAGGGAGGGGTGAAGGGCATGAGGTGTACCAAGACTGTTAAAGTGAAGAAGCAAGAAGGGCAGCAGCTGTTTTCTCTGCTCTCTCAGCCATCCCTATTAAGAGGAGCTTTAGTGAGGTAGGTACCACCAGTGCAGCCTTATGACACGAGAACAACTGAAGTACTTAGAGAAGAAATTTCCTATATAACTTATTTGATTGCTATAAAATGTAATTTAATAAACACAGCTTTATGAAGCAAACAGCTCTGTGTGTTCTGAAAGCTTGCTGAGTTGGACAGTAGGATGGCAGGTAGATCTCAGCTGAAAGCATCTGTGGGGAATGACCAACTCACTCACTCAGGAGAGTCCCTCAGTCTTTTTCATCACCAAAAATGAAGAGAGAACATGATGAATGAATGGTGAGAGGGGACAGAGGAATTCCAGCCTGTCCATAAAACCCACCACCTTCACTGTTCTCAGGAGACCCTCAAAACTGGTGTCTGTTCCCCCCTAGTGACAACTAGTCCCTAGTGATGAACCTTTTCCCACGTTTGTTGTCAAAATGGGAGAAGAAGTCTTCAGGCAATACGAAAACATAGGCCTGGGCTCTGCCTCTAAAACAGAACACAAAAAGTATATTCTCTGGCACAAATGGATTTGTTTCATAAACCTGCCCACCCACACCCAGAGCAAATGCACAACCTGCATGAGAATTAATATCTAGTGTTTGTAATCAGACAACATTTTCTTCTGCATAAACCACAAATGAGTGTTAACTGGAGAGCTTAATGAAGCATAATTATTTGGTTGAGGGGAGGAGCGGCAGGGGCCAGGCACATGGTCCCAGCACTCAGGTCTAATGGTTCCCAGCCCTTGTTTGGGGTTTTTCCACTTGCTTTTGTCCTCTTCTCTGCAATTTCTCCCAGCAGCAAAAAGATGTATGAAGTCAACATGCCACACGACATCCTGAGGGGGAATGTGTGGAATTCCCAGGCTCTGTGCAGTCACTGGCATTGACAACTCCTCCCCTTCTGCACTACTACTCTTGGAAGCAGCTGCTGGCTGGGACTTGTGCATGGTTATAGAACTGGGCAGTCAGAGAGAAAACTGCTTTCCTTGACTTCCTGTAAGTGGTGGTACCCTACTCCAACCTCTGAGCAAGGTCACAAGAAAATATTTTTGGTTGATGTAGCTGTTCCAGAACGACAATCTCATAAAAGAATTTACCACCATTTTAAGTGAGAGACTTAAAAATTTGTTTTAAAGAGAGACACTAAAACTTGTTTTAAAACTCAATAATGTATATATTTTTTTAATAAACACATATTTTTTAGAGCTAATAGAGTGAAAACTAAGGAATAGATTTTTTTTTTTTTTTTTAGGAGTAAGAAAAAGCAGGTTTGGGAAAATTATGTCCTATATTGCATTTAACTCAAACTAAATGATCATCAAGGCAAGATTATGGATACTTACTTTGTTTTCTTTAATCCAGATATATCTCACTCCAAACTCTGAAGAATGTTAAAAACACATTAAGTAGAAAATAACTAAGGTGGCTAATTAAGTCTTATCAAAGAACATATCTGCAAGTATACATGCATTGGCAGCTCTTCCATCTCGAGTTGGTCTTATTATAAATAGTAGAAACCAGTGCTTGTGGGGAAAATCAGGCAGTTACTTCAAGAAGAAAATATTTATACATTATTAAAGGACTGATTTCTCAAATACCTGATGCTAATTTAATAAAGATGGAAATCATGTCTACATTCACCCATCTGTTTGATGAAGGCTTTGCTGAATATTTCAGGACGGAGAAATTGGCTTCTTTCAACACCATTAGAGAGACTTAGTCAAAAGCAGGTGCTACAGAAAATTATTTTAATGGATTACTATCCCCCATTTTCCCCCTAGATTAATTTAATTTAGGATGACAAAAATGCAGCTTGCAGTTCACCTCCTGAAATGCCTGTACCACTGAAAGGGCTCATTTTTCCTCTGAGCTGGAGGTTGAAATCCAGGTTCCTCTCTTCCCCTGCATTTCTGAATGAGCTTTCACAAGTCACTTTTCTTCTGTCCACTCCAGTCAAAACCCTGGGATCAGTGGACTGGGGAGAGTTGTGTCATATGGGTAATAAAAGATTATGAGTTCTCTGTTGCTGTCAATATTATTATTACTATTATCATCTGCATCTTCTCCACGGGATAAGCAAGGACAAGGGTCAGCCCCAGCCTTCTAGGAGAGCCTGCGTAGCTGCAACCACTGTAGCTGCAACCTCTGCTGCTCACACTGAGCATCCACAGCACAGTTCCCTGCAGCCAACACCGAGATCCTCTCCCTCACACCCAACACGGGGACCTCACCTTTCACACCGGGGTGAGAGCTGCAAGGATTAACTCCCCCTCCTTCACCCAGGCCACTGCTCCAAACCATACAGCCAGGATTTGCAAAACCTTTCAAGGCGTATTTAAGAGGGGAATTATCTGCATTTAGCTAGCTGGAAAATACCAGGCGCTGGAATCCCTCCAAGAATTCTTTTTATGAAGTAAAATATTTGGAAAGTACATTTGCAATCAATTTGAAGGAAAGGCACATTTTATATTAAAACCCTCATACTCTGGTTAAAACACCACTTTGACTATTATTTTCTAAAATGGAGTGTTACAAGATCCAAGCACAATATACTGTGGCTCACAGAGCAGAGTTAATAAACAGGATAAAGTTTCACCAATGCAAGTTGAGATTCTGCTTCTCTTTGATTATTTCCCTTTTTATCCTGACCCATGCTGCTACAAAGTAAAAAGAGTATGCACCACAGTAAATTCTGAAGATGAAAGTTAGGCTCATAGTTATGAAAAACAGAAACTGAGGCTGATTTTCCCCAAAGCATGTCTAGAACCCTAAAATAAAAGGAGATGGTTTCTAAAGCTGCTCATCACACCACTATTGGAGAACTACCAGGCATGTAGCCTCTCAGAAATTTCTGACATTTTGGGGGTTAATGCCTATCAAATTCACCAATCAATTAGGAGAGCACATCCTACTGAAAAACTAGTGGAAACCTCCTCCTCTGAATCCAATGATTACTTTAAAAGTGTGCCACTCTTTGGAGTTGTTGGCCCAGGTCAATTCAGACGCAGGTTTCAGTGAACAAGTACTGACTGATGGCAATGCCTGACCCACAGATCCCTTGCAATGATGTTTCTTTTTCAGGGCTGACAGTGTCAAATGAAGCCATAACTTCACCCCTTATGACATAAGGCAGAAACTGTTACTGCTACAGTTATAAATCCAGAAAAGTCTTTAAATATTTTCGAAAGCGAGTAAAATAAATCTGATTGTTTATTTTAACCTCTCTTGTTTTACATGTGCTGTGTTGGTTCTATCTGAGATCCTGGAGAGGAAAATAAACCATGCCAGGCTATGACTGTGCTAAGCTTAGTGTTTTATGGCTTTCTGAAGTTAAGTGTGCTACATCAAAAGCGCTAAGTGAAGGGAAGATGTAGCATTGTTATTGTAGAGGGCATTTTGGTTCTTTGAAATGGCACAGAGTAGATGAAAGCAGTAAGACCTCCTTATGTTACATCTCACTTACATCTTGCACTTAAGAGGATGACCTCACCCAGCGCTGGTACATGTTGATCCAAGGGGTGCTAACACAGCCCTTATTAACTGCAGCACTGTGTTTGTAAAGAGCGGAATGAGAAATAACGTATCCACTGGAAAATGCAGCAGGAATTTAGGCAAAGGCACTTGGGAACCCAAACAGAACACAGGGGCTGATGCTCAAACTCTCGCAAAATGTATTTGTGGGGTCTTTTAATGACCACAAGCGGTCGTAGTGGACCGGCAGTGTTATATTTGAGCACAGCCAGAAACACGGCACCATTCAATTATTAGTTGAGCCATGACTCAAAAAACTTGCCTGCTCATGGGGCATTCACTGGTAGAGAACACAGAGGTGGGAGTCAGAGCTGCACAGTCAGTCCTCAAGCTTTCCCCACGTGTACTGAGAATGTTTTAGCCCCTTTGCTCTCCATACCCCTGCAGCTCCTGAGGGACTTACAAGGCTGCCAGCAGGACTAAGAATTAGTTCCAGTGTCTGCGGCGAGCAACCAGACATATTTTACATATCACAGGCTTAATTCTTCCAGACTTAGTGGTGACTGAGGCATGTCTAGGTGAGTGGCACACCCAACATCCAGGGTGACCTCCTTTCTGGTTTGTTTGGCTTCCAAACCTGTGGCTGAGGCAGACACTACCTGCTGGAGCCCAGCCCTCCTCAAGGCAAGACCTTTGGCAAAAAAACTCTGTTGTTTGCTACCACCTGCACCAAAGCTTTGAAGTCAATGCATTTTTTAAAAGAACCTTCCAAAGTGAAATACCAAAAGACATGAAAAGTGCAGCTTGGCGTGGCAGCACCTGGGACCATCTTGCAGTGCCACAAAGCCTGTGGTGTCCCGGTCCAGCCTGGATGATCCTTCACATGAATTCCTGCCTTGCTCTTTTCTTGGCTCTACCAGAGCATTCACACTGAAATCCATGAACAGAGGTGTGACAAAGACCTTGGGTCTGCTTGTTCCTCTCTCAGTGCCTGTATGTACATTGACAAACCTCTTTGTAGAGACACACTTGCTTTTGGTGAGGTCAACAGTTGAGTGTACACAGCCCTTTCCTGGAACACGTGCATTCACTTCTGGGAAGACTTAGAAAAAGTTGCAGTTACTTGTCCTACCTTTTCCAGTATATCTTGCTTGATTCTAAAAATATCCAGCATGATCTCTTTTATCATGAGAATTACTGCTCAGGGGTGTGGTCCCATTTAGTGATAAGGAATAGGAATAACCTGGGTAGAGATGTGAAGGAAAAGTGATGTTACCTGTAAGCTCCGTAGAGCTCAAGAATCTAATCTGACCATGGATTTTCTACAGAGAGAAATGTAGATTTGAGGAACAAGAAATCTTGGCAGAGAGACCCCAGATGTGGAGGACACTCAGAGAGGAGAGCAGTCCATTATTTTGAGGTATGTTGAGCTATGAGCACTGAGACATCTCAAGTGAGCAGATTGCATTTTGTCCAGAGATCAAATCCTTCTTTCCATGTCACAGCTTTCCGGCAGAGAGCTTTCCCTTGGGAGACCTGGGGGAAGATGAATTCATTTAGCTGGTGGTTTCAGGGTAGACCATCAGCTTGGACACCTGCAACCAAGAATAAGGCCCCAAAACTTTCATCTGTACATTAGGGCTGGGGGCTAAATCCACTTGAAGGCAGAGACCCAGGTAGAAATGCCTCTGGAATTCCCACAGCCACTGCTTCCAGCAGCATTGCAGTGGTGGCATGGGCAGTACTTGTTCCAACAGGCACTGAAGCCTATCCAGGAGCAGACAGAGGCCCATGCACAGGCAGGCAGACCCCAGCCAGCTGCAGAAGCCCCACCTACAGCAGTCACAGCTCCCAAGGCAAGCAGAAGCCACCTTCCAGTGCATGGAATGTGATCCTGAACCCACCTTGTCTAGGACAAGGAACAAGCAGAGGCAGAGCCTCAAAGAACCAAGATAGCTTCAAGCCTGGAGAGATTAAAGTGCCTGCCAGGAACCCAGCAAATTCTGTGCTCCCAAAGCATCCACCATGCTCCCCAGCCTTGGATTCCCATAATGAGAATAAATACAGCCATGCATATTCAAACAACCTGCAGATTATGTTGAGATAAAATTCACATGAACTCTGCACCATTAGTGTTACCAGGTGAACAGGCAGGGTTTGAGAAGACGTGATAAAACCTTAAGTTGTGGAGAATCTGAAAGTAAACTCAAATAATTTCAGTACTTGTAGATGCAGTAGATGATATTAGGAACTTTGTAGCAGTATTTAAGATTACCTTGATTATTAAAACCAATGGAGTTGCACTAAGATCAGCCAAGACAGTTTTGCTACTCAAAACAGTGTCTTCCAGGCCAGAGGAACTGGAGAAATGAAAACCTGAGCTCATCTGGTCTTTAACACTTTGAGTTTCTTTGGCATCTCACTCAGCACATTTCTTGCACCCTCACATAATAAGATGTGCAACTCCAGAAGCCACCACGGTCCGATGAGAACGCAAATGAAAATAGAACATATGCCTTTTGTGGGTGTGTGTATGTTCCCACATATGAAGCTCCTCATCGATGAAGAAATTGTTAAGGATACCTTCTTTCTCCCTCTCTGGTTTTAACAAAGTTTTTCTTGGATAACATGCAGAAAAGCATACTTTGCCTTGAAAATGGCAAAGCTCCCAATGCTGCAGAATATTGTTGAGCACTGAGGATACACAGAACTTGCAGCACATGCTCAGTGACTAACTCAAGATTAAACAAAGCTGGACACAGATCCCACTTGTATGCAGGGACTCTGCCAGCCCAGGCTGACCCTCCGGGGTGCAGCAAGCACTGAACCCAAGCTAAGTCTGAGCTGGTTCAGGGCTCATTGAAATGTCTCACACAGCCCCACAAATGAACCAACACAGGCAGAACCTTGGATTCAGTTTTGAAAGTCTGCAGATCTCCAAGGAAAGAAATTTCTCCTCTTTGCCAGCTTTGTGTCCTTAGTAGGGCTAACAATCTTCAAAGTTTGAAATTATTTTCCTTAAACACAGAATCAGTGTAACAATGGATATCCAAACACCCAAACAGCACAGCAGTTAAACCCAACAGCTATTAAATAGTCACTGGAATTTAAGTCATCACTTAATAATGCCAGCTTTGTAACATGTTGCCTTTTATAAAGCCAGAATATTTGGTGGTGTCTTGATGTTTTGGACACATTTCATCTTCCTTTTATAAATGCCCCCAGCCTGCAGAAATATATGACTGTTTACTTTTTAATGTTTTTCACGGGGTTCTTTTCAAACTGTCAAAACAATTACCTCATTGGAAGCCACTTCTTGGCATAAAGAGTGATTCTCTTTCGTGGACAACAACGTGAGCCATTCAAGCTGGCTACCCTTGGAGAACAGCTTGCTGCAAGATAATGTGGGAGATAACTGATAGCACTGACTCCTTTTCATGTTACAAAACAGGTCGATGCTTGTGAAGGGATCAACCTGTTATTTTGAATTAGACAAAACAGAAGGCAGAGAGTCATTTCTGGGAATGATAGCAAACTGGGAAAACACATTTCTGCAACATTTTGATTTCCTCCCACTGGTGTCCTTGAGACAGAGAAAAGAGAATTATAACACCCAGGACAAAATGGATGATTTTATAAGAGGCACATGTTACCTCTGAGTCTATTGAGTCCAAGCTCATTCCTGTGTGAATAAGGCAACAGGCTGGTTGGATGAAGAGTGCCCTTGAGCATGTATCCCCCTTTTAGACCATTACTGTGAGATCCTTTTCCCCCTCCAGCCTTGTGGAAGTGTTGTACAAGGGGCTCAATGGAGAATTAACCCTTTGCTGAATTTCAAGTGGTTGCAACCTCTCTCTCGTTCTCCTTACAGGAGGAAGTGAAGTTTTACCATACCTCATTGATCCCAAACTATGAGGCTGGCAAAATGTGAAGGTTACACAAGGATAATGCACAGGGCCTGATTCTGCAGGCTGGAGGCACAGCAACTGTCCCAACCTCTGTCTGTGCTGTGTGTGATCCAAGTGTGAGCATTGGCACCTGCCCAGTGCAGCCTCCTGACTCACTGCAGTCATGCCCAAATTAGGATGCAGGCAGATGTATGTCTCAGTTGGGAGATGGCAAACACTGGCATCACTTCTTGGTTTAATTGATAGATCTCTGACAGACGACTGCTTAAGGCTTCTCCTAAATTCTGCTCATCTATAGTCGAGCAGGCAGGTGTAGAGTCACACACAGTTTAAGTTAATCTCTTACACATTGAGATGGAATGGAGAAGTGCCCATAAAATCAGCACTAGTCTCCACTTGAACACCACCTCTAACAGCACAGCTGCAACCAGGGTCTGCCTGTGCAAGCCCTTTCTAACCCCCTCTCTCCCCTGTTGGGGTTAAGCTGCCCCATCTTCCCTCCTGCCAGGAAGGTGTAACAGAGGCAGGGGTAGGTGCTGCTCTAAACACCTGTGCTGCTACTAAATACCTGTGTGGAGGAAAACATCCTTTGAAAGCCTTATTTAACTAGACTTCAGTATTTGGCCTGAGGGAAGTGGCTCTTCAGGGTATTTACACAGGGCCAGATCCTGTCTCAGAGCCATTCACCTCTTGGCACAGGAGTCACCAAGGTTATGCCTTCAGGAAATGTGAGGGTGAAGAGGAAACCTTGAGCAGTGTGACTCACCAACATTAAAGTGGCCCTTTAAAGAAGAGCTTGCAGACCATAATTAATGGACTGGAAATTATTTTGAGACAACATCAGACGAAGCAGAGTGATTTTAGACATATTTTACGTGATTGCATGGTAGGTAACTCCAGTGTGCCCACAAAAGTCAACAAAAACATTTCAGCTGGCCTCCAAGAGGCAGCAAATGGATGACAAACAGACCAAGAGTCCCAAAGAGGTGCAAACTGGAAACAAAATTTCATACATAGATTTTTAAACTTCCCAACCACAGCTGCTCATGGTCCATATTCAACCCAAGTGTTTAATCTTTGGAAGTGCCAGGCCCTTGAGCTGAGCTGAGCCCTCACAGAATCTACTGAGGTGCGTTCCTGGCACCTCAGGTTGAAAATGTTGGTCCTAATCATTCAAACACCTGCATAAATAGCCTTCACCAAAGTGAATGTCTGGTCATCTGTACACAAATAAAGGGGATTTGGACAAACTGTGGAAAGAGATCGTGTGACAGAAAGGTGAGCAGTCATTTTCTCATTTTCTCCGCTGGTTAAAAGGCCTCAATTCTGCCCATTCTTAATAAAGAAAAATTTTTTATTTTTTTTCTTTAGCATGTTTCTGGAAAGAGTTACATTAATATTGTTTCTTTAATAATCTATTTACAGAATGAAATTATGTGGATTTTGCCTTCAAAGACTTCATAATTAGCACTCTTTACCAATATAGACCTTATTATTGAAGTGCCTTTAGAAATGAAAAGATGCCAGGCAGGCTTACCCATCACTGTTAATGTTTGCCTTGCATTACTCATACCCTAAACCCAAGAATTCTGGGATTTTGGAAGCTAATACTTATCAAAGTCAACACCACCAAAAAACACCTGTAAATCTAAGAGTGGAGTTCAGGTGCAGTTGATGCCTCTATTACAGTCAAAACCTGACAAGGTTTTCAAGTGTTTTCTAACTCAGGAAAAGCCTCAGGTCTGAGGCTCCTTATGAATTGTTTTGTCCCATTTTCTTCCCCACTATCAGCCTCTTGGATCTTGATCACCCCCTTGTCCACAGGACACAAAAAACCAAGTGGCTCAGCACAGGTCACTGTGTTCAAACACCAGAGCTCAGCTTGAGGCAGAAATAATTTTGCCAGTTTAGCTGTGTTTTAAAATACTGTGGTTTTTAAAGTCTTCCTGAGTTTGGATATGTGCAGTAACCAGTGAACAAAGACCTGTTCTTATGGTAGATGTTGAGACACTCTTAAAATATAAATATAGACAGAGAAGAGAGACATCTGAATAAGTCTCTTCCAGATATTAAATGTTACATTTCTATTTTTCCTTTCCAAGTGGTCCAAAGACCAGCAGTAAAACTGTTTGGAATTACTGAAGATAAAATGGAAGCCTTCTCTGCAAGCCAAAGCTATTACAGATTGTATAAAAATTGACATTTATCTGCAAAAAGCTCTATTTCCACAGTTCTCACAGTACTTTTTTTCTATTTCAGAGGCAAAGCATGTGTTTGCAAATATGATATTTCAGTTGCATGTGTCGCTAGAAGGTAAATCAGCCTGAAGAGATGACACTGAAACAGCTGCCAGTCCTGCAAGGAAACACAGTGACCATAACGTCCTATGACTGGAACAAATGCAAGACACAACAGATAATTTTTAACCTAAAGTACAGATCTGTCCAATTAGGAACATTCCTTAAAACAGGCACTGCCAATTATTCTGAATGCCGTAGGACCTCAGTCTCTCCGACCAGAAATGTAAATACTGTCCTCTAATTGGAAAGAAAAAGTAAAATAAAAAAAAATTGTTAAAGTTATCTTAATTAAATGCAGCATCTGGCAAGGAGTTTATTTACATAGGGTGAATTTCACAGCAAAATATTTCTGTCAATATTTC
The DNA here is from genome assembly GCF_003945725.1 of Corapipo altera. NCBI lineage: Eukaryota > Metazoa > Chordata > Aves > Passeriformes > Pipridae > Corapipo > Corapipo altera. Next base: position 5,102,234 of record NW_020884915.1, on the reverse strand, counting down.
CTCGTGCCTTCTTCAGCTACAGAACCAGAACCCTCCTTCCCTATCATGCCACATTTCATTAGTTTCCTCCTTCCTGTCTCTGTGTACTGTACACTAGATAACTTTGGCTGTGTAATTAGAGGACTGTAGCATTTTGCTTTCCCTTTTCTCTCTTTATATGCAGTCACTAATTGGATTCAGAACCCAGCAAAGACTGTCGAGAACTTAGGGTAATTTGGTTGGAAAAAATCACTCTTTATAGTGTCAACTCTCTCTTATATCTTCTTTATTATCCAAATTCCCTTCATGTTTCAAATAGCAAATTACCATAGATTAGGGAAATTGCTGTTTTATATTAAACTTAGTCTGACAGAGAAATTAAACCTTCCCTAAAGATTTCCTGAAGATGGATTAAGGTCCTCTCTATAAAGCACAGGCTCTCAGCTTGTGTTGTCGTTGCATCTTAGACCCTCAGATCATCATCTGGAGGGTCAGCAGGGCTGGTCAGGTTTTGGATGGGCAGTCCTGACGTGAAGGGAAATTGGGTTAGTGATTCAGTAGGAGGCACTCTGAAGCAGCATTGATCCAGTGCCCTGGAAATGTATCGCTGAAAGGAAGTGTGCTGTTGGAAAGCTTGACTGTTGGCTGGGATGGAAAACCTCATGACCACTTCTGGTGATTAATGGAAATGGAATGGAAAAATTAAAGATCTTATTCCACTTTTGACAAGAGCAGGGCTGTTAAGCCGAGTCTTGTGGCCAAATTCCAGGTAGCTACATTGAGCCTACCTAAATACTCCTAAAAGTTATATTTGAATATACTGTATTATTCTTAACTTCCTACCCTCCACTGGTATGTAGCATTTCTACAGGCAGCTGAACAACAGCTTCATTGTACCTCTGAGCAGCACTGTGACTACATGGGGTGAAGAGTTTTTGGTGTGTTTTAAAGTGCTCTGAGATTCTTGAGGTTGAAGGACTGAATACACACAGGGCATTTTATTCTTAGTTCTAACTGGCACGGCGAAACTTGCCCACACTCAGCTAAAATTAAACACACGGGATTATTTGCACATAGTTTTCTACCCTTTCCTGAATGTAATAGCGAAAAAATATCCTCCATCCAGCCTACTTTTATGATTTTCATCTTTAATGAAAAAATGGAGGAGTTTTTTTAAAAACTAGTCCCGTGAATGGAACGGTTGTAAATTTAGCAGCAATGTCCTATATTTCTGAACTCTGCGTATCTACCCTTAGGTTTTAGATATCTAAGATGAAGAATGTGATGGTGTTCTTGGACATATGTTTTCAGTCTCTCATTCACTGTAGCTACAGGTAGTGCTTCCTTTGTGTAACTTCCACAAAACACAGAGGACAGTTCCTTGAACAATGACCCAAAGAAAGGAGCTGACAGCTAAAAATGCCCAAGAGGCAATATAAGCTGCTGGTCTTTAAATTAAATTTGAGCCAAAGAAATCTGTATTTTGACCCAATTCTAGATTTTGCCATACCTCACCTATTCCATGTTGTAATCCAATATCAGGGACAGTTGACATACACAGAGTTTCTGATTCTTGATCTGCTTCCAGAGCTCAGAGTAATCTTGGAACCAGAGTTATGTTTTTGAGATAACTTCATTTCAAAGCATGTGAAAACTAAGCAGTGTTTGGAAAGGCTTAAAAATAGGACTAAATGTATTTATTAATAGCTGGGAACACACAATTGGTCTGTCTGATCCTTCCACAGCTCTCAGTCTCCACCTCCTCTTGTCTTCCTACAAAGTTTTGTCCTCCTTCACCATTTGGAAACCCACCTCTGCCTGCATCTCCCACATATTTATGTCCTCCACATCTGCCTGAGCTTTCTACACTTTTTGGGACTCACACACCCTCCCAGCATCCACTTCCCTCTGGGTCTCCCATATCTTTTAGCCTCCATCCCTGTCTCAGCCTCCCATACCTCTTAGGCTTCCCACCTCTCTGTGGGCCTCACTGTTAATTCCTTTCATCAGAGACATTGGAATGCCTTTGTAACTCTGCAGCTCTGAGCTCAGATGGTTCCTATCAGCTCCTGAGAGCCTTCTGAAATATGTAATGACACCATACTACAGAAAATTACCAGATCTGGCCCAAGGCTAGGCAATGCTAATTCTCCTTTTGTGTTTTTTAAAAAACAAAAGGATTTTAGCACAGCTACTGCCTCTTCTTTTTATTGGCTTTGGCAAAATCTTCTATGGAACCCAATTTGTTCCTCCTTTGGAAAGGACCACAGGGACACTGTGTTTCTTTGGAGGAGATGGGGGAACAAAGAGAATCAAATAAGGGTGATTAGAGGATAAAAAGAAAGTATGTTTGGAATGAGTCCACACTTGCTTGTGTGGGGCTTGTCTCTATCTCCTGCTTTGTGAGGGACTGTGTGTAAAGTCCCTTATCTGTCTGGGGCCTCAGGTTTTGCTCTCTGACATAATGACAGCACTGGGACCAGGCATGGCTTTCACTGCTCCTGTATTCCCAGAGTCGCTGTGAATTGGTCCAGCCAGTCCAGAACAAAGGACAGGTGAGTGTGCTGGCCACTGTCAAGCCACCAGGGGGGCCAGAACGAGTTTTATCTGACAGTCGTGTTCCTTTTGAAACACACATCAACAGAACAGAGAAATGCAGGGTGGGGACCAAGGGGACCAATGTCAAACCTCTCGGGATTTCTACAACCTGCTCTTCCGTGCACTACATTGTTAAGTGACATTAAACACATTGGCTTCATTACAGGGTGATTTTGTTGTGAAATTTATCTTGTGCTTCGCCACACTGTTAATATTTCATTTAAAAAATTGTCATTACCCTCCCAATTGCATTTCTTGTCATGCACAAAAATATTAAGACGTGCCAGGTGTTTTAAAATCCTCCATTTTAATGGAGTCTAATTGTTTTGGTAAAAAACATTTGCTCGTGCCAGGTACTTTACATGTCATAGTAACCCAGTTCAATTCAAACAGTGAATGTCCAAACCCATAACCACTATTTTTTCCAGTTAAATACTGGAACATTTACTTGGATGCTGCATTTGATCTTGCTTCCTCCTTATGCTGACTTCAATATTGCCAATCAAAGCAGCTATAGGGACAAGGAGTGTTTCCTACAACTCCCAGTCCAGTGCACAGTATATCAATCCTGTGTCCCAGCTGCACAGTAATGATTTCATTTACTTTAATTGTTTCATTGTGTTCACATTTAACATACTTTTTCTTCCTTTTTTGTTTTTCCCCCCACAGAAGCTCATGATCCCTGTTTTTCATGAAACTTTTATCAGCACCCTGGAAAATGGAAGGATAAAATCAATCTAAGATTTGGTAATATAATTAATGTGGTTTTTTCTTGTTCTTTCATGCTTTCTACATCAGTGAGGTTGGTAACTGTCCTTAAAATAATGTTAACCACAAAATCAGGCAGGTTCAAAAGGAAGGTACCCCCAAGCTTTCTATGCTATGACATTTTTAGTTCAAATTCTTCACATTTTAATTAAACTTGTTCGATCTGATATAGAAAGGAATGAAAAGGGTTCTTTTTTGTCACAGGAAATTTTAAAAAGCTAACAAAGGGATTTTCAATGGCAGGCAGCCAGCGAGGAAACTTGATCTCAGTCAGTTTTATTAAAGTAGCTTTACACTTTTGACATTTGCCTTCTCCCAATAAAATGCCTCGAACACTCGCAAGGATGAGGAAGTTCAACACACACGAGCACAAGGGTGGATGGGCAAAAGCCTTGCTTGTTAGTCAAGCACCAACCATGATCCAAAATAGGCAAAAACCTACTTTAGCTGCATCAGGCAAGTAATAAATTACAGCACAGTTGAAGTTCATAGGCAAAGACTGGACCTGAAGCCCCAACTTCTGTGGCACAGCCTGACAAGTCAGGGCTCCCTTTACACTATGGAAACCTGACCCACTACATAATATTATGATGGCTCTAATGGCTAAGCCCAGTCAGAGATTACCTCCTAGAGCTTTATAAATTATTTAGATGTACTAAAAGTGACAGGCTGGACACTAAAAAAACCCCTCTTTTCACAAAAGCTTTCTGTGCAGCAGAAACTGGGAGAGCCGTGAATGTGATGACTGCAATCCAAACTTTCTCGAGGCTTTTTCTGAGTTTCCTAGAAATCACTGGCATGTTGCTGCACGCTGTGCTTTTCCATTTCTGAAAACATATGTCATGCAGTGGAACTAATTCTGGAATCCTGTATAGCTTGTGCCTAATTCTGCCCAGCTTAGCAGCAGAGCACTTTGTTTGCAGCATATAAAAGAGACAGTCAATGGAGCCTTATTGAACAAAGTGTTTCAGAGGGCCAGAATATGATTTCGTGAAACACTTGGAGTCGTGTTAGTAAAAATCTGCACAGTTCAATAGTCATTAAAAGGCATTAAGCAGCTTTCGATTGAGAGTTGACTCCTACTGTTTCAGACAACAAATAACTGTTAAAATGTAAAATAATGTCAGTTACTGTTTAGAACCTTTTAGGAATCTCACTGGCCTTTTTTTTACCTTTGCCCTCTATGTTGCCCTGCTGCTTAGAGTATTATTCTTCAATAATAAAACCTGGGTTTATTCATAAGGTTTTTATAATAAAGGGATTATAACAGAGACTCTTTGATACTATTATGTATATAATGATTAAACACTGCTATCACAATAAATACAGTAATAACCTTGCCAGTAGCACTTCAGAGCACAGCAGTAAATTCTGTTGCACTTTCTGGAAATGAAATGTGAAGCCATGAAAACAGAGTAGAAATAAAGAGAGTTAATTGTTTTTCTTACAAATTTTTCTAACAGCTGCCTGAAGCCCTGACATTACAAAGAAGCTGTGATTGGAAAGATTTTTGTGTCATAGTAAGAAGAACAAAAATCAAGGTACAGGGACTACATAGGGGGAGAAAGACCACTGTATTGTGCTTGTGGCTGTCAGCTGAAAGGGTGGTTTCTCAAATAAATTATGCCTCTCATTATTTGTGGATATCCATTGAAATTTTCTGCTTTTTTACATATGGACCTTCAAACAACCAAATGTCTTCTTTTTTTTCAGTTGACTGCAGTCCTGCTTTCCCTCCATCAGTTTTCACTTAACTCTCCCTGTTAGGATCATCATAATTCAAAAAAAGGTCAGTCCTGGTAGCACCCATCCATTTTACATCCAACCCAAGTTCAAAGTATTCCTCTATCTCCTGTCTAATGGGACTTATCTCACAAAAAGCTCTGCTTCCCCATCACTGCCCTCCCTCTGAGCAATTCAGTTCAACTGCAAATTGTCACTTCTTGCAACTCATGATTGGCTCTTTGTCCAGTTTTCTGACATTATTTTCCCAGTCTCATTCATCCCTTGGCAGTAGGATCCAGTCTTCTTGGAAAATAGGGCTACACAACACATCAGTAGGTTTCAAACAATCTCTGTGTTTTGCACCTAAAAGAAAACACTGACAACTTGCATCAGAAACAGAGAGGGAAAGGATATTGTAGAGAGATTGAAAACCAGTAAAATCTGGTCAAAAGTTTGAAAATGCTTTTTGTTCAACAAGAGTGAAAAGTTGAGACATTGTAGTTACACAAACCTCAAAAATACAGTCAGAAAAATAAAAATGCTTTGTTCTTTTCTAAATGCTGATAGCTACACCTAGTCAAAAAAGTGGAATAACTTTTGCAGCCCAGCAGAAATGATGCAAAATTACATCATCTAATTCTCTTCCATCCCCAACAACATCCACAGTTAAACATTTTCTGGAGCTTTTTGCATTTGTTCTCACAAATGAGGGTTCCTAAGCTGATCATCTGGCTGGGTTTTAGCAGGATAGATTTCCTGCTTGCTGGAGCTGTTCGGGGTGGTTCCTGAATTGAGGCAACAGAGCTCCGCCAGCGTTAAAATTAGAAGGTTTGACAACCTCAGAGACAGCCATATATCACCAGGGCAGTGCAGCTCTGCTGCAGACAGCCTTTGAACTCCAGGGGGAAAAAAACTACATGGAATGAGAGCAGATGGAAATTCGTCAAAAGCTCATAAATCACTACTCCTAATTTCTCAAGCTTCAGTACAGAGGAAACTTATATGAACCCAGATTTGACTCCATACCAGCTCCAGAATGGATTCCCCTCACTCCTGCTGTCCCTGTCCACATGCCAGTTAACAGAATTGATCTAACATAGAACAGTGAGGAGGCTTTTTTTGCACTGATATTGGTACCTGACAGAGAGAAGAAAGAAAAGTGTCCCAGGAACAAAACAACCATCTATACCATTAATCAAGGGCATTCAAGGTCCTGTTCAAGTCTATTTTTAAAACATATGAAAGCATTCAGTTTGCACAAATACTGAGCAGTGAGAAGTCAGATTATTACACACAGAACACCAAAAAAACGTTGGACAAGTAGAAAGAGTCAGTCCTTGAAAATTCACAGGCAACCATGGACACCCCAAAGATATCCTTTGATCCTGCTTCTGCACCCCGTGGCTGCTTCCATAAAATAAGAAAATAAATAAGAGGCTGAAAGCAGAGCATGAATAGTTCTGAAGCATCATTCTGTAAAGGCAAGAGCTGTCTAAAGCACAGCCTTGGGTTTGGCTCCAGGCAAAAGGAAATCCTGTACACTCCTCTATTCTGGGGAAATAACCTATAGAGGTACCTGTAGAGGTTCCTATTAGTCAGGAAGTATAGAAATACGAGGTGCTGGATAGAGACTTTCAGATCATCTTTCCCTGGGAAATTTTGGACTCTCTGAGACACCACAGTTTTGTAAGACCTTTTGATCTGACAGTCAGAAGAACAAGCAAAGAGTAAGCCCATCAAGTGACTGCCAGCACTCATTTGCATTCCCCTTCCCTTCTTCCTTCTCCCTCTGTGTGCTTGCTGCAGGAAGGATATGTTCTGTCCCCAGCTTTAGCACACACTCTGGGGTCACACTGGGGCTATTCTGCTTGCACACTGTATTTGTAAAGCTCTACTCCCATTCCTGGACCACCTCTATAGGGTTTTTTGACCTCTATGCCTTAATATTTCAATTATTCACTGTCATTCTGGGGCACTTATTATGTTTCTTCTACATCACGTATAATAACAAGCCCGAGATATGGTTCATTACTATTGTTAGCAAGAGCTGTGCTCTGAAAGTGTTAACTGCTCCTGGCTTCCTCTCCTGATGGTTAGCAGACTAGCAGGTCATTAACTGCTAGAAGTGACCGGATTTTTAGGGATTAGCCTGTAACGTTTTGAACTCACACAGTCCACACAGGAGTCCTTCTGATGAGCATTTTGCTTTTGTCCTGCTTATCACTCTCAGGCTTCCCTTACACGGTCTAGTTTTTCATTTATCCTGGTGAGGGTTTTTCTTTTTTGTTCTTTTTTGATGAAGACCTATTTGGGAGTGGGGTGGGTGGGTGGGCAGCACAGAGCAAAGGGAAGAATGCATACATGGATATTCAGTTAGCTCTTTTCATCTTAGTGTTGCCCTGTGGATAGTTCTAAGCCATATGCCAAACTTCTGGAGATGGATTTGTTTATGAATTCTAGTGGAAAGTAGCTTTTTTGTATGTTTTTAGAGAAAGAGGTATAATCAGGACCTTGTTTCAACCACTGTTAAAAGTGGAAGCCACCCTTCTGACCCCAGGTCTGGAGCAAAACTCCCCAGAAACTCTGGTAGCAAACTGGTTTCTGTCTAGGGAGGAGATGCATCTTTACTGCCTGCAAGATTTTCCCCAGCCAGCTGAGGGAGAGGTGGGGAAAAACCACCCTCCTCCTGACCCACTGGAGAGAGGGGAGACTAAGAATTCCTGAATCTTCTCCTCCCCTTTTCTTGTACATCTGAAAGGAACAGCCTCAGCTCTGCTCCTCTTTCCACCACTCCTGGGTTTTTCTAAATTGGGAGGACACAAAAATGCTGAATACAGAGAGGTATTCTCTGCCAGTCATGTCATCATTCAGGAGACACCATCCATCATCAACCACTGCCCACCAGAACCCTTGTGATACCCGCAGGTTTTTGCAATCAAGGGATTGCCTGAGTAATAACTCATCCATTGTTATATCTTCCATTATAAAAGTAAGGTTTGACTCATCCCTGTCAGGAAACTCAACAATGTTGAGTTATTGCACATGCAATAAGTTCAAAAAATGAGGCAAAGCAAGAGAGCCCAACATACAGAGCTTTTCAAAAATCTCAAAAGTCTTAAACCACTCATGATTTTTCCACACCTAATTCAAGGTTTTTGAATCCTTGAAGGTGCCAAGACTGAGATACAACTGGGATTTTATGACGCTGCTGAATTGCCACATCATGCATAATGCATTTGATGACCTTTCCATAAAATTTGCTTTCTGCTTATCACTTACAGTAATAGAGTTTAGTGGTGTGGAACAGAGACACGTCAGTAAAATTGATATGGTAGCTCAGGGGTAGAGGATGTGTTGTGACATTAAGTATATATTAATAATGAGATAGTATGGGCTTAACAAATTTATAAAGGTTTTGGTTAAATGTGAGCTAAAATTAGTAACATTAAGCAGAGAGAAGATGAAATTCTCCAAAGAGAAGCTGTGATTTTTTGCTTTCAAGCATCAATTGCATGGGAGATCTGGCTGATAGCACTGGAGAGTTTAACTTTGGACAACTCCAAAATGAGACTCACCGCTTAATTGGCACAGAGTCTACATAGAACACAGGCTCTTTAATCCAAGTCTATTGATTCTGGGGGAATATGGCCTCCAGAAATACCTTCCTTGTTCAGTGCAGTGTTTGTTCTATATCAAGAGGTGTTTCTGGGCATGCCCTGCACTGTGTCTTGCATTTAACTGAGACTGGACAGAATACAGAAACATTTCTTGGTCTACACAAGCTCAAAACTGGGCACAGTTTCACTTAAAACTCCAGTGAACTTCAGTGAGTTTTCCAATAAATTTGTGATGATATTAATATTCATAAGACCCCATGGGACTTTCACATGCCTTCCTGTTCAGTGGCATTTGGGATAACTTCAAGAGTGATCCCAGAGGATGCTGCATAAAATTGGTACCCCGACAGAGGAACAGAAAACCAGATGCAAATCTCAACCCAGACAGAGAGGTGAAAACATACCCGACCATACCAGCTTTCCAATAGAGCCAGGTCACTCTGGACAACTTCCAGAAGCACAATTTAGGCATGTCCATTGATTTTTTTCAGTCCAATACACCTAATAAATATTTTTGTGATATTAGAGTGCTTAGTAACTGCTTGTGAATTCATTCTCACCTCATGCCTCCTCTCCACTGATCCCTGATTTATTCACATACAGCTCTGCTGAATGATTTGTGGAATAACATCTCACTCATTGCAAGCTGATTTAGGCAGAAACCCACACAACTGCTCCACACTTGTTTTGAAGAATAGGTTGAAGCACCATTCTAAAAATATTTGCTTTTCTGATATCCAAAGACAGCTTTCCTTTGGTTGGACACACTGTCTGGCTCTATCTGCTACTCAGACTTTCCTGGACAGATGAGGTGAACATATATTTCCCAATCAGAACTATTTCAAATATCCTTCAGCATATTGTTGATCTACAGCTTTCATAATTAAAACCAATCACCTGACACGGAGCTGGATTTACTTTTTTGCTGGAGTTTTTATGTTTACCTTTCTTCCTTCTCACAGAGAAGGAAGAAGAAGGGGAAGGGGCAAGCTTTTCCACAGAGCTGATCAAGACATCAGCTACCACACAGTGTTCTGATGTTTGGGAGAACCCCATAATGGTATTCTCAAGATATTTTTATACATCACTGCTCCTCCTGTAGCCCTTTCAAACCCACCCATCAGGGATGACAAAAGAAACACTGCACAGACAGGGCTGTTTTGTGTGCCAGCAAACACCAAGAGGTGTCTCTCATCCATCCTGCCACACTTTTCCTGACAGCACATCACAGCCTGTCTGCTCCTCTGCACACACCCCTCATTTCACAACAACAACAACAACAAAGGAATATTAATAATGAAGTTCATTACGTATGAGGATAATCTCTTCACAGAATTAGAGTTTATTTTCACAACACAGGCAAAAACTCCACTGCTGCCCAGCAAGGATGTGGTGGGGAGACTCATCCCGGCACTGAAGGACAGCCTGATATCCTATGGGTATCTAGAGCAGCCTGTGAGGTTTAAGGTTTGGCAGAGCTGTGGTGGAGATGCTGCATTGGCAATTACTGCAGAATCCATGGAACTGAAATAGGTTTGGAAGGAGTAAATACACATAGACACAGAAGAATTAAATTGTGAGGATTTTTTTTCCAGAACTTTTTGAAATCAAATAGCTCTGAATCAAAGTCAAAAGTCTGCCTTTGTGCCCAGAACATGTATAATTCGTTTTCTCTAAATCCAGCAGTCCTTTTGTTGCCCACAACCTCTTCCATACATATTCAGCAAAACTACATGTTCAAAGCCATGCTCCAAGCTCATATGTCCATGTGCCCAAGCTCAGGCATCTCTCCACTTCACTTCTGACTGGGAAGAGAAATAGAGCTGTACAGCAAGTGGGAGAACTTAAAATGAGACTCATCCTTCACTTTACCAATAAAAAAACCAAGAGTGATTCGAATATAGTGTGAATTTATACAAGAAGGAGAAAGTACTATTTTGGGAAAGAAAAATAAAAAGTCATGACTTCTTAAAAAATAAATAAAAAGATGAAGCCAAACAAAGGGAAAATGGCACAGAGTAACACACTTAAAACACTGGGAATAACTAACAGTTGGAGCATGTTAGTGAACGAAGTCTTAGTCTCAAATAAGAGCACCAAACCTTCTCAGGGATGTTTCTCAGACAAAAATGAATTTATCGGCTTGCAAGAAATCTTACAAGCCTTATAAGTCAGACTGTACACACTAATCCTTCCTTCTGCCTCTAAACATTATTGATCAAACTCTTAAGTGCTGGTTTAAATCATATTGATCTTTCTGGGACTTAGGTATGGCTTTAAGTGAACAGGTAAAATTTGATGAACCATGGGTAGTGTCTTAACTGCACAGAAATTTTTAAAGTTAGCAATTCAGTATCACAGTAAACAACATCAATTCTCAGCATTCTGAACAGTCCTACAGGTTTCTGTTTTAAAAAGTAGGTAGCATTTTTATGTGAGAAATCTTCTATTTTCCAACAAATTCTTTAAATGTATGATTTCTTCTCCTCTGTACCTGTATAAATTAACTGTTATTTTCAAGGTGTGAACAACAAAGACTTAGCAAAGATAGAAAATTCTCAAATCAAAGCTAAGTGAATAACTCTCAAAGAAAGCTGATTTTGATACATGGTGTAATGTAGTCATCTCTTATCTCAAAGTTGTTTTCTCAAGTCATTAAGTGTGAACATCAACCTCTTGACTCAGACAGCAATTTGTAGCTCTTACACTGTTCAGATTATTTTTCTTAATGATAACACTGAATTGATGAAAAAGAATTTATTCTGATTTATTTACCATGTTTCTATAGCATTTTCCAGAAAACTATAAAGACTTTCCTCAGTTTGAGTGGGAGACCAGCCCTGCACTGTGGATGGGATGTGCTGTGCAATGGAAAAGATAAAAAACTAAACATGTGACACGGGGTTTTAGGCTCTTTCCTACAGAAATTGCCTTCTAATTGCAAAATTAGAGGTTTCTGAGGCAGAGCTGTGCTAGAGGCTGGTGGATTTTGCCATATTAGGTTGAAGGGGTGGATGGGAAGCTTATGCTTTTGGAAGGTGCAGAGCCTCAAACCAGGCAAATGAAATCTGAACGTGAAATTGTTCTTTGATACAAGCCCAAAAATGCCTGGACTTTGTCAGTGTCTACTGCCCTGTCATGTATCCACTTTAATTAAACTAGGGAGAAAAAAATAAAAAAAAATAATATTTTTTTTTATTAGCAAAGGCTGCCACAACAGAATGTTTCCACTAGTTTTTTATTAACTCTCAGACCTTCTACAAAACCTGCTGGTCCCTGAGCACTCTGCTGTTGACTTCGAGGGGCTCATAAACACAGCTCTGGAGGTAACCTGGCACAGAGGACTCTTTTTTACTGCCTCAGTGGCCTGACTCCCCCTCATGATGAAGCACATCCCTCACCCAGCTCCATCAGGCCATTAATGCCTTTAGTTAGACACACTTTCTAGCTTCTGACTGAAATGGTGAGACAGAGCTCCTCAAGAACAGCCATTCTTGACTTCAACATCCTTCCACACAACCAGGAAATTTCCTTTTAGTTGTTGTTGCTGGGATTTTCCTTTGGGAAGTGTAGTTCTTTTGGAAGATACTTTCAAAGGAATTTATGAGTGTGTTTTTCAGGGCAGAAATTCGTGCTTTATTTGGAAGATGGAGAGCACATACTTACAGTTCATCAGGAATAGAGATAGGGGACCTTGCCTCCCAGTTGCCCAGTGTCCTGTTGCAGTTTTAAAACCCCCAGGATGGCCTAACTTGCACTACAGAAATCCTGCCCAGGCCAGGGGAAAGGTAGTCCTAGGTCATGGAAGCTCCCTTCCAAGTCTCCCACCTGATCTAAAAGAGCATTTTTAATAAAGGACGACAGAAGGTTTGTGTGGTATAATTACACCCACACAGAAGTAATAACAGAGAGAATAGAGGAGCTGGTTGTCTAAGGCCACACAATAAATCAATAGAAAACCAAGAATCCAGAGGCTGACTCCATCACTCATTGAGTCACAATCCCTTGCTTTAACTACCAGATAGGCTTCCACCCAGAACAGCATTTGTTTGTGTACAACATGCCAAAAATGCATTCTTGATCTATGAAAAAGAAAGGAAAACGATACAAAGCAGGTTGCCTAGTAAAATGAGATTTAACCCAATGCCCCTCATCTGTGCTTTAAGGACTCTCTTGGGAGCCACAAATCGGAGCAGTGAGATTTTGTGCAGGGGAACAGCATCACCAGGATAACTCTGATGTTTCATAAAAATAATAGAAAAGCCCCTTGGGAATGACAACTTTTGACGGAATCCAATCAAACCCTTTCAAATTGGGAGTTGTTGGAGCAGTGTGGCCAAGCTACCACACACTACCCTGACAGTATCCTCGTGGGAATTTGAGGAGACAGGAAAACACACACTTTTTAAGTACTTGAAGATGGGAGAAAGAAAACTTGAAGGTTAAATTCACATTTATACCCTCTTAAATTCTTTCTTTAAACTGAGCTCTGCTGGGATGGTTATGTATTGCTCCTGTTGAACTTTATTAGGAGAATAGCTAGCTCAAACATCTGCTGTTCTGGTAAATTCAGCATGTTGCAGCATTAATTCATCTGCCAGCTCTCTCTGCACTGCTCTCCTCCTTCATCCACCTGTTTGACTTTACCTGGCACTAGATTATGAGCTTTCAGACAGCTGGAGAGCATTTCTGTTCTAAGCATCTCTCTATGCCTTAGGATTTCACTAAGACTCCTCAGTGCTTCTGTAAAATTATATCATCACAGCTATCAAGCTCTGTGCTTTCTCAGTTTCTAGCTGCACACACATTCTGGCCCCATAGGTGTGAAAAGCTCTGTTGGCCAGAATCTGCTTTGCTTTATATGAGTATATAACACAGAAACATTTAAATTTCACTTTATGTTATTTACTTAGGCATCAGTATTCTCGCATAACAAAATAAATAATCACACCACTGCCACACTAATAAAATACCTAACCCTTTTTCATATGAAAGAAAAGAAAGACGACCCAGTGTATTGCTGCCTCTAGCTGGATTCAGCAAAAATGTTCTTCTCCATCTTGAGACTTGGATAATAAAATAGGTTATTTATCGGCAGTGGGTGATGTGTGGATGATTACAGTCTGGTAGGTATTTAGGGGTAAAGTCCAAAATCACAGAACAAAAGCTGTTTTCTATTCACATTTGGCTCAAAATACCTCAGACGAAAGGGACCACCCACAATGTGACACTTCAGGCTGCACAGCACTGGATCTGCTGAGAGCCAGGAACGAAAATGATACAGTAAGATCATGCTAAACACAAAAGGAAAAAATGACCCAAGGAGTCTATTAAAAGAATAAGTACCTTGAACTAACAAGCACATGTGCACATTACAACTGGACCTCTTGGCCGACCTGATTCCCGATGAAAGGACATAAAAAAGGCCTTTACTCTTTCAGGGATAGAATCCACTCCAGGCAGGAGGAGCACCATGAAGAAGCTTGTTTGATGATAGGTCAAGGCTGGTGATAAAGGAAACACCTCCCAACTCCCAATGCCTTAATTATTAACCTAAGTGCTAAACTTGGGCATCCTGACCATTCTACTGTATTGAACTGCAATTCCCACCAGGGCGAGATCATTATTTACCAGACATTACTCTTCCTCTTCTCCAAGAGAAGACTGCTGAACAAAAACAAGAAGAATATGGAGGTGAAGAAATATGCTTCCTGTCATAACACAAAGTTGTTTTGGGAGATTTGGAATGCAGTTAGAAAGTCTTATAAAAAACACCCAGGCCACACAGCTATAATTCATCAGTTATAACCAGCTCAAAAAAAGCTAGAGTGTACTTCTCAAGGAGTAACTCATAGCATAGCTTCTGCTCCCAAAATCATTTTTGTTCATGTTTCTGTGGGTGCAGATGTAATTAGTCTTATTAGCTTAATCCTTCCTGCTGTTGAATGCCCTGATGGGTTCCTACCTTCAGCAAGAAAGCTTGAAGTCGAGTCTGTGATGAGCTGTGCTTTTAGATTAAGAACTCACAGCCAGAATTTGTACACATGCAGCTCTAAGTTGCCTTTCAAATCTCCTCCAACTGTTATTGCCCCAAAATAGAAAATATTTGAGTAAACAACCCTCCTTCTCTATAAACCCAGTCCTGCAAATTGCCACACTCTACTCTCAGGCACACGCACGCTCCAGCAAAAACGAGTTTCTTATACCCCAACTGCAGTGAAACACGTGCAGTTTTCTCCTCTTTCTCTGAGAGACTTCCAGGAAGTTGCCAGGAAGCCACTGATGTGCAAACAGCTGCTGGGCACGTGCACATCTCGGCACATGGGAGCTGGGGAGAAGCTTCCTGGACGTTCCAGATTTTCGGAGCGTGACCTGTGGAGCACGTCTATACTAATGCACTTGGCACATCCAGATTTCCAGATGTCCAGCAAACCTGTTAGAGCTGTAGGGCTTCTGCATGCCTGAGGATCTTTGATGAATGCACAAAACCCACGCTGAAAGAGAAATGTCTAACAAAAAAGGAGGATAATCGTGGATCTGTAGTTGCTCTCAGTCTGCTGAACATATAAATCCCCTATAAATATTGACTGGTATCTTTCATCATACTGGAGTGCAACCAATGGAGTCACTCACTGGCTTTTCATGGCCATTAAAAATCATTCATTCATCTTACCAAAGAGAAAAAAGTGTAGGAAAAAGCACATGTTCAAGCTGGAGATACCAAAGTCATTCACTATTTCCTCTCCATAGATGTGCTCACATTTGGCTGTTTTCCTGCTACAGACCCTATTCCAATACTTTCAAGGGATTTTGTTGTTCTTTATTAAAAGCACTGCATCGCTATGTCATGTCTGAATTTCTCTCTAATATTTGTAAACAGAAACACAGAATTAAGCCATCAAGTGCAAGCAGACATCACCTTCAGTCTCATGAAACTTGTCCTAAAATTTAGCCATCTGGACAATTTCCATCAACTATCGGTTTTATGATCTTGAAATAATTGGATTCCTCTAGGAGCCTATATCTTTGAATCTTTGAATCCTGTAACAACACAGACAAGAAGAAAACCTTGTTCTTGGAAGGGATCCACCAGTCTTGATAGGTCTCTACCCTATCTGTTACTCCAATTCCAACCATTTGGATACTCCTTTTGAACTAAACAGATTCTGTATGGGAATCCAAAATACTACTGCACTTCATGTGTTGACATAAAAGCTGCATAGCAAACAAAGATAACGGGCCTACATACATTTTGTAAATGCTTTGGGTTTTTACTTGTGACATTTGGGGTAGTCCACAAGCCTCCTCCAACTCAAGTAACTTCTTTCTGTCTTTCTGCCATAGAGAAATATGCTTAACCTGGAATTAAACTAGACCCTGTGCTCCTTACCTCCCATGTGTATATGAGGGTGCATATAAAGCACATATAAGCCATCAGCCTGTCCCCACCCCAAATGTCTATCACATGACTGGTTTTTAAAACCACAGTTTGTCATCTTTGTCCCTGTTTGGCTTTCTGCTTCCCTTTAAAGAAAGATGGGAGAGAAGTGGCCTGCCTGGCAACCCACCACAGCAATTCCTACTGTACTACAGAGTTAAAGGTTCCTTGGTGTCTCTGCTCTGCTGGACACTCCTCAAACCTTGTCAGCAAATGGAGCATTCCACATACCTTCAGCAAGCCCAGGCTTTGAACATTTTTAGCAGCTACTTCCAGATATGAAGCAGAACAAATAAATTATGACAGACATATTCCCTAAATAGTCACCCCATTCCCTGGGCATTATTCTTACCCTGTCAAGAGCTCGAGACACTCCCTTACTTACACACTGCTGATATGTGGAGAAAACACACTAAATTCAGTTTGTATGTGAAAACCATTTCCTCAGGCAAGTGATTATGGTCTCTGTTGCTTCTCCTGAGTGGTAATGGAGTCCCTAATTGCTCTCCTGACTGATTATGCTGTTCCTGGTGTTTCATTTTCAAAGTACTTAAAGTTCAGGTAAATCACACATACCACATGACCTCTCCTATTTTATGACTCTTCTTGCCAAGGAAAGGCAAAGCCATATATGTCTCCTTTGTGTTATTTATTTTTACATTAGCTATGGATTTCCAAGTGGGAAAGCACAAGAAATTGTTGTTGTGAATCTATTATATTATATTATTGTGAAGTTAATCTTCTGTGCAAGTACTTTGCTGGTTAGTGACATTCATAAGCATGTGTTTATAATTAAAGCCTGTGCTTAAAAGCTTTGTGAAAATGAAGTCCTAACGCTTGTCAGCCTTCAGACATGCATTCAACTTGTTAAAAATTACTTACAGTATTCTGGTGAAATCATGATTTCCTTCTGGGTTTCCTCTTCCTGCTCTGGAAAATGTATGTCTGTTTACAGCATCTGTTGCTATAATCTGGCTGGTAAACAACCTGGCAAAGCATTCCTATACACAAAAGGCCCTGGTGCTCCCTCAAAAGCATAGGTGTGCATCCTCAAATAACAGATACAAATCCAATAAACTGTTTGTTGCTCCAGAAAAGATTTTGGCAGATGTATAGAGAGGCAGTTTATTCAACTGTTCTTCCTACTCAGAAAAATCCTAGGGCACTTCATAATAAATACCAAAATTTTAATAATTTTGCACAGCCCTGCAAGAGGAAAGGTTTTCCTGCTGCATGAAAGGACTCAGAAGACCATCAAGTCAAACCAGTGATCATCTAGTTCCAACTCCCCAACCATGGGGAGGAACAATTTCCACTATCCCAGTTTGCTCCAAGCCCCATCCAACCAGGCCTTGGACAATTCCAGGGATGGGGCAGCCACAGCTTCTCTGGGCAACCAGTAAATGACAAATCATTACTGAATTTACAACTGGGAAACCCGAGACAACGATTTTCACACAAGGTAAGATAATAATTTCCCTGTTAGATCTTTACAGTGGGTCTTAAAAATTCTTACGTATTTATTCATTTTTTGAAATTGCAACAATTTTTCTCCTCTGAAGACCACCTGAAATCTCTTGTTTGTCCTTATCTGAAGTGATGAAAATGATATCCACATCGTATTTTTTAATTAAAATATTAATTTACTTTTTTTGGTATTGAAAGCTGTAAAGTGACAGCAATACATATTTTAAATTACTTAGTTATCAAAATTTAAATTTTTCATTACATTTTCAGTATGTGTCATGATTTTTAGCACATGTCATCATTTAGTATATCAACTGTAGTTGTTTACACCCATATTCTGTGTTGGTAATATTTGAAAAAAATAGAATTGTATCTTACACTCCAACATAAGCTCTAGAAAAACTACTTGTCACATCAACATGGAAGCATGAAGAAACAAAGGATTTTCTGCAGAAATGTTGTGACTTGTTGTGGAATTTTAATGTTAAATAGCAAAAAATTTCACCAAAAAATGTATGAGAAATGGAAAGATTAATGCTCTGTTCTGTGCTCTAAAACACATCCAAGCTGTTTCAGGCCAAACAGAAATACCATAACTTGGACACTTACTGACTCATTCCCTTTTTTTTTCCTCTAAGCAAAACTAGACCAGTTCCCACCCAGTGTAGGTTCTGTCACTGAGGCATCAGGAAGTTTTGCTTCAGCAAAAGAGATTTCACCACTATTTATACAGAACCCAGAGATTAGCTGCTGGCTAATAGGAAGAAATATGAAGAAATTCTCTGAACTTCTTTGACATGGATTTGTAGCGGGGTTTTAGTGACTCGCAACACAAAAGTTGACATTTTCATGTTCATTTGGCACATATGGCATTCATTTATTCTGAGACAATCCATTTCCTTATCATTACAACAAACAATAAAAAGAGCAGCCAAAGACACAATGACAGGGAACTTGTTGCTCTCAAATGAACAGATGCCATATGTGTATCATATACACCAAGCCAAACTTGCTCCTGAAACACACCTCTTTTTTTCATAAACCCACATTCCAACTGTATATACATTTTTACTTCTACACCACATTTCTATTCCTGACTACCTGGCATTGCTGTGCTATAGAAATTAAAGGGTGAAAGCACAGTGGGAGCCTGTTTTTAATGGTGTTATCAAATTTCTCAGATCTAACACGGATGCAGCCCTGCCCCATCTACTCTTACACCAACACTAGTGCTGCACACGCCACTACCAAGGGGCTGATCCTGCTCCTCTTTATTCACATGGATATTTTCCAGTGACTCTGCAACAAGAAGTTCACTGTGCATCAACATTTTATTCTACCAGTGCAATGTTTTTAAAAGAACAGGTTCTTATATATATATAGGCAGTCTGGGGAGGTCCACACACACACTGCAGCATGAAGACTTCGCTTGGATCACCTCCAAATGTGAACCTCAGCCCAGAGATCCATGGAAGGGCTCAAACCCAGCACGGTGACCAACATCCCTCTGATCAGATTGGATGCAGTTCATGCACACTGTGCCAAAACTGTGCTGTCAATCTGAGATCAACCATATAGATTCAGAAGCACCTTTGTGCCTTCACATTTTGAAGACCCTCAGGTGTTTGTTCACAGCCACCGACAATTTTTGCAGTGGTTTGGTATGGATTTTAACTTATTTTAACTTCTGCTGTTGTGAATTTATTATAGAAGAAAATACTCTGAGGAAAAAGGAAAGTTTACAGCCCGGGCTGGCACTGCAAGCATGTCATGTCACGTTAACTACAGCACAAATACCTCTTGGTACCAGCACTGCCTAAGTTTGTTTTTCCTCTGGCTCCCTTTTGATGACACTCTCCGTAACCTGTGGATATCACCCATATCTATCCTGTTTAAACTTGACTACAATGTCACTCTGTCTGTCTCTTAGTCAGAAGAAAGGGTAAATAAGCAAATATTTCCTACTTATTATTCTGAAAGAAAGACAAAATATTTCTGCAGAGAGTAATAAAAATAGCAATAAAAGCCAGGGTGATGTTTCTGCAGCAGCAAGTTTTCCATCCTGGTGAGTAGTTACACACTTGCATTGCTTTAAATGTAAAATCTGCCCAACTTTCAGCAGCCAAGCTTGAAGTTAATGTGCAAAGTGACCCATAAGATTTTGCTGGCCAGTGGGTAGTACCCTTACAGAGCAACCTTTTTCCTTGCCAAAACAACAGAGCTGAGCAAAAGCAGGACTCAGGGGATGGAAAAAGCTAGAAATTAAAACACCTTAGGTGTTCAGGGGTGAACCACAGCATGGTTTAACAGCACAGAATGTGATTGGAAATCACCAGACACATCCCAGCACCTCTTTCCTCCCCCAGTGATGCTCCCTCTAACCTGCCCACTAAGTCATGATATTTTCAACCACAAGGACTGTGACAGTTTATCACCAAAGTTAACCAGAGGTATGCACAAATATTAAGGGTTTAAAATGCACAGAGGTTGTTCCATGAAAGCATTTCATTCCTACTTTTCCATCTCTACAGGAAGACTGAAAAAGTTATAGAAGTTTGGAAATGTATCCTGAATTTAAGTCAAAATTACACCATAGGTTACCTGGACAAATGAGACAAACTACTGTGTGGGGTTTTTTTATAGGAGAATCTGCAGGATTTCTGAATCACAGCATAGTAAGACCAGGTCAAAAAAAATGAAGAGAAAAAAGTTCCAATTAAATAATCTTTAATGAGGTACTACAGTAATTCAGCTACATGTAAAGACTCCATATTTTATCAAGGACCTGTAACAAAGTCACAGGGAAATGCAGGGTCTCAGTTACATAACCCAGTAGACAGACACTCATTATCTAAAGATACTGCTTTGATCTCAAAAGTATGCTTTTATATATATATATATGTGTGTGTATATATATATATATATATATATGATGTAAGGTCTTTGTTTTCATAATAGAACATTTTCAATTAAGGATATTTTCTCACAAACTGAAACTAAAAAAAAAGGTTGAAATATCAGAATATAAAAGCTCTATTTTGTATTTGCCTCAAAGGGTGCTCAGCACTGTTGAAAACCTTTCTGCTTCCTCGAGTGTTGGTCTAATCCCTAATATCAGACAAACATTAAGAAATAAGAATAATAAATTCTTAGCTCCAATGAAGGCAAACCCAGACTTTAATTACCAATTAACTGCCTACCGAATTATATCACAATCAAAGTCATGGTTTTCCCCTTTAATTTCTGCCTTATTTAATGGCCTCTTTTTAGGATGTAAGAAACAAAAGTGTCATGCAGACAAAGGCAGAACTTCTATTTAAATGTTTATACAAACCATGCACACTCAAACAAACATGTAGCACATCTATAATATGCTCATTGTTCCTAAACACAGGACTTGCCATTGCACTTTGACAGATCAGATTGTTCCCTTTTTTAATGCTCCACTTAATCCGTTCACAGTTTCTATTCCCAAATAATTCCAGTGTCAGGTTTTGTGATGCTGTAATTTACGGGCCATGTTATAATTGTTCCAACGAGGCCACGCTGAAAAGAGAAAGAAGTGGCAGAGATGCAGAGGAAACCCCTCTCCAGTGCCAGGGGAGAAGCAGCCAGGGAATGACAGTCCCCATCCCTGAGAGGTATCCTGGAGGCTGGTGGCTCTGACCTCCTGAGGGGTTACTGTGAAAGGACTGGGACCGTGGCCAAGCCAGGCTTTGCCATCCAACAGAGCTTGCTCCCCAGTTGAAGTGATTTTCTGTTCTAGTAACTCACTGAACTCTGATTTGATTTTCTGTTTCAATAAGGGACCTACGAGTTGAGTGGTCTCCCGACCTTCAAATAAATTGATTGGTGAACAGTGGCAGACAAAACATTCCCGTTTATCATTATCCTAAAAGAAATACGAGATTTTAGAGAACTGTACTTGCTTTTCTCACATTTTCCTGACTTCTGGTTGGCAGATCCCATTGTGAATTAAGCACATTTGTAGGCTTTGCTTGTTTCTTTTCTTTTTTGGCTCACATCTCAACTTAAAGCAAACATGTTCTTTTTCCTTTTTTTTTTAATTGCATTACTTCACTGAAGTTTTGCCCAATTATTGTTCCTCTTTTGTCCACATTTCTTTCAGGGGGAGAGAAATTATTTTTTCCCTCAACCCTCTCTTTGAAACTTTGATTTAAATGCAAACATGAGTAATTTAATGTGACAGCAGAACTGTACCACTGCAACCCTAAGGTGGCTAAAAATTCTAGAGGACAACCCCCATTCCCACTCACTCTTTTGGTGCTTGTTTTCTGTCATAGTAAATGGGGGAAAAATGAAAGATTACTGATATTCAGCAAATCAGTGTAGATAGAGAACATCTAAACATCACTGTAACTGACAATCTCAATAAACCACATTTGTTCATCTTCACTGACAACAAAAGGCTTCCTATCTCAGCAAGGAGATAATATTATTATGGAAAGCAGAGAGAGTAGAAATAGTAAAAATAAATAAAAAACCCCATCAAATTTCTAAGAAACACAAATAATTTCCATGAGAAGAGTTTCAGACAAGCATTCATCAGTCCAAGAAATTATCATGCAGACAATAGTACATCTTTAAGTGACTGGGAGGAAGCTGCTTGGTCAGGGCACAGGCCCTTTTTTCAGCAGGAGATAATTTTCCAGGAATATCCTTCCTTAGGAATCATTTACATGGATTCCACAGTATTCTGTCTCAACAAGGGCACATCTACAGATCATTTGAATGATGAAAGTTAATTCCTAACAAAGCAGGGGTGACTTTAGAGCACAGCAGCTGCCCCAGGTGGACAACCCCGTGAGCCTCCAGGAGCCATCCAGCCTACACTCACCAGGTTTTTAGTCAGTCAAGCACTGATAGTTGCAGGGGACAACTCCTGTTACCTCTTTCACACCAAGTTTAGGAGGGAATGAATTGCCTCCTGGAGACTCTGTCAGGCAGAGGGCACCCAGATTTTGGGCAATCAAGGATGAAGCATCCAGCAGGTCCAGCCAGTGGGAGCTCTGTGAGCAGTTCCCTGCTGAGACAGGACAAGAAGACCTTCCACACCACCAATTTTTTAGGTATTTTGGTTCCTGCTGCCACTTTCTGTGCAGATCAAGTAGTCCTGTAAGCATTTCCCGCGGGGCTGTAAAACTACTTTCCTGCAGCCACGTTTGTCCTTTTGTTCCAGGGACTCTTGGCACAAAGCACAGGTTCCCTTGCCCATCTGATTAGATCGAATTACATGCTTTTACTACTCCTACAAGCTAAAGCAGCAGACCTACAATTAGGCGTGGGATGGTTTAGGGTCTAAATGGAACTAATGTCTGGCCCTAGCTAATGCCCCGGGTTCTATTTTTTTTCCCTTTCAATTTATATTTTTTCAGGCTGTTTTCCAAAATTTAAGCCCCTGAAACAAGTCAGAACAGTGAACCCACTCACTCTATTCACAATTATTGTTGCTCCCAAGCCATTTTTAGTATCTCTGACAAATTACTCGCCGTACAATCTCGCCCTTGTAAGGGAGGAATGAACTGGAAGCAGCAATGTGATGTCATTCAACCTTGTATAGTATCAGGAAATACGATTGTTAGCATGACCATGGCTATGGGCAAAACACTGCAGCTTTATTTTTCTCCACCTTGAGGATGGAATACAAGAAAATATTGCCTGGGATGAAAAAAAAAAAAAAACAAACAAGAAAAAACAAACCAAAAAAAACCAACCAGTCTTAGAAGCCCCTCCTTCCCTGGCAGGAAAGCGAGAAAATACCAGAGGTGTTAGAAACCCTCTGGCACTACAATTCCTGAAATTATGACAGAGCCTTCGAATTTGTTCTGGCTAGTTAGTCTGAAAACTTCCTAGAGGGAAACAGATAACTGGATAACAACATGATTATTGCCCACAGGCCCCATATGGAAAAGGAGTGTAATTTCAGTGCATGATATGATTATATTTAATTTGCCTGCTATAGGCTGCAGCTTGTCGTGTGCTGAGGAGGACAATCAGATAACCCTCTGAACGCTGCTCATGGAATTCAGAGCTTCTGGCACCAGCCCTGAAATAAGATTAATGGCAACTCCCTTCACTTTGCCTTGAAGTAGGTTTGAATCTGGTTTCGCTGGATATTGTTGTTCCCGGCATCGTTATTAAAAAATCACAATAACAATTTGACATCCAGAAACCTGGCAGCACAAGGAGCTGAGGTCTCATTTGCATTCATCTTCCTCAGTGATACGGGGATTTTGTTAATTGAGCACTCTGTGTGTTTTCTTCAGCTTTTAAAGGAGCAAGAGAAAAGTCTTCTATAACCTGCACTGGGACACTCAAATTTAACAACAATTTAGTCCATCCATCAAAACTTCCAGGCAAAAAAACCAGCTGAATTTTCTCATTTGGAATAAGTTCACAAACAACCTGATTCACACTGTGCTCACTTCCCTTTCCCTTGTTCCCTCTGCTCAAATTTTTTATACACCACACTTGATAATTAGCTTTAAAGATCTACCCAAATCAAGGTAGTTTTTAAAATTCATAGTATTGTGAAGTTTACTTTTGAAAAAACATCCTGGTTTAATTCCCTGTGATATCCATTAAATACCTCCATCTCCTGTATAATGATAAAATTAATAGGTTCATAGAATCATAAAAGGGTTTGGATTGGGAGGGACCTTAAAGATCATTCAGTTCCACCCCCTGCCATGGGCAGGGACACCTTCCGCTAGCCCAGGTTGCTCCAAGCCCTGTCCAACCTGGCCTTGGACACTTCCAGGGATGGGGCAGCCACAGCTTCTCTGGGCAACCTGTGCCAGGGCCTCAAGAATTTTTTCCTAATATCCAATCAAAACCTGCCCTCTGTCAGTCAGGAAAATATTATGGTTTAATGTGTCAGAATGTGTCATTTCTTATACACAGTAGGAAAGTGCCTACAAATGTTCAATGAAGTAACTGATTGATTGTCGAAACCATCAAGAGTTAATATAAACTCTTGTTTCTCTCTCCCTCTCTCTCTCTCTCTTTCTTTGCCCTGGAGACCTGTCAGTATGTAATTATTTTCCACACTGATGAGTTTAAATTGTTGGATCTTTTCCAGCTATGTTCAACCTTCAGATTACATTCTCCTACTTACTCATTTGTGACAGAGAGAACCCCTTGGGTAACCAGCCAGCCCAGTCTTTTCCAGTCATGCTTTTTGGGAACCCCGCCCTGGGTAAGATCTATCCCCCTGAGCTATTCCACTCAACAGGAAAACATTTTATATTGTGTAATGCACCTTTGTGCACACTGCAAAGGACCTGAAGCTTTCTTAAGGTCTGTCTCTCAGACTCAGCACAAAGAAACCAGTAACAAACCTGGTCTCAACTTCCAATCCACCCTACCCACAAGGAATTGAGGTTATTTTTATTAAATGTGTCATTTCTTTGGGCATATAGGATAGTCTCAGACTAAAAGAAAACAAATGTGGTCTGGTATAAACTTTTTTTTTTTTAAGCTAAAATGGTCTTTATTTACTTTTCATTCACTCTTTCATTCATTCATGGCATATATGACATTTCACTTCCATTTCCAGACCATACCACTTCAGATACAAAAATGTGGTGGTCTGATGGACAACACTGGAAATTAAATGTGGTCGGATTTTCCAGAAAAAAATTACCCTGGCACTTCCCACTAACTCTGATTGTGTGTAAGGCAGGCTGGGGTCTCTGAGAGGTTTTCACTAAGAAAGTGTAGAATTCTTTTTTTCTCTTTTCTTAGAGGGGATAATTTTTTAAATATGTGCCATTGAAAGCATGCAGGACATAAACCATTCAGCAGCAATTCAGGGCACTCCTTCCTTTTGCATCCTTTCTTGCTGGTAAAACTTGGACACCT
Organism: Corapipo altera; assembly: GCF_003945725.1. NCBI lineage: Eukaryota > Metazoa > Chordata > Aves > Passeriformes > Pipridae > Corapipo > Corapipo altera. The sequence goes on along the minus strand of NW_020884915.1, from coordinate 5,076,758 downwards.
TATTCCTGCATATTTTTTTGTAGCCCTAAACTCTTTAGGCCTCTCCTACAAGCCACTGTCAGCAAGTGGGAAATGAATGATCTGACTCTACTCCACCGTTTTCATGGTTTTGCAGAGCTTTTCTAAATCATGTTTTCACGGAATGCACTGGGAAGAACAAGTTCACCTTTATATTTTTTTAAAAACTCTACACAGATTTTCATGAAATTCAGAGAATGTACAGTTCTGTGCATGTCAAAACTAACATTACATGACCAAAATTATTCAGCCTTCTCCTTCGCCCCACAGATCACATCACTCACTCTTTGGGGAAAGCAACGCTGTTATCTCTGTCCAAATAAATGATCACTAGAAAAATAAACCTGAGCTGTAAACAGATTGTTGGACAGAGGTGTACATGGGGGACTCAAAAGCCATCTGGTGAAGTCTGGTCTTTTTTTGATTGCAATAGCAGAATAATTCAAAAAATCTTAAGAGACTGGCTCTTTATCTGAAGAAATCATCTTGCCCAGAGGCTACTGAAGCAGCTAATTTGAGTTCTTTTTTTCTATTTTTCTTTTAACACTACAATGATGATGTATGTATATTTTAATATTTTTAACATATATTACTAGGTCACCATGTTAGTTCAGCATCAAAATAATAGACTGTAAAGCACAAATTGGGAAAAAATATTGAGAAAACATTAATTAGGAAAATACTAAAGTTTGATGTACTGGAACCATTGCAGAAAACAAAACAGGAGGAACAAGGACAATGCCATCCATATTTCCTCCTAAAGAAACAGCCAATTTAGGAATAAATTCCACCATTTATCTGAGCAACAGAAATCTGGCTGGTCAGAAACTGCCTAGGAAATATGTGCTTATATAGGGGTTTTTGCCAAATTAACATTTTGTCTCTTGAAATGCAGATTATTTCAAAATTATTTTTTTCCCCCCAATTTCTTACTCACATAACTGGATTCTTTCTGAGTAAATTCAACTGCGTCTGCCATGTTGCTCAGTGGGACAAGCAGTTCAGGTGATTTATGGCCTCTGTCTGTGAGATCCTGTCTTGGGCAGACCATGAGGCACTGGTAGAGTCATATGATGAAGCCTGTGACTCATATTATTACCTCACCAAAGCCATGGTCTGGCTCACAGGGATTTATTCCCTGTGGTAATAGAATATCCCTTGTGCTGGGAATACTAATTCCCTGTAGACATCAAACTGCTTGTGATCCACTGGCCAAGATTAATAAAATTAACACCAAAATCAATACATAAATATGTATCTCTGAGCAGGGAAAAGCAATTTTTTTTGGAAAGCTAATCAACAGTGGTAGCTAAAGGTGTTGTTAGGTAAAGAATGTGGATGGGACATTCACAAACATGGGAAATAACACAACAAAGCCTGTTGCCAAAAGACTGATTTCATTGGATAGTACCTTCAGTTTTTTCCTTTCTGCCTTGTTCTTTCCCTGATTGCAACGTGGGGATCATTATTATTAAAAAAAGAGAGAGAGATTTTTTTCTTCTTTGTGAGAGAATTCCTTGAAAGAGCTAATGCCTCCATCCCTGAAATATTTTTTCACAGATATCTACATATAATTCCATATAATCCAGACCTTAAATTTTACCACTAGTCATGCATGTTGGCTGGAAGGTCTTTAGTCCAGTTTTCTCACTTGAAGCAGAGTTGTCACCAGCTCCAGCTCAGGCTGTAGGTGCTTACCCTGAGTGGCTCCAGACTTCAGGAGTACCCAAAGCTCACAGGATTAAGATGTACTTACACACACACTAACACAAGACCTGCCTGCTCACTTCCCTTTTCCTTTTTAAACAGGTGGTGCTTTGCTCCTGCTGTCCCTTTAAAAGCCATTTGGTGCCAAATATAAGTAAAAGGATGCTGGCAACACCTTTTAATAAAAGGCAAACCCCACTTACCAGTTTTGATATTCATTTCAGTACCATTAATCACGATGAATTCATTCAGCACGTCGCGTGACTGCTGTGTGTAATTTCTTAGGAATTCCATTTTCATTTAACATTAATTAAAGAACACTTATTAGAGTGTTACCAAAATTAATTCCCGGTCTGCAGCCCCCGACTGCCAAGTTTCAACCTTCAGCAAATTATTATGGGTGAGTTATAGAGCCTGGGAAAATGAGGTCTAAAATGGAATATTAACCGTGGTGGTGCATTCATCACTACAGGGCAATATTCAGGGAGCTGGTGATCTCCCAAAATAATGCACTCCACGATCCTGCTCCTGTCCAGCCCTTTAAGACAGTTATTGGAGCCCACAGAAACTACAGATAGTTAGCAAGCTTGTTTAATCCAATATGGCTTGAGTGAGACACTCAATCCTTCTTGTTTAGAGTCTGTTTGATTATGATACACTGATCAGACTCAGGATATTACCTCTCTGGCAATTCAGCTTCCTGCTGCTGAGGCTGCACAGACACCATGGCAATATTTTTGATACAGCCCAGCAGAGCTAAGTGTCATTCATTAAAAGAAGATTTATTCACACGCATCTGTCTTGAATCTGTCATATTCTCCCTAAAGAGACTCAGGTATTTAATACATCTTTTTTTTTTTTTTCTATCTATGACATTCACCACGGAGTATATAATCTTAGTTTTCCCATATTTTCAGCACCAAAATAGCAGTTTTGTATATGTTAAAGGATTTTGCTGCATCCTGTTTTTGCAAGAAACCCTAGTGAGACCATGAATTATATAACAGACCTTCCAGGAGGAGAGAAGTTCGGGCATTGCTTTTTTTTTCTTGTTTTATGCAAGTTCACACACCATTACTTGGTCCCTTGTTCTGGCATCTTTCCTATAAAATTCTGAACGGCTCTAAAGCCTTCCTGCTGAGAAAATAAAAAAATCAAGGCAAACAGAGTGATTTTTGCCAAGACTGGGATGGCTTTTCTTTTTTTTTTTTTAACTGAATAGAGGGAAATAAATGCAGGGGGAAGCCATACAAGTGACCAGCATGGGAGGACTCTCTGTGCTTTCTTTTCCAGTCCCTTATTTAATATTTGTCTTCAGGACAGTTGCTCCCCAAAATGGCACTTAGAGAATTTTTAACTCCCTTAAAAAATGCTGAATTTCACAGGTATTTAAAACCTAAGGTATGAGTACAATAACAAGGGACAGAGAAGAGACTTGTGCTGCCCATGGGGCAGATGGGCCCACCATAACCCAACTGAGAATGTGTTGGCACCAAGGTCTCTGCCTTGCTGCTAGTCCAGAGCAGGTGGATCCCATGGTGGCTCCCTAAATATGTTCTCCCAGACATGGAAATACACCGACCAGAAAGCCCAAAACCAACCAAACAAAAACCAGTTCAACAAAATCACAACAAACCCTGACTTCTGTCTCACATATCAGCTCCCTGGGATTCAAAATGGAATGAGCCCCCACCTATTGCTTCAGTGAGGAATCCCCACTGGATTCCTTTCTCCCACAAGAGTTTTTCTCCTGCACCTCCTCCAACCCAGGCCCTGGTGCCCTGTCCAGAGAGGAAACCAAAGATGTAGGGAGCCCAGACTCCTAACCTGATGTCATGTATTTCAGGAAATTATTGTTACAGTACTGCAATGCCAAACCCAAGCCATTCTTTTCATCCTAACCCTCGGGGTCTCAACATTCAGGACCCTTATTCATTAGGTATTTGCTTCTTACACAATTAGACTCCATTACAAAACCACAGTCTGTGTTTACTTGGTGATGAGGATGGTCTTGAGGCTATAGTGGCAGACTGGTATAAGCTTTGGTTTATAATAACTACATTAAAAAAAATAAAAAAAGCTTTTCCAAGCACGAGGGTCTGTTTCCAAACTTCAAAAATAATTCCCCATGCATAGCTCTGCAAAGTTTCTAATGGAAGTCTCCCAGGGACCATGGGCACAGTTCTGCTGCCCAAGGCCTCCAAGACACCCAGCCAGAAAACAGCAATATTATATCAGTAACTACTCCTGTGTGATCACAGTCAGAGGCTGTGATTTTATGAAATCTGGCCACGTCTGAAGTGCTGGAGTGAGGAGTGTCAGTGCCAGGAAAGCATCTCCAGGAGTCTACTCCTCATCCATAGAGGTCACAGGGGAGAGAGGCAGGAGGAGAAGGCAGTGCTTCCCCTCTGCATCCAGGGTGAGGGAAATCCCAGGATGTGCCCCATGTGCAGCACGAGACCATCCCGAGCAGCGACCCAGCAAGGGCCAACCACTGGCTTTGGGGCTCAGACACAGGAGTTATTCCAAGGGAGTGACAGCAATATACTGAATATGAAACAGCAGTCACCCCTGATGAGATTTTGGCACGTCTTGTTCCCTCAAGTACTTCTCCCAAGCATCCCTCAGAGTGTTCTGCCCTTCCTGCTGCTTACACCTGTGTCTCACACACCAGCATGTTTTATACTCAGACCTTCTCAAAGTAACATCATCCTGAAAACAGCCTATTGTCTGAAATCATTCCCTGAAAACTTTCAGTAATAGATGGCAAAGAAAAAAAGCTCTTAAACCACTCCAAGAAAAGCAGCTATCTTGACATGAACTGCTCAGACCTAAAAGTTTCTTGTGTGCAGTGATGTATATAAAAGAGGTTAAGGGCTGAGGCTGTGATTATCAGACTGAAAATACTAAAAACTGGCATGACCTTAGGTCAGGAATCAATGATTAACTACTGAACTATTAGGTCCTTCAGATACATCTGCTTTTTCTACTTAAAAATATTGAAGAGAAAGCTTGACAAGGCACAAGGAAATAGCTCCAAGGTAGAAAACCAGCTTCTCTCAAACCTTAATGCTGCTAAATGTTGAGTCACACGGGTGCTACCATTCAATCTCCTGCCAGAATACATGAGCAAAACACACATTAAGGAATTTTTGTCTTTTCTTCCAAGGTGACATCCATCACATTCAAGCAGCAACTTGCAACAGTTTGCTCTGAAACACATTTTGTGAGTAGGTGCTGCAGGTGAAGTTCAAAGTACGGATCAGTGGGTTCTGGGTCATGCACAGGCACACATCTGAGGGAAGGGAGAGGTCTTACCGACATTTACAGGGAAGAGTTTCTTATGTGCTTTCCACAGACTTCCTCTAAACCCTGCCAAACTCTGCCAACACATGCCCCTGCTATGAATAGAAGACTCAGCTAAGCAAATGTATCTATCACTGGCAGGAAATGTGCTACAACCTGGTGACCCACTCACATAACATTTTCAGCAAGGATATGAGTTTCACCCAACTGATGACAACAGCTCTGGGAATGTATTTCACTCCACTGTTCCAAAGTTAGCCCACTTTGGGCTTCTGAGCAGTTGGACAAGCACCTATGGAAGGTCCTAATCACCCCCAATAAACAGGTTGTTCGCAGTGTCTTCAATAAAAATATCATCACATCAAGGTTACTGAAACAACAAAAAATAAAGTAAAATGCTATGATAAAGTTATAGGGTCATTTACATTGGAAAAGACCTCTAAGATCGAGTCCAACTGTTAACCCAGCACTGCCAAGCCCATCACTAAACATGTCCCCAGGTGCCACATCCACATGTCTTTTAAATCCCTCCAGAGTTGGGAACTCCACCAGTGCCCTGGGCAGCTGTGCCAGGGCTGGACAACTCATGGTACCCAAACAAATGCATAACAAAGAGGCAAAGGGTCACAAAAAAAACCCCAACTCCATGGGAAATAAACAATAGAGAAACCAAGATATCCATCCCACCTCTGTTGTGTGCAGTATTTTCCAATCTTTCCATGAGTTTCTATAATTTTATTATTTGCACAGTAAAAAAAAAAAAAAGAAAAAAAAAATCAAAGACCAGAGTGGTGCATGTAAAACATCAAACCTGATGCCAAGGGCTGAGGTCAAACAGGCAGAAGACCTGGATTTCACTTAGGATTACTCATGGAGTGCCTGGAGTTTCCTGCCACCTCTGTAGCTTACAGTTAGTGAATAGGCACTAAATTCAAGTGGAATTGCTCTTACTAAACTCCAGCTCAGTCCTGCAGGCTGCTTGCACACAGTGAAAAATATTTAATGAGACATCTTTTCCTTTGATGGAGCTTTTTGTGTCTGTTATTTCTTTTTTACTTTGTTGGGAAGAAGGCAGGCTATCACCAGCCACTGCAGCAGAGGGCAAGCAAGTACATGTGCCTGCACTGACACATTTTCCACACTTTAACTTTTGTCTGGTCATAAAAGTGCATTTTAAAAGGTTGGTTTGGGTTGGTTTCCCAGGCTTTGGAAAGTGAAAGGAGACTTGGCTTAGCAGGTCATTCCATCCACACCCAGCTAATTCTGCAGATGATACTGATCTCCTTCAAGAATATCACTAAAGAAATATCACTTCAGCTCCTGATTTTTCCTCTATTTTCCCAACTCCTTAGAGTTGTGCAGAGTCTTTACAAAGCTTTTAGTGACCATCTGAGTTTTACCCAGTCAGTGTGACACTGAAGAATGCGAGTAGATTGAATTTATAACACATGAATCTCAAGCAGAGTCTCCATTCCTTTTAAGACATGGATCAGTTTTTCCTATTCAGAAATACCATTCATCTCAAGGAAGAATATAAAGACATGTTAACATTATGCACTTAGGTCTTTGTTGCATATAGCTCTCCATAAAATCCCACTGTTGAAACACAGTTGTGTTTCTAAGACAAGTGCCAGAATGGCTGAAGCTGCCAAGATGTCGTGTTACCTTGAGGTTGCAAGGTAGCAAAAGCAATTGCCCCATTGCTCAATTTTAGAGGAAATATTCAGAAATAATTATCTATATTTACTTGGGAACACTGGCATTTTATAGGGCTTTAGCCCCTTGAATATTTCAATTAAATCAGTAGGTTTAACTGAGTTTAACGGGCTAAGAACCTATTTTACTCACCAAAAAAAAAAATAAAAATTGAATAACCCAACAATTGGTTGTAAATCACACCAACCCAGATGCTACTGTGTAATGAAGACAATAAATTTAGTTCTCTTTATTCTTTAAAGCTGAGGGCTTTTACACAGGACCTGAATAAAATATAGTGTCCAATGAACACTGAATTTCCACTTCTCTGACATTTCACTATAAGCACTAACTTGTTGTGGAGACATTTCTTAATTTCCTTTGAAAATCCTGGTTTCTGAGTCTACAGATTCAAAAGTGCCCCCTTTGGCTGAAGATCAGAGCAGTTCAAAGCACTGTATCTCCCCTGGGTCCTCCTAAAAGACTCTTTGTTAGTTCACATTTGGTGCCAAACCAAGACCTCCTGAGCTGGGTTCCCTGGTCTGTGTAAGCCCAGAGACCAGGTTGGTGAGGACTGGTTGAACTGGGAAGAGGATGCCAGTGCATTGTAAGTCAAAATTGCCAATGAGGTGGCAAAACTGAAGGTTGGGAGATGCAAAATAATTTTCTTTCTTTCCCTACTCCGTACTTCAGAACTGCTTTTACAAATGTGCATGTCTGAGCTCCAGCTTGCAGGTGGAGTCCTTCAGACATAACAACTGCTGAATTCATGAAGGAAGGACCTTGAAGGTAACAGACTTTGCAAAATAAAGCTGAAAAAAAAACCCTAGGAGACACAGATTTGGTCAGATAGAACATTTTCATGGGGAAAATTGATTTTCACTAAACTTCCTTTACGAAGCTTTCTTCGGTCTCAGGTGAGTTTTCCAGTCCAAACACAGGAGAAATTATCCACTCTAAAAAAGTCTCATTAGAATAACATTCCTCTCTGAATACACCTGTAGATGGGAATTCCATTTCAATCCATCTTTGGAAAAAATCTAAAGATTATAAAATAGTTATCTACCTTCATTTAGGATTTTGGCTGAGGTGGCTCTGCCACATGGTCACTTTACCCAACAAACATCCTCAGATGTTGATCTTCCCTCCAATATCAAGAAAAACAATGGGAACCCTCTGTGCCAGTGCATTGGCTTGATTCATTACCATGGAAGACTGGGAGGCTTTGATTTAGAACCTCTCCCTTCAGCTGTGAGGAATAGGAACTATTTTCCTGTGTGGAGTCAAGCCTAAGTGAATAAGAAGATGTAATACTTGGAAAGTTGCTCTGACTGGTGTAGTTGGCAGCACAGTGGTAGTTTTCCAAAGATAAACATCACTATCTTTTAAGCAATTGCTAAGAAATTTCTTGTGGTAAAAAATTTTATCTTCAACAAAGGGTCTACAGATATTTCTGTTTCTCAGGTTTCCCCCAAATAATCTCTTTTTTTTTTTTTTTTCCAGATTTTCAATTGTATATATATATACAAACACTTCTGTCTGCCTTGGCATTCACTGTAAGGTTTTACAGTCCCTACCTCTTCCCATGTGGCTTCCTTAATAAAATATATTTTGTGTGTTACATAAAGGAAGGGATGACTTGGGAATTGTGGTTGTTTGAGAATTGGCCATTTCCACCATATCACACTGTTTGCTGACACAGCATTGGGCACTGATACAGCACTGGTTTCACCCCTCCATCATTTGTTAGCTTGGCTTTCATTTCCATTTAAAATACAGTTTTTTGTGAGTAAAAGATGAAAAGGAGGAGTTTGCTTCCATAAGAGGTTTTTTAAAAACCCGAGTATCGTGATGCATCACTCAGCTGAAATTCTGCTAAGTTATCCAAAATAACTACTTTTCCTTGCATTAATCTTTCAAAAGGGCATTCAGCATCTATCAAAATTCCTTCTGCAAACAGGTTTAACTTTTTTTTCCAATTTTTTTTTTGCCATTTCAGGTAATGACACTTGACCTGCTCCCTTCAGTGCTGGGAAGTCTGGGGAACGTTCTGGGTGTTTGGCAGAGGGGAAGTGACTGTGCCAGTGACACTGTCCAGGAGTGAGTGGTGATAAACCTTGGCATGGCAACACAAAGGATAGCCAGGCACAGCGACACAAGAGCTTGTGGAGTTGCTTTCTGCAGTGGAAGGCAGAAACCCACATGAACTCAAAACATAACGAGTTCAAATAAACCTTGTCCCTTGCAAGCTGTAAACAAAGTGAGTTCAAGAATGAATGTGTTGGGTATGGCATGGAAGTGAAGGGAGATAAGAGCTTTTCTTCTACTACTTCTTTTAATAAAAAGCTAAGTATGTTGGCTTCACTGTAAGCATGCTTCACAATGTAATTACAGCTTTAATCAGTTCAGAGAAGCCCAGTTGTAGCTACCATCTTGAATTTATCTTTCAAGAATTTCCTGCTGTTATTATCTCAAAACTCTGGCAGTTTAATTGAGGCTGAATGGCAGCTCACTGTTAACCAAGTACAACAGCAGACTTACAGTTTGGAAAGAAACAAAAATGCTCCAGATATTTTCCTAGATTCTGATGTGCTGCTCGTGTTTTAACTTTAAGCTTCATAAGCTACATGTCATTCTACATGGTGTTCACTCTCCCATATGCTGCTCATGCTGAATTATTGCTGTCATTCTCCTTTTTTGCATGAAATATGAGCCAGTTAATAGATATGCCTTATTTCTGTTCAAGATAGAAACTCAGAAAGGACTGAAAGAAGAAATAAAATCTACCTATAAGCGATGAAATATCAAATAAAATATTTGTATCTAAGAATGTATTCATAAATTAAGCCATTTTGAGCTTTCAGTAAGGAAATGTTAAGTTCCAATAGATACTGACCTGCTGTATGCATGAATTCCATCCATCCTAATCTATCCATCTATTCCAAGTAATAGCCTGCATCCCATCACATCTAAAATAAACTTTTGCTAATGAGTTCAAGGGAATCGAAATATTTGCTTTGGCACCCTGGATATTTATATTTCACATGCTTAGCCCATTCTGACATAATCAACAGCAGGATAGCACATTAACTTTCCTTCAGTGTTCCTAACTCAGCAACTTTGATAGCCAAGCACAAAGTCAGGTAGTCCAGACAATTATTTAGGAAAACAAGAATAAAAGTCTTGAGAGAATAATATGAGATTCTAACCTATGCAGAGAAAGGTTAGATACAGATAATATTTGAAGTAGAAATGCACTGGTCTAGGTTGAATTCTTTATTCTCTCTCAATAGTTATCATATTTATTTGCTCAAGCAATGGCTGATTAAGTTCTCATGCCAGTGCATTAAAACATAAATTAAGACTAACTTAATCAATGGCAAATGCATGACTCAGGCACTGATGGTACCAATAATGCAGAAGACTTTGTCAGCTTACAGTCTATGCCTACTTCAGATTTTGGAAGCTCAAGCACCACTTTCTGGCAGCAGTTGATGACTGGAAGAAAGAACAAGTCCATAATTTAGCATAGCAGCCTGTTGCCCACATGGAAGCACCCTGTTCTATTTAAGATATTCCAGAGGATCTGTGACAGCTTCGTGGGAATTGTAAATAAGATATGAGACCTCTGGTAGACAAGGATCTCTGGGATATTCTGGCTTCAAGTGGGATCTCAAAGGGCAGAATCTATGCCAAGCAACTGAATCTCCACAGAACACAAGGATGGAAACATTTCCTAAAATTTTTTATTTTTTAATAGATATTGGTCAAGTAACCCTTATAAACATCAGGGCAGCACCTCTGGATCTAATACCAACTTAGTAGCTCCTGATGAAGTATTTCTCTTTTGTGGCACCTCCTTCCTCTTTTTGACTCTTGTTTCAACTTTTTTAAGACTTTACCGAAGAAATACCTGTCACAGATGGAAATATTTGTGTCTCTTTGAAACCTCTTATTCTTTGCACAGTCCTCATCTAGGTTTTGTCACAAATTGAAAAAGCATTTCACGCTCAAGTCTCTGTGGTAGCTTTAAAGAGATATAAAATATGTGTATAAAACATCAAGACAGTTCCCTTAGACCATCAAAAGAAATTATTCCAAAAAAGAGGCCAGCATTAACCTAAGCTGAGATAGGGTCTTCAGCTACTTCTTCTTTGCTTCTGTGTGAATTAGTTTTGGGGATTTTTTTTACTGCTGGCTTTCATTGGGGGTTCTCTGAAGCTATTTTCAGCAGTTGGTTGTCAAAACTTTTTCTGGAAAGCATTGCTGATATAAACAGACTACTGATCTAATCTTGTAGTAGCCCTGTATTTAATTAAACTTATAATGCATCTTCACATCAGGAATTTATTTTTTTTTTTAGCTCTTGAAACCTACCTATAAAGCCAAACTCTTGCTTTGCTGGAAATGCCTCTTTGGGAAAAAGGCAATTATTCAAAATGCCATATTTCAAAGAGTTGCCACACGAGTAAATACAAAGCTTACCTCCTCTGGGAAATGCCATATGATGGATTTAAAAGATGAACAAAATCCCAGTGTTTATTCATTCTAATGGATAAAAAGGGTAAACTCACTGGCTTATCACAATGGTCGATTGTACAAGAAGCTGAAAGAGGCCATTTCTGACAGCCAGTGAAAAGTAACATTTGTGCCCATAAAAAAAAAAAAAAAAAAGCCAAAACAACCAAACCACTCATGTTGTATTTCATAAGGAAAAGCTAATAGAAGTCCCCAGCCAAGGACTTTTATCACTAAACTATCTTGATTTATACTTTGTTTGAAGTTCTCAAAATGAAATGTTCAGTCTCTAGCCCGCTAAAAATAACCTTTCTGTAGCTGGCTGGGAGGCAGCTGACACAGGTAAGGTTTGAGCATTCAGCCCTTAGGAGAACAACTGAGGGATCACTCTTTTGTTCTGCAGAAAGCAAGCATGGCTTCTATATATTTCAGCTTCATGTCTGCAAATTCCTAGTAATAAATAGTCCATCTGAGGCTGATTTGTGAAATGGATTTGCAGAACCTGACCTTTTTCTGAGAAAACTCAATGTTATTAATGGGAAAACAAGCCCTCTCTGCACACAGTTCAGTTCATATCCTTGTAGTTACCTGTTAGCAGTTGAAGCACCAATAGATGCTGTGAGACCCTGAAAATAAAGCAGTCCCTACACGCATTTCTTCTTTAGATTTAAGTTGTAAATTGTGAGAAAGCTCAATAAAGCCTGGCTTTATTGCACAGTTACCTGGGTTACTGCTTCACCCTCACTCCTATACACACACCTCTTGCCTGTGGGAAGGGCAGTACTTGCCATTCTAACTAGATATCTTTCCCCTGTTAACCAATATAAAGTTTTAACTGGTAATCTGCTAGGATGGCTGAAGGTTGCACCATCTGACTGTTTTTAGTCAGCCAGTGCCTTCCACCTTTCCCACCTGAGCTTGTCTCAAAGGATAGGTGAGACCCACCACAGCTTACTGGGAAGCACAAATAGGGACTGTGTGAAGTCCCTATAGTGTGAAATCTGACTCCAGCCTGAACAGGAGAGAATATTAAATATCCTTTATCCCCACCCTCTTTTTTTTTTTTTTAAATCCCCCCCAGAATTTAGGCAAAGCTCTGTCAGGGCTGGTTTGCAGTAGATGACTGCTCTGGGACCAGAAGACCTCTCCAAGTTTCCACTTCCCTATTCAGATTCTAAGAGTTTTTACATCAGAAAATCTGTTACTTACACGGGCAGGCCCAGCATTGCTAATTCAAATATGATTTATGTAGTTGGTTCTGAACTCAGACAAGGCTGACAAACACTCTCAGACCTGAGCTACCCATAAAGACATAACCTAATCTCTCTGCAGAAGGGCATTGAAGATAATATTTAAATGACCTGCAAGACAGAAGACATGGATTATTTCAGACCAAGAGGAAAGGAAGTGGTTCAGAAGACTCCATAAGATAAGAGACTAAGAGCCTTCTTCCCACCTCATCCCTCCTTTCTTGGATAACTACACGGACTTTAGAAGGCAGAGATAGACAGTCTGGTCTACATCAAAACCAAATCATCTTTATATCTCACAACTATAGCTATCCTTCCCCTCCCAAATATTAGCTCTTTTCAGATTTCTTTTCCTGTCATTTACTTTTTTTTAAAAAAAAAAAAAAAGAAAAAAAGAGATGTTACAAAACCCATAGAAATATGGAAAATAAATTCCTAATCTTGCAGACGCTGTTCACATTTCTTTGGATTTGCTCCAGTGACAGAGTAGTGTTGTACTGAGGTCAGTTCTGTGGGGTTGCATGATGGTCACCTCTCATATATAATAAATATATGCTTTGGAACATATATTTTGCAGCCACTAATGTATTAGAGAAACTTTCCTTTTTATCTTATTAATAAACATGTTAGCTTATCATTTTCTGTGCTTCAATCAATTATCTTGGGACATTCTTGCTTAACCCAAAACCGATATGGAGTAAGAAGATAAAAGTGGAAAAGTTGCAATCCACTGGATCCCACCACGTGCATAAGTCCTGAAATTCCTCATTTTCCTCACCATTTCTAACACGCAGCTTCATAATCTTTGAAAGAGCCCCAGGGGACTATTTCACTCAGAATTTTACAGAGCAGACAAGGAGAAGGAAAAAAGATAGAGACATCAGAATTAAAGACTGAATGTTTAAGGGATTCTGCTCAGCAACTGGGCTTATTTTAATCCTTAGTGCTGACATTGTTAGTCCTAAAAAAAAAAATAAAAAATCAGCTGCTGAAAGTTCTTGAAGTCTCAGAACTGGGATAAATGACATTTATGCTACATTGCAAACTGCACCAGAAAAGGTGGACGTTGTCTTGCTTTGAATGTATTCTAAATTAAAAACCATAAGGAAACTGCTGTGCTTGTGTTCTGTAGAACAAAGTATATGTTGTAGAGTATATTCTTCAACAATTCAGATTTTAAAAGGCATGGCATTTCAAGCCTTAAAATAACAAAGCTACACTCTTGCAGAGGTTATACCACATGGGGGTGTTCATTTCCCTTTGTCTTAGCTGCATAAACTCAAAATCAGCCCTATACAGTAAATGATGTCTGCCCTATTGTCTTACATAAACACTCTTTTGTTTTTCTTTGGTGCAAAGCTGTGTTTAAAGAAAGCTCTGTACGAGTTCCAATAAAGAAACCAGTGTAAGAAAACTGGAACCGTAAAATGAATTAGAACAGCTCTACTGTTACTTCTCCTGGTGCTGGAAAGCCAGCAGAAAGTCAGATAATATTTTATTTGGAGCTGAAATGAACTGTTGTGAACTCTGACAAACCAGCACTTCAAAGCATTCTGAACATACTGCCACTAGCATAAGGGAATTTATCGTGACTGGGAGCCTGACTCTCACCCCCCTTGCACCATCTTTACTCTGCTGACTTCAGCTGGATGGAAGAGCAGACACAAGTCGTTCATGGCTCTCCCTGTTATCTGGGATTTACAGAAATGTGGAAAACAAAAAGATGGGAATCACACTCGACACACCTATTTTAACAAAAAGCATCTCAGAAAAACCTCAGGCAAAAACTGGGGCAACTTCGTGGGTGGGCTGTGCAGGAATCAAGAGAAACGCTGAAAAGTAAGATGTCAGATTTTGTGATACTGCTGAATCTTTAGAAATTTCTGCTTTCTGGGAATGGGATACAGCCCACATCGTTATATTATTTTTCTTGAACCATAGAAATGCAACAGTGTGGCTGAATTATAATATAAACCACAGTTAAAGTATTTTAAGGTTTTAAGAAAAGATACATATTTTTACAACTCAAGTCTGTTATGGATTTCATGGAGAAATGTGTGCAACAACTTGACATTATTATGATGATAATTTATTAATGATCTGTATATTTCAGTGCCCCTCTGGTTCTCCTGAGACAACATCAAGACTTCTCTCTGCTATGCATTTCACAGGCATAAAGAATGGACTTTTTTTGTCCTCATAAATCAACAGAATAATGCAATTGCTGAATGCACATAAAGGCCAGAACACAAGAGGATTGTTATACAGCAGGGTATAAATTGCGCTGCCAGTTATCCCTAAATGTTCCCTTTCTGGATCTTTACAGGGTTTTTTTTTAATCTATACTGTACATGGATGTCCTCAGACAAGGAAAACTGTTGAAAACTTGTTAAATTCCTTGATCACACACAAGTGAGTGAACAGTAAATATAATGCAGCCACCAAGAAGAATTCAAAGGACTTCGAATCTTTAGATCTGATGTGTAATTCAGCTGACACATGGCACGTGAAATTTAACATAAAGTAATGCAAATTGGTTGCAGAAATGCAGTTCAGAAGGAAAAAGTGAAAGGGGGAAAAACACAGAGGGGCTTAATAACACTGGACACCCAATAAAACAATCCTAGAAACTGGCCTGCTGCCAGTACAGTACAAATACACACATCCCTGAAGCTGATAGAGCAAAAATCTCACCAACACCCCACAGGGGAGCAGGGTTAATCTTAACTGTGGCTATGATGTCATCAAAAGCTATTATTTCATTCCCATTTTTAGAAAAAAAAATTAGAAAATCGAGCACGGCCAAGACGAATTGCACGATGAAATTGCTCTCCCTGTACTAACGTGTGCCCCTGGTGTGGTGGCTGGAATGCAGAGCTAGGTGAAAACAGGTTGCAGTTTTTGGGAATTTATCAGCACTGTGGACTTTTCAGCAGTATCCTCCATTACAGTTTTGGGGTGACCTGTCAAGCCTAGGAGGACCATCTTTGAAGTGTAGTATCACGTCTCATCCCTGCACAGAGGAGCACCACAAAGCCTGTGTGCCATGTGTACAATCTGAAGTACCCACCCCAGCCAGTGCTACCTCCTTAATCCAAAAACTGGCAGGATTATAGAAATATGTGAAAAAATCTCTGTCTGCAAATAGTGAATTGCTGGAGTCATTACTCCATTAAAATACTTTTTTTAAAGGTCCTTTAATTTTTATTTTCCACTTTTTTTATCGCTTCCGAGTCCCTTCAAATTCCAACGGATCATGTGTCTCTAATTGGATTGCATTATACACTGTTGTATCTCTGCCATTTTTTGAACTTTCTTGGACAAAACACTTTTTCATTTCTCATTGTCCCACTATCTCTAGGCATTCAGAAACACAGATTATGATGCCAAAACCAGCAAAGAATCTTATATTTGTACATGCAAGACGAGAGAAGTGCTTAACCCTGACTCTTTGCAGTTGGAGCTTTGCAAAACGATGTTGCCTTGATAGTTTAAAACCTCCTTTCATTGACCACTCTAATGTGCTTTTGCAAAGCTCTTGATGAATCCCAGGTTAGTTGAACTGTTCAATTACAGCTTTATCCTAATCCTACTTGCTAAGCATTAATGCTCTCAACCTCCCACATCCTAATCCTGTCCCACTTGACACTGACCCACACTCAGTCCCAAATGATGTGTGTGTTAGCATAAAGCCATGCAAACAACATATAAATCAGGAATGCAACGAGAAAGGGGAAGATATATAACAGAGCAGGGAAGAGCTTTTCAACCAAAACACACCACACATAGGCTTGGCACATACAGATTTAAATACACCTGAAAAAAACCATAAATGTATGCATAAATGTGTTGAATTGTCCCAGGTTTTTTTACTAAGCTCTTAGAAGGTGTCTGGATCATGATTTAAAACAAGAGGAAAATCCAGTCTGAGGTCAGACTGAAACTATTAGAATTAGACACAGACTTAGAAAATGGAAAGACTTTTATGTGTGATAGGCTCTCATCCTCTATAATTCACTGCAGACTGGGAAAGTGATTCCTTCAGATCTGCTGCTGACAGCTTAATATTCCCAATGATAACGTTGTCAGGTGATAACACAGAGCCAGCCTATACACTTTGTTCTGAGTGGAAAGTTTGCATTAACTGCAACATTCAGAGAGATTCTGCTTGGGAGAAAAAAAGCTCAGCTAAGCTGAAAGTTTACCTGAAAAGCATTTAGTTCTGGTCAAAATAGAAGTGCATCAGCTTTGAATAGGTCTAAGTCGCTTTCCCTGAACAAATTCCAAACAGTGACCAAAATTCTCTCTCCAAAAATATTACTGAGACAGACAAATGCACACACAAAAAAAAAACAATCCCAAAGAACCTCGTATCCAGTTTTTAAATTGAGTGCTGTTGTCAACTGTATTCTCTCAAATTTCAAGAACATGAATATATGGCTTGTAGAAACTCTTGGTTTAAAAGCCTCTCCACATCTTTTCCTAGCTAACCACAAGACCAATGAAATTCCTCTAGGTTTCTACATCCATACAGCTAAATATGCTTTCAATTATTTTCCTGGCACGGTTAAAGAAGACTTTTGATAGACTAAGGCCTTTATGTCAGGATAGTAAAACTGTGTCTTTTAGAATGCTATTGATACTGTTCTGTTCTGACACAGTAATTGCCCAAGTGAAAGGCTGGACTGGCCCTGTGGGTACTCAACGAGGAGGGAAGAGCTGAGCAGCATTTTCCCCACCATACACAGGAATTAAGGACAATTATTCCCTGCCCACAGGCAAACAGCACACAGAGGATAGAGAAAAGTAGTGATGCAGGGGCATGATTCTTCTCCTCAAGCACACAGAAACCTTTGAAAAAGGTAAAAGTACAAATGTGGGGAAACTTGTAGTATAGTTGGGAGGAAAGATGTAATTTCTTCATCTTCCAGGGAGCTCTAAATTTGAGAAGAAAAGCCCAAAGAGGAATGGCTGAGTTTTGCACTGAACTCAAGAGCAGCCCATTTGCATGTTCAGGAGTCCTCTTGCCACTAAGAAAAGCCTTAAAAGCCTTTGAGTGCAATGAAGCTGATTTAACCTAAACCAGCAGCCAGCAGTGTTGGCTAACAAGGAAATTAAGAAACAAAGGTGGAGTGCTTACTGTCTTCTAGTTGTCAGTGGTTTCTATGCTGGAGACTGCTACCAAACATCATGTTTAATTGGCTCCAATGCCTATTGACTGGAGAGGTATGGTGCTTTTAAAATCCTGGATGCTTTTGGCTTCACAGTATCCTCTGTGTGTGTATGAAGTTTGTTGTTGTGTCTGTTGTAAAATACAGCAAATAATCCTTCCCTAAGTGCCTCTTCTGCACGACTTGTGGATCTGCAGACAGACCTTTGTCCCTGTTTTATGCTACATATGAATATATGCCATAATTGATCTGTCCCTGCTTTCAGTCTCTGGTGTAAGGTGCGTTCTGCTTGATGTTTGCTCTGAAAATAACCTTGTCACTACAACACACTGAAGTATCACGTGCTGAAGCTGAGGGATTTGAGGTGGCAAGCAATGTGGCACTAATGGTTAAAATCCACCAACACAAGCTGGAAATGGGATCCGAAAAATAACCCAAGTGTTTTAGAGATTACGATGCATTAGAACTCAGGGAATAATTTGAAAATTGCTTTCAGGTATTATGTTTACTAAAATTGCTTTCCTACCTTGACTGAATTGCAGAGTATTATCACCTACCACACATACCAGATAAGCTGTAGCATTTGTAACTTGAGTATTATTCATATCATAAGGGTTTCATTAAGGGCTTCCATCCGATACTCTGGTGTTTATATGCACACACACGTGCCCCATTGGTCTGTGTGGGCATCATCAAGTTACTCTCCTTTTAACTGCAAAATTCAGGTTGGCTTTGTGCTTAATACAGGCATTCTGGAGTGGGGAAAAAAGAAAAGTATAAGAATAAGAGCAACTAGATTTCCTGAAATTCAAAGTGCTTCTGTCAGTGAGTATTAAATGCACTTGGTAGAGTGGTCAATTAATGGGGGGGGTGGTGGAGGGAAAGGAGCAGGCAGTGCCTTTAAAAAATAAATCGAGTGCATCACCTAAGCACAATAAAATATTTAATAATATAGGAACTTCAACAAGGAGAAAGACAACAGCAGCCATTTCTCTAATCAGGGTCTGCTTTTGGCAGTGACGGATCTTGGATAGATTTCTTGTTAGGTTGTTAATTGTTAATTTTAACCCTCATACACAAAGTGAATGTTCCAGATTGGAAATCTGGGCTTGGAAAAAAAAAATATATTGTCAAAGAACTGCATTTTCATTCTTCCAAGTGGAAGGAACAAAGTCTTGGTGAGCTGAAATCATGGCGTAATTTTCACATAGATCTGGGTGCCACCAGGACATTCTCCTCACTGACCCCATGGGATTTATTTCTAGGGCTGTTTCAGAAGTAAACTAGAAGAGTTTTTGTCTTATCTTCCTATTCTAGCTATTGTGCCTGGACTTACACTTGCTTTTATTTCTCTTGTCACCTCTACAGGGGTTTTAAGTTTTGGAAACTACTGTATTTTTTCCAATTTGACCCAACAATGGCCTAAAGGTGGTTGACATATTATTATCAGCCCACTGGGGAGTAGAAAAGGCTACAAAGATAGAGCTGTCAAGTCCACATGAACTTGGTTAAAAGAGGTTTCTTTCATGCTGAGATGATAAAAGACCTGTGGAGTAAGGGTGGGTCATGCATCACCAAAAAGTACATGTGAAAGTTGTCCCTTGCACAGTTCCTCACTTTGTCAGTCCATTATTTATCATAAATACACCTTGTGTCACTACCTATGTCGCTTCCACTACCCTGTTTATGTTAATAAAAAGCAGACTGAAAAAATTCTGGTCTCATATACATGCAGACAACATTCACTGATTTCAGAGTTGTCCCAGGCTACTAAAACACTGTGTTTGGTTTAAATATTTATATATGCATATGTTGTGCTGCTCCAGGTTTTCTAGATTTTTTTTTTAAGGAATTTTTCCACGTGGTTTTGTTTTAAATTTTCTGGTGTACAAGGAACTATTCCAAGCCTGTATTAAAATCCCACCTAACTTGCCAGATAAGGTGGAATCTGTGCCTTCCATCACCCTCTGTTACTGGGTGTTAAAAGTGCAGTAAAAAAGAAATCAAGCAATAAACCACTCTAGACAGTGAGAAATAGAAGTTTTCTTGCCTTCCCTAACCCCCTTTTACTATTCTTATTGTCTCTTATAGATGCTATACTGCTAAAAGACACAGAGAAGGGGCTTCCATTTGTGCAGGTATATAACATACAAAATATGTTAAATGAATGATAAAATGGTGGAAGATTTGCTGCTTTACAGTGTTGTCATCAATATATTTGATTGTCTGTATTTACTTATTGTATTGTTCATTCATTTGTTTATTCTTCTTACTCCCCTGGTCTATTATTCACATTAACATTACTGACTTGGTCAGTGAGTGGCTACTCTTACACAATGTGCTTTAAAACTGCAATCTCTGTAATCCCACCCTCAAAAATACACACACACATGCCCACATCTCACAGTGCTGGTGCACTGTCATAGATTAAATACCAAAACATAACACACTTCTGAAGATCTTTCCAATTTCAAGCAAGCTGGAATACTGCCTAGTGTGCCTGGGTAAGAATGAAAAAGGTGAGGAGGAAAATTATTATTCACACATCAGTTTTGCAACTTCTTCTACAATGTCAGTCCAACAGCTTCTCCTGTCACTCTTCTTAGAAAACTTTCAAGCCTAGGTTTTGCCCTCTTTCCCCCAAAACTTATCCACAGTTTCTGGAAACGTTTCTGTTCCTGGCAGGACTGCCAGTATCTGGTGGTAACCCCTGCATGGATAGAAGCTCCCTGCAGAGAAATGGCAGTGTTTTCCTCTTCCCAGAATGTTGTGTACCCTCACTGTTCCTCTCAGTGTGAGGTTCCTGGCCAGAAGAGCACTTTGTCCTATGTGTCATATGCTGAGCCCTCACGCCTTCCTGCTTACAATCATAAGATTGCTGCTAACAATAATAATGTCAACATTCCGAATTTACAAAAATAAAAAGGAGCAGAGGTTAAGTCCTTTAATTAATCCCTGAAGGGATAATCCAGACATTGCTACCAGAGGCACTGATTTGTGCTGGGAGGGGGGGGGAGGGGAACCCTTATTTAAATTAATTTTCAGATTATTGTAAACTACTAAAAACTGAGTGGCAACAAGCCAAGCAGACATTCAGAAGCAGCAGCTGCTCAGGACAACCCCAGATCCACTTTATGGGCTCAGGTTGGGCAGTTCTGTCCTGATGCAGGGAGATGGGCTGTTAGCATCACAAAACACAAATGGGGGCTGTCACAGGCATGACAGGCACTCTCCCAAACACGGATAGAGAAGGGATGTTATCTGAGATGACCCAGACACTGGGGGTTTTTCAGAGTATGACCTCACTTAGGTGCAACCCTGAACGAGCTCAGTGCTTTCCATGGCTGTGGACACGTGGGCACAGTGTGGTATCAGACAATGCTCCTGCTCAGGTGATGCTGCTCCATGTTTCCTCAAAAAGAACAAGCCAGATTTCTCTCTAGTGGACAGAAGTCTTTCTCCAAACCTTTAATGAGGGCTGAACTGGGTCTTTTTTCACACAGCTCAATGACTTGGTATGAGTAAGAACATTACATCTTCTTCTAAGGGTGTTTAGTCACTGTTGACTTTTCCAGTATTGGTGCCAGCATTTCTCATCTTGTTGGGAAAAAAAAATCCCACAGTGAAGACCCTGGCAGTGCTATAATGGAGGTTTCATGGTTGCAGAAATCCTAAAACTATCGAGTGTTCTTCTAACACATATGTTTGGGAGTGCTAAAACACTGACTTCACCCACAAGTAGTTCAGCATTTTACAAAGTTCCACATCCCTGCCCTCGAGAGCTTTCTATCTTAAATGGCAAAAACAAAAGAAGGGAAAAGAACAGAGCAGAACTGAAAAATATTTTTTTAAGAAAAGGACTCTGGTCCTTTGTTTTATAACTTTTGTCAGTAATTGTGACAAAACTTTTATTGTGACAGTAAGTGAACTAGTATTTCTGTGAAAGAGTACTGAAAACTATATAATGGACTTACTTTAATAATTAAGTCTTTCTTCTGACCTTCTACAAAGGTTGACAATGCCTAGGAATTGCTTCATGGGATCTTACAGGAGTCAGTCCAAATTCTATTAGCTTGGGTGGAAGGTGGCTCAGATCCATAGTTTTATTCTGTGAAATGAATGGAATAATTTCCCAGGAAGATGGCATTGATTCAGGAAGACTAATTGTAGAATTAAATATGAATAAAGGCACCTTTAAAATTATATCTCAGTAAGGCTGGGGAACACTTCTCACTGTATAGCCAGAGTGCATTTCTATACTGAATAAGTTCTTATTCTGTCAGTAAATGTTAACACCAGCCCTTTTCCTACAAACACTAAGAAAAACATTTCCCTAAATGAAATGCAAGGAAATACTTGTAACCTGGCACTTATTAATTAAAATAAATACGTTTAGGGGTTTCAGTATTAAAATAAGGAATGTATTATTGCTTCTGCTGTAAAAGGAATGGCAGTGCTGCTCGGAGAGTGACGTTGATAAGTTTGAAAAGAAATGATCCAAAAGTTATGCAGACATTCCTAGACCAGCAGCAGGAAGTACAGCACCTACAAACCTCAGTTCCTGAGAGGAGGAGGCAACTCAGACATCTAAACTAGAACGGGGAGAAGTGAGAATGAGCAAGTATAAAGGCTGCAGTGGACCAGGCAGGGTCTGATGGTGTTTTTTGCTCTGTGACTCGGAACAGTAGGATTTGAAAGCATTTTTCCATTAAAAAAAAAAAAATACACAAAATGACAACAGCAAGGTCCAGCTTTCAAGTCTACATATAAACATCAGCGCTTGGTTTTGAAACTTGTGGTCCTTCAGACCTCCTATTTAATTTTCAAACGGCATACCCCCTGCCAAGAAGTTACATTTTTTTCCCTCTTTAAATAAGCAGCTAGGGTAATGGCGTGATGAACAAATTTCATTTCTTTCTGCTCCGTTTTTTCCATCTTTAATACAGCCTCCAGCAGGCCAGATGGCACCAATGCAATTGCTAGTAAGTCAATACATCTGGCTGCATTCCTGAAATGACAAATCTGATGGATAGAGCCCCAGCTCCTATACAAAGCCTCTTTTCAGAACGCTCTCCCTGGTACTTGTCTGCTTTAAGCAAAACCTAATGTGCGAAAACAAAATAAAATTGAGCTCTTTCACCACCCCGCGCTAACGTTTCATTTGCAGTGTTTTTATTAACGCTGCTCCCTCGCTGCCCTGCTCCTGTGCCTCGGCCCTGCTCTGCCCAGAGCTCACTTTTTGGCACAAGATGGGCTCTGTTCGAAGCCCTCCCTCCTCTGGAGCTGAGAACAGTTCAAAGCAGGTTACAATAAACACTCTGGGCTTTTCTCATAAAGAGCAGCGAGATTGTTTAGGAAATTGTCCTCCGAGAGAAAACAATCTGAGAAAGGCAGAAATGAAGCAAATGTTTCTTTCAACCTCAATAGTCTCTCATCGGGCGAATTAGGAGTTAGAAATACGTGTGACCTCTTGCCATCAGCAGAGCAGCAATCTGTCAGCAAGGCACTGCACTGATACTGCGGCTGCAATCCCAGCCATACAAGGTGTGAGGAGCTCTGTGGACTCCCACAGTATCCCTGGATTATTTGCAGACCCACAAATAAACCTCTGGAGGCAGCTGGTCAGACCAACAGAAAGGTGTGTAGCAGAAAAGCAACAGACAACAGCACATCAGGTGTTAACCACCTCCAGAAAACTACAGACAACAGCACATGAGGTGTTAACCACCTCTTAGACAGCATTGGACTTCATCTCATTTTATAGTTTTAACTTGGGAAAGAAGCCAGCACCAAATAAAATGCAAAAGCACAAAAAGGTGCCCGTCCACCAAAGAAGAACTGCTCTGTCCCCACAGTTATTTTGTAAAAATAAAGTAACATGTGAGGGGTGATGCTCATCATTTGTGTTTGTTCATTACTGAGAGACTCATGGAAAGGAAGAATTTACTTCTGTGGCAACTGTATGATAAATATCAAACAACTGATAGTTCTACGTCACAGCCCCCAAGTTACTCACACAAGAAGTGGCTCAGTCCTTGAAACTTTTACCCTTAAAAATTAGAACTTTGCCTCCTGAGTAAACTTGCTGAAGACATTGAGATGGCTCAAGGAGTAACAAAGGTGTAAAGAAATCCAAATACAAAAATACAAAAATCAAGAGACCCATATTACAAACACTAATCACACTAAGTAGCAACTAGTGAGAAACATGTTATGTCCAGTGGGTTAAAGATCCATTATTCCATCCCAAACACAAGCCATGCCTGTGAGTCTGAGCAGCTCCACCATGAGCATTTCTGTCTGCAACCTGAGCTGAACAGTTTCAGTCCAGAACATTAAGAGCGCAACAGGCAAAAAACTCTGATTTATTGGGTACAGTCTTTGGGCACAGGAACAAAAATTATGACAGTGAAGCTTTCCCAACCTACTACTCACCAGGGCTACGATCCCTTCAGAGCTCAAGTTGTCTTCTTAAAGGGGAAAAACAATTCCTGTTGAGCATTTCAAACAAACCTATTGTAGCTCAGAGCTCATCTCCAAAGAGCATCAGTTGTTCAGGGGTAGATCCTCTTTAAAAATCCCTGCCTTATTCTTCTTAAAGGCTTTTAGGATTCATTCTGCCTTGACTATATCCCATATGGAGAATTAAGTTACTTGCACAGGGGCTCTTTGCATAGTTCAGTAATAAAAAAGTTAAACTTCTATTTAAGTAGATCTCATTGTTTTAACTTTATTTTTTTATGACTCATAGAAATAAAAATGTTTAAAGCCACAGCTAACACTGGGGGTCTGGGATATATAATACAGATAACAAATCATCTGCCCAATTCTCTGTCCATAGACTGGTAACCTGTACCACAGTATCCTTGGCCTGCTTCTCATATGCATTTAGGGAAGACAGGAGAGGAATTTGGTTTCTTTTAATCTCTTTCCAGACAATGTGGGTAGCCCTAAAAGTCAGATTCACATTTTTTGCATTTTTCAGTGAGCAGTGAAAATAAAATCCTTGGCCTTATCGGTAATTTATATGTAAATAATTGGAGCATTATTTTAAAAACAGCAGTGCAAAAAATACTTCGCATACCTCAAATATCAACAATCAACAATGAAAAAATAATCTTTTCCTCATCATGTAAGTCAGAATATAAATATTTATACACAAATTTACACATGTAAACACTTAGCCAATGTATTATTAGAGGATATTACTAGATTTTATGATACAAAACTGTCTTCATAGACATATTTTCCAGCATTGTTTCCAGAGGTGAAGATTTTCAGATACTGAGCTACTCTTATTTAAAATATCACCAAGCATCAGAGAGATCTATATGAATTTTCTCTAGATATTTTACCTAAGAGTTTAAAATAAAAAAAAAAACAAACAGCTATCACTATGAGAAGAATGTTTAGAAGAGGAAAATTGAGAATCCCATCAAGTACAAGGGGCTCTAGGATTGGAAGAATGAATGCAGAGAGTGAAAGACCCTTGTTTTCCATGACTTTCCATCATGTTTCTCTCACTGTCTTGCTGTCTGTGATTCTCATTTCTTAATCATTATTTCACCTTTCAATCTACTGTAGCCATTAATTATTTTACTTTTGGATTCCTTTAATCTCTCCAGGTTGCTTCCCTAGTCATCCTCTGAGAAGTTATTATATGTGGATGAATATTTTCTGTTTCTCCATTCGTTTTTGTTCAAATGACACATTTTAAATTGCCTCATTCTTCCATGCAATTTTTGCCTACCAATGTCATTGCCTCATGGACTTAAATCATGCAATATTAGAACATTCTGAAATAGCAGTAATGATCTGCAAAGCTAAAAATAGAGAACACTTTAGAAAGAGCTTTCAGTTACGAAGAACCCCAAATTATTCTAATTTGGAAATATATTTAAGTAAATTTGGGTAGGTTGTGCAGTCAGTGATTTTTTCACCACGTTCATTTTGCACAGACACATTCCACGTTGATCTTCTGAAATCAAAACTTCACTGGCCTTGTCACCCTGCTTAACTTGCTTAGAGAAACAGCACTGAGAAATCGCTCTGTTTTTGAATATTTATCTGTTGAGTCATGTATTGAAGCTCAAAGCACAGTGATTGACTCTCAACAGATTAAGTCACCTTTCAGGATTTGGCACATCCAAAGGATAACACACTGGCTATGTTTGGAAAGAGGCTGAGGGGAGAAGGGAATCAAAGTAACCACTTTGAATGTGTTAATAGTTAGATGCCCAGGAAAATCCAGGCTTTACAGGCACTTACATCCCATTAGAGCTTTTTTTTATGTTTTAAATCTGCCCTTAGATATTAAGGTGATAGGAACTGTGGAAAACAGATGGTATTCAGCCCCGGGATGCTAATTACTGGAAAATTAGCATATCTGAAAATGGCATCATGCAGGTGAGCAGATATTCTGTGTTAAAGTTTGAGCATTGTTCAAAACAATAAGCAATATGCTGAAAAGTGTATATGTGTCTTCTGGTTGAGAAACTGGACAGAGACCCTGGAGGTGGTTACAGTTCTCCAGATTTGATACAGGCATCTGGTATCCCTGGGATTGATGAACTTCCCTGTAGGCTCCTGAGAGTGGTGCAGCCCCAGCCTCCACCAGAACTCCCAGACATTGTTGTTAATAGAAGATAAATCAGTCCCAGCCATATCAGCAATGCAAATATATCTGACCTTTGGCTAGTTTGTATTAGATCTG
This sequence comes from Corapipo altera, assembly GCF_003945725.1. Classification (NCBI taxonomy): domain Eukaryota; kingdom Metazoa; phylum Chordata; class Aves; order Passeriformes; family Pipridae; genus Corapipo; species Corapipo altera. Next base: position 5,050,380 of record NW_020884915.1, on the reverse strand, counting down.
ATACCATTTTGGAGAAAACCAGTAATCCCACTGCGATTTATTCCTAGGAAATTTGATTAGGCACCTCAATGTGGGTGCTGTTCCTTTATGACTGGAATATCACAGGGATTCACCACCATCAGCCAAGGTGACGATTGTTTATCTCATCCCACAGGATCAGCTACCAGCTCTGAGAGCTTCACCTCTTTCTAGTCTGAGCTGAGTCAGGCAGGTCTGATAGAGGCACTTGGAAGGTGTCTCCTCAGAAACAGGTGCTCAGTAAAGAGATGCTCAGGCATAACTGATACTGTTTTTACCTCAAGGTTTTATTCAGTGCACGAAACGTTGCTGGAATCACAGTTTGGGTCTTTGCCTGCCTGGGTTGCTTTTCTTAAAACACTAGGTCCTGGATACTTCTATCCCTGTTTTTTCAGCAAATAACACAGGGCAGATAATCAGCTTTGACTGACATTTTGAGGCATTCTGACCTTTTTTGTGCAGGAAAATGTAGTGAGCATGAAGTGCTATCTCTTGCTGTGGTGAGTATGAGAGTGTTATCTCTTTCTCTCACTGCACCTCCTCAGGTGCAGAATAAATGTCCTGGATTCAGGTGTTCTCCTCCTTTAAAAGAGCCCCTTGGCACCTGATACCCTGGTGTACCTGTGTAAGAGATCCTGTGTTTATCAGTACTGCTCAGAATAAAGCAGCCCATTGTCCCTGGTGTAAAAGAAGTTATATATATTAAATCATTCACCAAAGAGGGTGGTTCTGGAAAAAAAAAATGTAGCATATATGAACATAATAACCAAGTATGTGTCCCACTATTTTGGGTTTCCTTTCAAGAGAAAACAGAAAACTGGAGATCATATCTAGACAAGAGCAACCTGTAGCCATTATAAAGAAAGGTGCTTTTCAAGGTCCATTAAGCATTAATCATACCTTAGATTAAGGGGAGAAGGAGGAACCACAGGTCTAAGATTGTTTAAAGGGTACATTTCATACTATTAAGAAATTTAAGACAGGGACAGGTCAGGCTGAGTTCTGTTTAATTTAAAAGATACTCATCTCAAGCGTTAGTCAGAAGTTTCAGGATACTGAAAGTCTTTCTTATAACAGTGCACACTGGAAAAAGTGAGGAGGAAGAATTTCAGGAGAAGAGAGAGGCATGCAGTCCTGACTCAGGTCTAGTTTCTTCCATTCCCCCCAGAAAAACGCAGCTTAGGAATCAATGCTAGTATTACTCTCACAAATGTGCAAGTTGCTCACCTAAAACACATATCTAACATACATTTATCCTACCCTAACTTGTCAGTTGACTTGCATCAGGGTGCACTGTCCTGGGCAAGTTCTGTTGTTCTGCAGGAGCATTTTTCTCTCAGTTCTTCAGCACCTGCACTGCTCCTTCAGGCAGTGACACTCTGCAGGTGTAACTGCACCCCTGCACACACTGCTGGGACCCCCTCGGGCACCAGGCACGTGCTGATATCAGATAAATCACTGCATTCTCAAATGGAAGCATTACTTCCTACTGAAAAGGGTCTTGCCACCTATATCACACAGTTTCCAGTAGTAAAAATTCGAAATACAACTACAGTGATGAAGTTCTTTAAGCTGGAGAGGGATTTTTGATAGGACAAGGTGGGATGGCTCTAAACTGGCAGAGGGCTGGGTTAGATTAGATATTAGGAAAAAATTCTTCCCTATGAGAGTGGGGAGGCCCTGGCACAGGTTGCCCAGAGAACCTGTGGCTGCCCCATCCCTGGAAGTGTCCAAGGCCAGGTTGGACGGGGCTTGGAGTAACCTGGGATAGTGGAAGGTGTCCCTGCTCATGGCTGGGCGGTGGAAGGTCCCTTCCAACCCAAACCACTCTATGATGCTACGATTCTAAATGTCTTTGACTGTGACAGGCAACAAACATTTTAGCCTAAATCTAATGGAGAGGATCTAATGATTTAGCACAAGATGCTGGCAGCCTGTTCAGAGCAACAGGTGAGTTATCCAAGAGCTCCAGCCACCCAAGCCAACTGGCACCCTTCTCCCTTCCAATTTCCACACAAAGCAATCACTCAGTCAGTCACCAGCTTGGACAAGGGCCCATGCCAGCTCTCCTGGCCAAGCACTCCAGGGCCTGATCCAAACCCCACTGGTCTCTGCTCAGCTCCACCCCAGCCTGAGCAGGCTTGGCTGCTGGAGCCTTCCCCAAACCCCCCATTCTCTGCAAAGACCTGACAAAAGTGCCCTAGTGTCGAGTGAGTTCCAGACTTCTGCTCCTTTGGATGGGTGAAAAAATCTCAAAGCAAGGTCAGGGAGGAAAATATCCCCTTTGAAACGGTAGGAGGTTTCTGTAGCACATTATCGTGTAATGTAAACAACAATGACACTACAGACAGCAAAAGTTTGCAGCTGTATTATAAACGTTCTTCCATCCCCCCCTGCCTAGGAATAAGTCATCCAAACAAGCCCTGGCAGTTTTGACTGCTCAAGAAACTTTATGGCTGAGAGCTGCACAGATGATTTACTGTCCCGTCCCCTTTCTCCCCTCAAGCTTGCACTAAAGTAGAACTTCACAATTGTTTAATGGGGGACAGCACACTCGCCTTTTCCTTGGGTTTTTTTTTTTTGCTTTTCCTTCTCATGAGAAAACTTGTTTTATAGTTTTCTTGTGAAAGAATTTGTGATGTCTGATTACAACACGGAGCTATAAATCCAAGTCTTAAAAAACAGCGTCTCTTTCTTAGGTTTTTCTTTTTTTTTTTTTGTGCTCAGCAATAACACACTTGTTTTAATGAGGCAACCGTCTAGGTATGAGAACACACGACTGCTGAGAGGGAGAAGATAAGACAAAGCACCCTGCTGCATCCCTGACGTAGTCCTGATGGATACTCTTCTAACAAAGCACGTAGCTGGTACTTAAAGATGTTTATAAACTTTAGGCCAGCCAGTTTCTGCTTGTGAAACAGCCTGAAAAATGAAGCCCAAGGCAGCCCCTGATGCACTGAGGTACTTCAGAGCAGATATAATTTCAAGTGCACTGCCTTCATTGGTCTGAGATTTAGTCATGGAAATACTACAAGACTCTTCACTTAGTCTATGAAAATAACATATGAAAAGTAATTGGTTTTGTACTAACATAAGTAGAAGACAACAACATCATAGAAATGCAACCACCACTTTCACAGGAACAGGTGTAAAGATAAATAAAATCTATGTGAGTAAATGGAACTCCCACCTCTGGTCTCACAACCTGAAACCTTCTAAACCCAGTGATTGTCTCACAACCACTGTGATGTTCCTGAAGCCAATTTATGCGCAGTCCTTCACCACAACAGGTCATCCCATAACCCGCATCTCTCATGTCCATCCCCTCGGGCCCTTTGATGACACCAACACCCAATCCCCTGAGAAGGGCACCACTGGTGACTGTCCCAGTGTGATGGTCTCTCTGGGGTCACAGTTGACGGGAGAGGGGGATGCCTTCAGGACACATCACTTGCCCATCCCCAGCCTTGGATTTGCCAAGTAGATTGGATGAGACACAAATCTTGCCCACATTTTGGGCTTCTCTCACAACAGATCCCAAAGTTTTTGCCCCAAAACTGTGCCCTAAGCACCTGCAGACCAGTCCCTTTCCCTTCTCCAGCTGCACCAGTTGGATCCAGCTGCAAGCCTGTGAGGCTGATTATTAAATCTGCTTTTTGCAGTGCCTGTAAATACAGGGCTAGTTTGAGTGTCATCAACATCTCCAGGAAATCCAGTAACTGAAGAATATTTGCTTAAGGTATGTGTTTGTGATCCACTAGGTTGCTTTGAAGGATCACATTTTTCATTATAATCTGCCTCCATAGTTGAGGAGATAAAGTGAGATTCAAAAGTTACATGAGGTATTTAAGACCCTTCATCAGCAAGCACATTCCCACAGAGACCAACCAAAACCAGTAAGGGACTGGGACCAACACTTCAACAAAATCCAGTATGCCCATCAGCACTATTTTGCTTTCCTAGACTAATATTCTTTTTTTCCAGTAGACAAAATAGGACTTAGCAAGAACAAACTTGAAAAAAAAAAAAGCTCCCTTCCTACATTAACTTATACACAAGAAACTCTGAAATGTGAATGTAAATGCTGCAGCTGGGATGGTGGAAGGACAAAGGCAGGAGGCAACATCTACCAACTCTATGGCTTAAAAATCAACCAAGGAAAATTTTCAAAGCCAGAAGAACAAGAAAACCACTTTCAAATCTTGTTTTTGATGATTTTCTAGTCACTGCTCCATCGACCATCCAGGCAGACCTGCACTGAAGCAGAGGTTGCCCTAACCAACAGTAATACTGCACAGTGCAGGGTGCCCTTCTTTCTTTTCCTCCCTGCAACTTTCTCATTATTGTTGAAATTTGTGGAACTTAATATTTTACAGCAAATTATTCTTTGAAAGGTGTAAGACCAATCACATATATATAAATTCAAGATGCAATGACTTTTCACACCACATATTACTAATGGTAGAATATTTTCTCTGTTTTTTCTGAAGAGGTGCAGCAAGAATTTCAGAGGGATATTCATTCAAATGAAAGTTCCATGTCTTGCAACATACTTTTCTATACCAGGAGAAAAAGAAAAGAAGAAAGTACTGCTGTACTCACAGCACCCAAGACTGCAGAAGAAAGAAGCTGGCCAAGACCTACATATTTATTTTGGGTTTCCACCCTCCCTTCATTTTTCACTGAATAAAATGCTTCAAATTCAGTGCAAAATATTTCAGCTTGGGTCCTGAAAACTGAAAAATCTCAATTTTCTTTTTTCCAATCTCAGCTTTTTTCCTCTCCCTTCTGTTATTCCTTTCTCTCTCCAGAAAGGATGAAATAATATGAGATACTAGAAACACAAGGAAGCTCATCTTTTTCATTTCTCTAAGATTTTTTAGTTGAAAAAAATTACAAACATTAGGATGCTGTGAAAGTGTGAAAGATTGAAGAGACCTGCTTTTAATGCTTAACCTCTAATTTAGAGCATTTTTAAAAGTCAAGTTCTTTATGTGTAGATACCTTTGAGTAAGATACAATCTCTCAAACAGCAGCCAGAGAAAAATAAAAGAAATATTCAAGCTGATTATTTTATTCAATGAAGTTTTCATTAATCTCTAAACAGCACTGAGGTCTTGGGGGAATAACTTGTTTATTTTTCCATTCATTGTGACAAATGGTTGACTACATCATGATTCTTGTTGTTGATACTAATAATTTATGTTTCAGATTAATATACTGCTGCTTTAGAAACAATGGGCCTGACCTTTTCAGTTAAGAACTATCAATGAAATAGCAGTGCTTATTTATTTAACAGAAAAACAGCCTTGTCTCTAATTTGCTTTGCTCAAGATAGAGCAAGATGTCAGCAGTGCTTCACAAACTGCACTTACATTAAAAACTCAGAGATACAAGTTAATCTAAATCAAGGTTTGAGATTTATTCAGAGAAAGAAAAAAACCCTTAAACTGCTTGAAAGATACTTCTGCTATATCAGGGCTTTTCCAAGATCAGCCTTTAAACTGAGTTTTCAGTAGCCTGCAAACAGGACTCCAATGATATTTACCTGTGACTCTGAACCAAAATACCAAATGACTTTTCAATTTCCCCATTTAAGATTGAATCCTTGTGAAACTTAAAGGAACTTTAAAATGAGGTCTCATACCTGGTGTCTGTATCTTAATTTTTTTTTTTTATTTTAAGAAGCAGCAGCTGGGGGACACAAAACACATGCACGATTTTCTTTTGAATTCAATAATTTTTTATCATGTTTTCTTTGGTACCTTAGAACTACATTCAGAACGCAGCAGAAAATGAAGAATCATGTGCCAAAACGCAATAGAGGCTGAGAGTGCAGGTACAGACAATCCCACAGGGCTTTGGAGAGCACTGAGATGTTCAGAGCAGAGATTCAGTATCTTGAAAAAAGAGCATCTCTAGTAAGCAATATAAGGAGAGGCTGCTTTCTCTCTGAGATGAGCCATGAGAGGGGACAGGGACATACATATATGTGTGAGTTTGGATCCCTATCCAGATCAGACTTTTGGCTGTGATACTATTGCCCATACACAGGAGTGGGTAATAATATGGATGATGGTACTTTCTGCAAGTTCATAATACTTAAACATTGTATTTTGTATTTATGTCCTACCTACACCAAATAAGCATAAATATAAATATAAATATAAAGAAATATAAATATAAATATAAATAGAAATAGAAATAGAAATAGAAATAGAAATAGAAATAGACTAGGTCTGGATTACCTAGGAAACCTCCCAAGCCAGCCACGTACAAAGTTAAAATTCCTGCATTAACGGATTTATCATGAGCTAAAATAAAACTAGTGCTTTTAAGAAAAAAATATATTGTTTCTATTAATACATAAAATACATTATTATTTTTAAAAAGCAATTTGCAAATAAATCAGGATTAAATATCTAAGGAGCCAGGGATACTGTCACTTTAGGAAACACTGTGACGGAAGAAACACCGCAGGCTGGGAAAAACCTGCCCGCTTCTTAGGAAGGGAAACCGTTAAAGTAAACAAGATTCTCTCACTCCAAAAGTATTTGAACAATGGATAGTTTCAGTTTAGCTGCTGAACTTTTGAAAGACTGGGTGTACTCATAGCACAAGGTGTACCAGCCCTGCAAAGCCATCCATCAAACCGAGCAGTTCTGCGCTTGCTGCTTGAGCTTTTTGGACTCCGGCTGCACAATTTTAAATCAGAAAGTGTCAGAGCTCTGGTTTGAAGCCTGGATCTGCAACCTTGAAAGCTGAGTATAATTTCCTGCATCCCACCACCACCATCCCCCGCACCTTTCATAAAACACACACTTCACTTTTACTCTGCGAGTGCCCCCAAAAACGCTGCAGAGCACATTTCTGGCTCCCAAGGAAAACATCAGGGAGTGGGTGTACTTCCTCAAGATTGTATTGTGCTTAAAGATAAGCCAAAGAGAAAACAAAGAGCACATTATAAGCAACTGGAATAGCAGCTTCTGAGGTTTCCAGTGCTTAAGTAAGTTTAAAGTAAAGTGGATATTAATGACAAACATTCACTTTCTTGATTAACAGCTCTTACCTTCGCCTTTCACTGGATGAATCTGGAGGGGACAGACCTTACTGATAATGCTGCATTTGGCTGTGTTTGTGAGGTTAGTGAGGTGAAAGTCAGTGATGCTGTGGTGCACAGCTACTGTAGGAGACACAACCTAGGATACAGATATAGGGATAAATTTACTGAGGTTTGTTGCTTTTCCAAGCATTCCAAGAAGGTGGTCCACTGAGTTAGGCAGGACATGCTCCAAATGGGAGCATATCATGCATTTACCTTCCTTGAATAAAATCTTTCATTATAAAGGAGTCCAACAGGCTGTTCTCAAAAAAGCTCTCCCACTTCTGATGTTTGCAAAAAGCTTCTGATACTTGGCAAGCAGAGCATCTCTGAGTTAGAAAAAGACCTTTTATTCATCTCATCAAATTCTTTTTGGTCGGTGTTGATATGAAATTGTTAAAAATCTCCATTTCCCTCCTCTAGCCTGCCAAAATAGCAATTAACTGCAAAAGGTGGCTGATTAAAGTCTCAAAGCAACACAGACTTTGGCATGATTTTAGCTTTAAGTGATAGTCTCTGCAAGTGAAACCATTTGTTTTAGATTCCATTTGCTGGAACACACAACGTAAGAGCAGCTTGTAACACACAGGGGAGATTAAGAGCAATGGTTTACAAAAGGACTATGCACCTATGAAGACCACATTCAAATCTGGGGGTTTTTTAAAGGAAAAAGGAAGTACCATAGAGAAGTATTCAGAACTTTACTATGAGGTTGTGTAGAATAACTTGGCACCAGGTGAATAATTGCTTGTTAAGGCAGCACAGAAATTCAGGGTAGTATGGCTCTAAGGGCTACTTGGCTAGGAAGTATAGTGACCCTAAAAGAGAGGATAAGAGTTCACCAGGTTGCTTTTTCCCCCAATATAAAAGTTTGGACAATTGTAGAATTACCACTCTGAGGTGGTGAGGATACACCAGGACTGACCTCTGAAGATAGTCTGTCAAAGCTGTCCCCAAATCTATATTAGCAGTGCACATGATGTAGCATTTGTCTAGTGACAACAACAAAGCAAGCAATGATAGATGTAGATATTTCTAAAATTACTGCAGAAATACTTCCCCTGAAGCACTTATCTGGCTAGTAATACCTCCAGGGTTTTAGGGTCTCTGGATCCATATTTGAGTTATACCAGGTACATGAAATTACATAAAAGTCATGGAAGTCACTCATCAGCCACTGATTTAAAAAAATTCACACATATTGGCAGGCACAAGATATGAAAACCCAACAGTCCAGAGCAACTGTGCTGCCCTGGGTTCAAACACAGGAAAGGATGAAGGCCCACAAATTGACTCTTATATTTACATTATTTACATAGTCTAAACCAGCACAGAAACATAAATCACCTGTTTTGGTTTGTTGGATTTTTTTTTAAGTAAGAGTTCAAAAATGCAAACCATGAAGAAGAAAAAAAGCAGAGAGAATACAAAACCAGTCAAATAATTTGATTACATGCCTTATGATTTCTCATAGTACATTTTATATCTCGTAATTCAGGTAATTAAGCATCAGATAATCCCCACAGGGTCTGCTTTGGCCATAATACAGGGATAATATTGTCACAGGAATGATTGAGAACAACTGGCATAGTGTAACACGTGGCTCTTTGCAGCCTGCCAGGACCCAAAAATGGGGAAAGGACCCAAAAATGCATATTTAAAATTAATGGCATAGGAAATGTAAAACAGCCCGGATTTAACTATGTTAGAAGGAACAAAAGGAAAAACATTACTAATAACCTGTGTTTCAAAGATCTGCTAGGCTGAGACAAAACCTGACTTTGAGAAGCAAGATACCACAGACAAGGAAAGAAGGAAAGTACTGGGATTAGAAGGAAAACACTTTGTCCCAACTACAAAAACGGGTTTATGTCCAAACATTTATCATGGGCCATCTAGGAAGACTCTTTCTTGCCACCACACACCAGTTCCCCTAGAAAGCCAAAATCACTGACATGATAAAAGATGCTGTATCTATCCTTTTTAGCAAATCCTAAAGAAAATACACCTCTATAAAACAGCGTTTAAATATGGTTGAGTTTTGAGTTTTCTTTGACACTCACTTGGTTCTTTCACATCTGGAAATTTTTCTTATTTCATCCTTTTGGATGACCTCCCATACTCCTAATTCTAAGAAGAATTTAGCACTTTTTCTTAAGATATCACTGATACTTTAGAATGATCATATGAGGACTTCAGCCTTCATCAGAAAAAAAGTCTTCTAAATGTAAACTCTAAATACCAAATCCCAGAATTTTAATAGAAATTACCTCAAATGTTAGCTGGTCTAGCAACTTGGTTAAATATTAGAGATAGGAAGGACAGACAAGAGGCTTAAATTCAGATTTAGCAATATTGAGCTGCAGATTTAACTTTTATTCTCAGAGTAGATAATGTCAGTTTTAACTTCAACACTGCACAGTTCAGATCCTCATCATGCCATAATGTAGTGACTTTGCAAAATGGTGTCCTTATAATAAGTATTCCTACTGAAAATATTTATATGAATGAGAATTAAAGTTATTATAAATCAGTTAAATATCTAAATCTAGTGTTTGGGGTTGTTTTGGAATTGGACTATCAGTAAGAATTGCTTTGAGTTACTGAAAAAAAACAAGATTAAAGATAGTATGCAGAAGAAAATTCAGGTTGGCAATCAGAAGCCACACTGGGATTTGCCATAGCTTGAAACCAGCTAAGAAAAAATGTCCAAAGCTCAGCTTGAAGGCCAGTGGAGAGCTGAGCATTACAGAAAAAGGCTGAAAACTGCTGGTCAGCTTGCTAAATGCAGCTCATCCAATATTCCCTTTACATTTCCATGCACCACAAACATCAGCCTAGACCCCCTGAATGACTGTTCTGAGCCTCCCCAGTTCCTCCCAGAGGGATAGTTAGAGCCCCATCTCCTCCAGGAGATACATGGACAAGTTCCAGTCAGCTCCCCTAACAAGCCTGGTCAGAGCTGGCAGAGGTTTTTAAAGGCATGGCACATCTGCACATCTCCTGTGGAGAAAAGGTCTTTTGTTCAAAGCTCTGTTGCCTCTTCTTCCTCTCTCCAGTTATCTGCACAGGGCTTTAACTCATGGTGTGTGTGCTCTTTGCACATTTCCTCTGCTTAGAGAAAAAAGAAACCAAAACCCCTCCAAAAAAAAAAAAACAACCAAAAAAACCCCACACCCAACAAACCCACCACTTTTATGGCCATAAGCCAGGTCTTACACTAATAATGAGATTTGTATTAAAACCAGCAGTCTGGTCCCTAGATTCCTAGTTTCTAGGGTCCTGTGATGTACAGTATGGCCACAAGCTATGCTACATTTGGGTTGCAATATTATCTTATTTCACAGGACAAAGACTGAATGTACCTTCTCTGCCTTGATCTGGGGGTTCCATTTTGCTACATATTTATTTCAAGTCCCAACATAGCACAGAAATGGCAAAAAGTAGAGGCGAGGATTAAAATCACAGTATGGAGGGGGAAATTTGAAGTGGGATCTACTCAGGAGAGGCTTTCAGGAAGCATAAAGGAATGATCAAGGTATGGAACTTCCTCAGGACTTGGTTTGCTAACGTTATCACAGGTTGGTGAACATGAGGTATTAAAAACAAACAGATCCTTTAGCCACGTGAACAGATTCCAGGAAAAATCACCCAAACTGAGCCTCTGCACGTGGCAGATTTCACAGCTCCACGTTGCTGCTTGTCCCACGTGGGCAACTCCAGTGTGAGTTAGAAAATATCCACCTCTAGAACCCCCTCCTTAATAGTTATTCCAATGACTTTATTCCAATGGCTTTATGTGAGTAGGGTGGCATTCCTCATTTTAACTTCCTCCATAGCAAGAATCAGACTTTTGGACATAGAAAACAGCAAGATTCAGCCTTTAGAAGTTTGAAGGAAAGCAAATTTAGGGGAAAGCCACTGAGAATGGAGCAGAGAGACAGTGGTGGTGATTGCTGCACCTAAACGTCAGCAGCATATCCCTTCTCTTCTCAGGTATCCTTGCATGTATTCCTGCAGGAGTCCCCATCCCCATGCTCAGCTTTCCAAGGAATGATGAGAAGGAAAGGAAAGACAATTACAACTGCTAACCTCCTCTGTGAAAGAATTTTAAGAATTCAGGCAGATATTTGTCAGAAACAAGCCAGAGAGTTTAATTTGGGACGGGGAAAGGAGAATGGTCCCAACCATTAGTGAGGTCTCAACAGTTCTTGAAATATAAAGAGAAAAAAAAGAAGGGAAAAAAATGAAAAAGAAAAAGAAAATAAAAGGACCTGAAGGACACAGGTTTCAAAAATAGCTCACATATTTTTCTATTTGCCTATAGTAAGTACAAACCACAGGAGCAAGTTGAAACCCTACTTTTTTCTTTGCCCAATTATTCAAGTGAGGCAAAAATTTTCCCTCTCCAAGGTGAATAAACTTCAGCCATAAGTAAAGTCCTGCTTAAATATTGACACAGACCAGTATATTCTCCACTACCCACTGTTTTGTTAGCAATTAAAGTATTAGATAACCAGGCACATGTACACAGCTGGATGAAGAAACCTCAAATTTCTGAACAGCGTCCCAGTTTCAAGAGTCGGCGTGGAGTCAAAATGACCTTTATCTTGCCAGTGTTAACAAATTTAGATTAAGTACACAGATACAAAATTCCTTACGTGATTTATCGACTATGTAATGCTAATTTTTGTGCCCATACCATTTGTACAGGCTCATTTTACTAGGAACTGTACGAAGCAACGTGCCAGGCATATGGCAATATTGAAGATGAATGGGGTTGTCGGTTTTTTTCTTAGATTATTTCCCCCCCACACACATAAAATAACCTGTGAACACTCTGATAATTGGAAAAGCACACAGTTCACCTTGCAGATCAGATTGGCAGAGGACTCACCAAGATGTTGCAGAGGAGACAGGCTGAGGTCTGGAGCGAGTGCACTGCCGTGAGTGGAGTCCCCGTGGGAAGAAGGAACTGCTTGGATGCTGCCTACGGGCTGAGACCTGGGTCCATTGGTATTTCTGGGAGAGAGAAAGACAGATGGGAACAGTAAGTTTCATTCTGTAAGTCAGAAAGGAATGGAAAAGCTAACATTGAAAACACATATCTGTCCTGTTTTATTTAAAGCAATGCTAGGCACAAAGGAACCGCCATCGAGATGTAGGTAAAAGTGAAACTCAGAATATTGCTCTCCCTTTCCTATGTTTAAAGCTCTTGTTAGAAGCCCTGCCATAACATGAAATTTAAAAACAAGTGCATCTATTTCTAGATGTCCACCAGCAGAACTTCGGTTACATTTGTATTTGTCTACGCACATCTACATCTTCCTGTTCAGTGTTCTGAGGAAATTACATTTTCATTTGTAGGTTTAGTATGGCAATGAGGATGGAACAATATCAGTCTTCGTCCAAAAATAAAATTATTTTTAAAGGTTTCTACTTTCACACCCTCCACACATGCCTTATCACCCCAACATCCCTGTTCACTGCCCACCAGGTACACTGGTGCAGCATTTTGCCATGGTCTGCTAGAAACTGGATTAGTGAAGTCATAAAAGTTATAAAACATAAAGCAAAAATGTGGGTGCAATCACCATCCAGACCCATGCCTGTAGAATGGGATTCTCAAAGAGCCCTTGCAGTAATTAGGTGATTGCACACCACTCATTGCAAAGGGAAGCCTGCCAGCTGATCTGATGCCTCACTACAGCATAAAAAACCTCCTTGTATTTCAGAATAATTCATCTGACCCTCTCAGCCTTAAAGTCTTTGACACAACACCAGTGTATAAAACCCTACTGAAGCTCTATTTCATGGCATATTACTCTTAGAGAGCAGCAGCAGCACTGTAGTTCAAAGTGGCATATTTAACCATACTCACAGTGATAAGGAGGGGCAATAGTAAATAACACTCATATCATGATAAAAATAAGGTTTTTAACTAAAGTGCTTTTAGTAGCTGTCTTTTGTAGGCTGGAACGTGCTGCTGCACTGACTCTCATTTCTATGAAAACTCAGAATAATTATTTTTAAAATTAACCAAACACAGGTTTGTATAAAGAGAAATCATTGAAGTATACAATTCCCTGAGTACAGCTGTGAGGTCAGGAGGTCAGACACATGCTGTGTGCCAACAGCAAGAGGTTAGAGCGGATTTTTAAATCCGTTATGCTCAAGAGTATGTTCAAAATCGTGAAAAAAGGTTTGCTTCTTACTTGATATCCTCACAGCACATAAAAATCCTGAACTCTAAATATAGATTTGTATTAGAAGACAGTTTCTTTTTTCTTTTTATGACAAAATTATTGTGTAATCAAATACCACGACCAGATACCACGAGAATAACTTAATGATGTAGGAACACGAGCTGGCACAAAACAAAGTACAGTTCACAACCTTGGGCCGTGTAAATTGATGCAACTTCCTTGGTTATCCATTTATATTCTTTTATTCATTTACTTTGGTAATTCAGAAACTCAATTTAAGATTTAATATGATCTCAGGAAAGAATCCATAAGCCTCAAACATCTGCAGTGATGGTCAACTGATCAATACAATGATGGCATTCACATGAATTTCAGCAGAGCACAATTGAGGGCTTGTGCTTAGTGCTGGGATATGTGTGATAAAATATTTTGGTTGAAATCACTCTCTTCTGAAAGGTAAACCTAATCCAGCAATTTGGGATTCTGGCTACTCCAGAAGGATAAAGGAAAACAGATTTACCAGACTGCATCTGGGAATCTCAGCTTCTGGCCTTAGGACAGTCAGCTATTCTAGATAGTCACGTTTATCTCTTGGTTTAGGAGCTTATTTAGGAGTTGAATGAACCCCTTGATTGTTGAAAAGAATGTTTGAGACAGTAAAGTGCTTGACAGGTTTAACTTTTCCTTGAATGCAGAGACTCCATGAACAGATTAGAACCTGTTTGGATGCTCTCCATAGTGAAACCACAACGGGATTTCTTTTCTTGTACTTCATTATTGTCCTTCTTTCATCAATTGTTCACAGAGCTGCTAAATACTCTGTGCTAAAGCCATTTTATCTGGCACTGCCTCCCCAGTTATATTTTCCAGCCACTGCTACCAGCTTGCTGTGTCCCATTCCCTTAGAGCAATACCCACATTCACCATGGATGTGAGACAACCTGGGGGAGAAACCCTCAACACAGCTTGGACACAAGCACACAAATATCATCTACAATAACAGAAACTCTCATCAGTGTCAGCAAACAACCTGCTGTAGAGCCCCAGGTGCCCTTTTCCACTCCCATCCCATCACCTGACACCTCCCTCTCCTTCAGTATCACATACTGATTTCAGTATTGGTGTGATCACTCTCTGGATGAAATCCAACCTTCAGCAAAGAGCAGGAATAAATACATTTCCTATGACTTCCCTCCCCAAATTAAGCTTCTACTATGCTTATGAGGCAGCACTATTCCCTTCCTCATTATCACTGTTCTGATCAGACAGAAGTGCTGCACTCACTTTTTTCTCCACTCTTTTTGGAGAGTTGGGCAAGTATCTGTGATACAAAAATAACAAATACAAAACTTAACTTCTGCTGAAGCAAACTATTTCCAAGGTTGCTTTTATACATGGTCAGGGTTGATAAGACTGCAACACTCTCGGTGTACGAGGTCCAGAAAAGTGAAAACAAAGCCAAAGTAAATTCAGTTCAAAAAAATCCAAGCAAATATTCACGGAATATTTTGGCAAATATTCACCAGGTCCGGTCTGCTTCACATTTTTAACCTGTGTCCCTTTCACGTTGCCAAACCGATGAGACAACATCTTTGTAATACACAAAAAAACCCCTCCAGAATTACTTGCCAACCGCTCAAAATGATTTGTTTGTATTTGTTTCTCCTCCTTGGGACAACTTTGGCTTGAGCACTGTTTGCATCAGCAGGGAGGTGGGCCCAGAAGGGTAACCCAGATCTGTGCTAAAGCTGGCTGTGCTCCTGTCCCCAGGGACATTCCTGTTCCACCGCCCTGCTCCACATGGGGCAGCAGAGCTGGAAGGGAGAGGGAACCTCTTCACGGAGGAGTTTCAGAAACTGCCCATTAAAATGAACCAGTCGGATATCTCTCCAGTCACATCTCCCAAGTTTCATTCCCACAAAAGCTCTTAGGAAAGAGTGAACACTGCAGTTCTGGCTGCACTAATGAGTGTCAGACTTATCTGCAGGCATAATGTCCATGCACCTCGTCAAACTCGAGGCAGGAATTAAAAATCCAGCAAAAATTAGTTTTGTCTTGTCTTAGATACCTGAAGTACAAAACAAGTGGCCTATAGCCACTGAAATAATACTGCTGAGAAAGAATAAGAAAAATAGCATGTTTTATCCTTTGATAAATAACTTGCAGTATGATCTTAGAGTTACTTAGAGTTAGCAGGAGATAATCCTTCCCCTTCTGCATTAAAACATGCTTGCTCCCTCTCCACATCCTCACAGTTTTGAATACTTTAGAATAAATAGATTGTTCAGCAGGAGATAAAATAAGGACAACACCTTCAAGTTATAAGTCTGGTTTATAACCTTAACCATTTACTTTTGCAACTACACTCTGTTATTAATGTTCCCTGATCCCAGTTTGCATGCCATGTTATAATTAAAAAAAAAAAAAAAAAAAAAGACAACTCAAGAAAACCACATACCAAAAAGCCTGTCAATATTGTGACAATTGGATGCCTCTTTAAACTCCCAAAAGTCCTTGCTGGAGTTTCTTTATCGTTGCTGGCAGAGAGCAGGATGCTTCACCCCCTGGATGCTTTTAGACTTCCGAATTTGCTGTCATTCTCATTGCATTATGTACCAAGTTTGTATTACTATATCTGAAATTTAAAAAAAAAAAAAAAAATTGGTTTTAGGCATCCAGATACCCTGCTGGTCAGATGTGCAATTTGAAAGTAAACATCCAATGAGAAGAGTTTATCTAAAGGCAGCTCCAGTAAGTTTGCATTAAATTAGGGGTATTTTGCATGTACCTCTTAGAGCCTCAGCGTCAAAATTACATTTTTTCTACATTCATTTTCCACTTTATGTAAAGCAGAATGTTCTACAGTGATCAAATTGAAGAGCCAAACTTTTCAGATAGAAACAAGAAGCTGCTGTGCTGTGGGTAGAGATTACTTCTACCCCAAGAAGGCAATTTCTCCAGGCAACTAATTCCAGCCTTATCAATTAGCTCTTGTGATGGAAGGAATTTTATCTAGTGGAAACTGGAGAGAGATCTGGTCTGAAAACTCACAGTATTTTGCCAGTGAACTCATGGTAGGGACACTACTGTGCATATCCAAGGTCTCAAATTATCTGAATCTTAACTTCTCCAATCAAGCGTAAATAAAACACGACAAAAATTGTCTAGCAAGTTCATGAGTCACAGAATGGTTTGGGATGGAAGGGACATTAAACATCAACTAATTCCAACCCCCTGCCACAGGCAGGGACACCTTCCACTAGCCCAGGTTGCTCCAAGCCCCGTCCAACCTGGCCTTGGACACTTCCAGGGACTGGGCAGCCACAGCTTCTCTGAGCAACCTGTGCCAGTGAGTGCTTGTGTTTTTTTAATTAGATCTCTGTTTTAGGACAAGTTAAGAGCTCAATACATTTGAAGGAGTAAGCCCTCATTTAATGAGCAAGTCATCCAAAATCTTTCTTTACAGTGCATTTTTCAGTAAGTCTCATTAGAGGAGCCGAGAAGAAATTAATTTCTCTTGCAGTAATGGCAAGGATGTTTTGGTAATACATGGAGCTCATAGGAACCCTTCATAAAGCATGGAATAAAAAGGGAAACAGAACATTTTTGTGCTCTATTTGCATAGCTAAGTGACAGATGTACCAGCAGCAAACTGTATTGGTCAGAGAAGGCTGAGCTCAAGTGGGTCTTTTTCATTGCCTGCCAAAATAGAGCCGCCTTGAAACGCTCCTGTAGGAAATGGAAGAATTAGAAGTGTCTCTCTGAATCCTGCTGTTCCAGCTGCTTCTCAGACTTTTGACTTCAAACTACAATCCAGCTGCTGGTATTTTCATTCCAATTAAGTTTTGAGTGTTTTTTAAACAAAATATTTTCATAGAGCGACTATTAAGCGATTTCATCATGATCTGATTTCAAACAACAAATGCTTACTGAACTGCAGAGACGGAGCCTGAGATATGAAGAAACGTGTGTTTGGAGATTATAAAAATGCTAAAAGGATTTAACTTGGCAAGCAGAAGCCTGAGAGCTCAATTTGACTCAAGGGATGCCAAAGTATTGAGGGCTGTGGTAAACAGTAACCCAGACCTCCTCCAGAAGCTGTCCATTAATAAGGGACCTGAGGGACACATTAGAAAATTAACTATTGGAAAATTTAAAACAAATCCAAAATCCAGCTGAGTGTGTGCAGTGTCCAGGTTATATGGTCAATGCAGTAGCTGTCTTTAGAGGATCACACTGTAGAGACACTGGAAGTGGGGATTTTGTTCCAAAATAAAAGTGAGATGCATTTTTTTAAGAGGTAAAGTGGCAGCCAGTAAGACCAGCATGAAAGCTGCTTGCTACTGCAGCCAGAGGTGCTGATGTGTGGTCAGGAGCTTTAACCTCTGGCTGCAGCAGCAGCACCAGGGGAAGAAGCAGCTGTGGGTGGGGGGTACTGCAGCAAAAAAGAGAGAAGGTGCTCACAGAGAGAAGATGAATCTTACAAAGAAATGTTCCTCTCAAGGACACGGATTTGGAGTTGTAGTGCCTTTCTCCAAAGTCTCTCAGCAGCCCTTCTGGAGACAGCAAACTGCCCCAGGTACTGAGCACCCTCAGCAGCAGCTGCTGGATTTGGTGGTCCAAGAATCTGGACCAGAATTGCAACCAGCAAACCTCTTATCGCAATGTGAACACTTATCATACCACAAAATTACCACAAGATTTCAGAGAATCCAACATCTCTCTATTAATTACGGGGAAAAGATCACAATCTAGATGTCCATGGCCATTCCATCATCAGAAGAATGTCGCTGGCTCCCTTTCTCAGAGTGGTGTGCTGAAGTCAAGCATCTCACCCTCCAAATACTCCTCGCCTTTCAAAGAACAGCATAAAGTGGGGATTTAGAGACGGAGACAACTTCCTCACCACATTACTCTGGCACCATAAGAAACTTAATCATGTGGCTGCTGGCAAAAGGCCTACTTTTAATGGCATCAAATACACATGGACTTTGTTGAGACAGATCCCTGTTACTTTTTTATGGTGGGTTTTGAGTGCTGGCTCAAAACAGAAGTATTTTAGGTAATGATGGGCTTGTAAGGAAAAACAAATATGCAAAAATGGATACTGGCCTTCACTGACTATCATACACAGGATTAGGTGCCAGAAACCCAAAAAGGTTTATTAAGTGATCTAACACAGAAAAAGGAAAAAGACAAAGGCTTATTTTCTCTCTTAACTTTGCTTATTTCTATGGAAGTCGAATCCCTTCTTTTTTCATTGCCAGAATTTTTTCATTGTCAAGATGTTTTTCATTGGGTTAAAAAGCTCTGGGGACATTGTATGTATAGGAATATATTCTTTATCTCTTTTATAAGAATTAACCCAATATTTGGAGTGCATATGAGCACAGGAACTAATATCTGAGTGTCTTTCTCTTTTCATATGACATGAAGAGCACACAGTAATTTACACATGCTTGTAGTTATAACAGATATAACAACAATATTGACATTTGTTAATGTGTGTAAGCCCAAGGAATACCAAGCATTTCTCCTCAAAGGATATTCAGTGGATGGAAGAATAAAAATTCATATTTTTTTCAGTTGCTTTGAGGAAAAAGGATCACACGCAATAGCAAATAAATAAATAAATGAAATTAAGCTGCTTCTACTTGATGGTAGTCAACTTCCTTGAAGTCAGTTGGTGGATTATGTCTTTACATAGAAATACTGTGGAAATCAAGTCCTCCAGAGCTGTTTAAGAAAGAGTTTACAGATCCAGCAGGGAACTTTGTCATGTTTGTATCATATCTCTGCTGTTAATTAATGAAGTGGGAATGTTTCCCCCTGAAAAGGAACATACCATTCATGACTGCTGTGCTGCTCAGAGTAAAAGCAGACATTGAGCCTGCAGAAACCAGGCAAATTTAGTGACTTACCACTTTGTCATCTGATGCTCCTTTTACCCCCACTTCTACCCCAGGACCTAAAGTAAATCCCTAGATGCTTGTCTTTCCCTTGGTTCTTTATTTCTTAAAAAAAAAAAATCCCTTTAAACCTTCTGGGTGTAATTTTAGAGACTGAAAATACCTTGGAAAAACCTGGAAAAACAGCCATCTTTTCTTTGTTTTCACTCCAGGCTTCTCGAAGCCCTGACTCTAATGACGTTTGAAAAGGATCTGGAAATTTCAGCTGAACTGATGGATTGTGTTTAATTGCCTTTTGGTTTCATCAATGCAGAGCCATAAATCTACTGCTTGTCAAACAGAGGGAGTTGATTAATGGAGCAATGGCTGACTAGTCGAGTTACAAAGAATCTCCACTAAATATGAGTCTTTGAGGATGTATGTTTTTTAACTACTGATCTAGGGTGTACCAAAATCAGGGTAGGAGGTGGTGGAGACTCCAGCAAGACAGACAACGAATGTGGCTCTACAAAAGCAAGGCTCTGCTGCCTCTTCCCTCCTCATCTGCCTGCAATGAGTGAAAAAAAAAGCCTGAGGAAAACCACAGCAGATTTTTCCCCCTTGTTTATTGCAACACCGAGGAAAAAGGGAGCTCAGCACACGTACTGTGTAACTGTGAATTCAACAGTTACATACACAGAAAAATAGAGATTACAAGATCTGAGTCTGGATCCAAGTGACATCCTTCATATTCAGGGCACTCACTATCACAGGAGACACCAGGTATGAAATTCTGGAGGGATTTTAAGGCTGGTTGGAAGCATCCTGAATGTAACTGTTGTTTCCCAGCTATTAAGCCAGATGAGGATCCAGAGCATTTGTGAACAATGGAGCAAAAAGTCAAATGAGGAGCAAGCAAATGCTGCCAAATAATAAAGGAAAAAAACCCCACACTACTTTTAACTCACAATGAAAACATTTTTTCCTTCACCATTTTTATCTGGTTAGTAACATTTTTTGTGACTCTTCCAGAACCTTGTCATGATTATGTCTATTATGTGATTACTGAACATTTATATGGCATTACCTTCATGACTTAGCAACCTGTAAGGCTGGACCTACAACAAACCTTGTACAAATCTAGTCTGCATACATAATTAGAAATAAATATACTATTCTGACTGAAAAATAGTATTCAAGTGCTACTTACCTTTAAAGAACACATCAACAGATTCTTCATTGACCAGCTGATAAGTAAGCATTACATCTCCTCTGACATGAACAAAGACTTGGATTACATCAGCTGAAGAAGTCCACCATTTGTTACAGCAGCTGTCAGGGAAAAAAGCCTTGGAAATTTTAAAGGAGAGGGAAAATATGAACTTCAAAAACTATATAGGCAAATTTTTATGACTTACAATTCCCAGTAGAAACGCAAAATGATCTGTTTTTCTCTCAAACCTGTAACATGAAAAATGCAAACAGTTTAAAAAAAAAAAAAATCTTACCGAAAGGTAAATGAAATCTCTACTCAAGAAAACTAGCGAGAGGGGGTATTCATGACATAAAATGCTTTGGGAGGTTTGGAGTGCCAGGCAAGTTGCCCACTAGCAGTTCTGCTCAAAACCATCAGCAGCTGCACAGGAGAGAAGCACACAGGCACTTGGGGCAGCAGGTCTTGGGGCTGATGGGGAGAAAATGAACAGTCTCATAAGGAAACACCTTGAATTAAGATCCAGTGCCAGCTGTGCAAGTTCTCTTCTCTCCCCTCCTTTCTTACTGGTTGTAGACCATGGCTGAAGGCCTCTGTGTGCATCTTCTATCAGCAGGAAGGTCGCACCAAAAGGTTCCTCGTCTTCAAACTAAGTTAGCACCAGCAGAAACTGCACATTGAGGGCTCTGTCCTGTCCACTCCAAAACCAGCTGGTTGAGCAAAAGAACAAGGGTCTCCTTCTGCCACAGTGCTTCACTGCTCTCCTCATGAGACCTCATCACAGCCCGGCATTTCCTCAGGAGCTTTCGTGCTGGTAAACTGTTCTCAAGAGCTCTTGGCACTTAGGATTTGGCACATAACACTTGAAATTCAGGCACCTTGCTAGAAGATGCAGCTCCATTTACTCCAGTGCTGTCACAGTCACTCTGTCCAGCCCTGGGTGTGGCTGCTACTCTGAACACCCAAAGCATCATTGCCACTTACTGAATTTAGCCATACAGCAGTGTTCAGCTGGCAATTTGCGCACCTCTGTGCCAACAAACTTTTGGAAAAGAAAGCCCTGCCTGCTGCTGAACAGCCCTAAAAAAAAATCTCACATTAGGTTGAGATGTGGGAGGGGGCTTAGACTAGGAAACTGAATTTTGGGGCTCTCAAACCATGACAGCCAGGGAAACATGTCTAGACAGAATGTTGTACCTCGGCTACCTTCTCTCAGATGTCTTTAAAACAGTCCTTGGTCGTATTGATTTTTTTTTCCATAAATTGTATTTCACATAGGTTCCAGTGTAATGGGCCATAGATTTCCCCAGACAGAACTGACACTAGGGCTCTCATCTGATGTCCTGTCTCTACCTTCTCCTTATTGCCTCAGACAATTCAAACGCCACAGCAGAAAAGATGAGTTGCTCCTCTGCCACAAAGAAATACTAGTCATCCCTGGAAATCCTTTGAGGCTTTGGAAAAGCTTTCCCAGCAATTCATTAGCACACAGTGCTGGGCAGTGGAAATGGTACCAGGCTCCTTACAAACCATCCCAAGATATCCTGGCCCCTGGCCTCACTCACAGCCTCTGGTGGGAGGGGACAACAGCGGGTACATCAGGAAAAAGCCTGTCAAAATATTGGTAGGCAGTCTGAGCAATATAAACACCTTTGATACTTAAAAGTGTATTCTTCAAGGAAACCTCACCTTCAGCCTGAACTGGAAAAAAAAACATTTTAAAAGTGCAGTTATTTGCAGTACCTGGATGTCACTTTGAGTTATTCTAACCATTCTGTTTTGATAAAATCGAAATACTCCATTCTTACTTTGACTTTATATGCTATTGTCTGCTACTAAATAGCTGCAACATAAAAATTACTTCATTTCTTCTGACAAGACAACTATGACAGGGTCATGTCATTCTGATAAAGTCAAAACACTTCATCTTCTGCAGGACACTCATGCTTTAGAAAGCTTTTGACCAAACAGTGTTTTCCACTGCATAGGAATCCAATCACAAAATTTTTGGCCAGTTGTGATAATCAAAGCAAGCCAGAACCTGATTTTTAACATCCTTAATAGAGGGGGACATCTCCCTTGTTAAGTGCATCACTAAATTGAATTTACTGAACAATACATCCCACTGACAACCCCAACACGTGCCAGCGCAGCTTTCCAGAACTCTGCTGCAGATCTGGGTTACCTTTGGCCAGTAACACAGATTTGCAAAACCACAGAGAATCTGGAACCATCACAGAATCAACTGGAAGGGACCCCAGAGACCGTCTGGGCCAACCTTGTGTTGAAAGCAGGGCCACAGACGAGGTTATCCACAGCCCTGTCAAGCCAAGTCTGGAATATTTTCATCCAGGTTTCTCTAGGCAGTTTATCCCAGCATCTGAGTGGTCCCAAAGTGAAGAAATTGCTTCTAAAATTCACACAGAAATACCCTGAAGCAACTGGCGGCTCTTCCCTTGTTTTCTCTGTGCATTCCTGTGAAGAGAATGGACCATGTCCAGCTTCTCTCTCCTTTAGGAGTCTTACAGGAAATCCAGTTAACAGGCAAACCTGGTAAAAGGGGACAAAAAAGAAGACTTGCTCCACAAAGTCTAGTGCATTTAAGCTGCTTGGAACATTCAGGACTCCCAGTGACAAAAGCTCAGAAGTACAAAGACACACAGGACTTTCCAAGCACAAATTATTGGAAGTAACTTATGCCTCATGAAAACAAATTCATAGCATTTATTGTGGAAAAATCAATGAAATTTTTCCAATTATTAGATCAAATTATGCAGCTACAGAACTTCCTGATTACAGAATGAACAGATGACCTTTCAAAAACAAGTGCTGGTTGGTTGGCTTTTTCCCCCCCTTCTATGGTTTTTTTTCTTCTATGAATAGCAACTTTTTTACCTCTTTTTTTTACCCCCTCAAGTATGTTAGGCTGCTTAAAAAAAAAATGCAAATGAAATTAAAACACATTAAAGTCTCTGGGAGGTTTGCTAATGGATTTGTCTTCTAGTAGTTCTTTACCTTTCCTGAACAGGCATTGATTTGAGCAGCCACTTCCTGGACTAGAGAAAATCTCCAAAACTTATTATTGGGGATCTGCAGGACGTGAACTTTCCCATCACAGATTTGGAGGGCAAGAGGAAACATGAAAACCAGCTGCCTGATAGATTTTGCTCAGTGCTGAGCTACAGGAGAGGACGTTTGCTCCAACTGGCACTGGAGCTTTTAGGGAAGAATTATTAAAGAGAGCATTTTACTCTAACACCTTGATCAAGACAACTCTTAACTTTCTCTTGGTTTAATTAATTACTTAGAGATCACTGAACCTTTCACTAAAATGATGGTCTCTAAACCTCAGGGTTTTGTGGTGCTCTTTTCTCAAGGGCTAGACATGAGAATTACTGGATTGAGCACACAGCTTTGCTCATGTTACTCCCATAAACAGAACAGTAAACTTATTTGTCTTTAAACAGATTCGAAACTCAAGATACAGTTCAACTCTTACTTTTGCAAAAGCATAATGAAGCAGATATTGAATGGTATTAAATCATCAGAAAGACAGAACTGATGCTATACTCTTACCTGATGGATAGAGCCCATACTACTTGCTATACTGTAGTAAAACAGTGGAAAAACCCCAACAAAACAGGCAATAAGAACTTGTTTATGGACTTGAGCAAAAACAAACATTATTTCCAGTCATATTTTCTCAAATATTATGCACAGTTGATTCAAATCAATATTTTAAGGGGGACAAAAAAGAATTAGGTGCTGCAGGAAATTGATTATCCACAGAACATAACCCTCATTATCCATATCAATATAAATCCATTTCCTGAAAAAATGCTACTCTTCATTGCCAGGGTTTTCAGAGAAGGAAACTGGTCACCACTCAATGGACAAGAAAATCTCCACATAGCAGAAAAGAATAAAAATAATCCAAGGATTACACTATAAAATCAGGGAAATGGTGTAACACACCTCAGCCAACATCTGTGAAAATGTGAGCTATCACCAAGGTGCAAATCTAACTCTCTGAGAGCTAAAAAACGAACAAAGGAAAAGCAAACAAACTGTTTAAAACAAAATCAGGGTAATCAAATAAATGAAAATTATTTAGCAGCACCTTCCATCATGTTACATACTGTTACTTTAAAAAGATATCAAAATAAGAAAGATGCATTTAAATCCATTTCAGTACAAGCAGAGTAAGGTTCAAGATCTTCTGAGAGCCTCTAAAAGAACCCTATAAAACCAGACATGTGTAATTATGAATATTGTGCTTTCTGCCCAACAGTAGCCACCATTGATGCTAATTAATAGATGTTTTTGGGAAAAGGAATATGTTTTTTAGTGAAGTCAACGGGAATTTTGCAATTAGATAATTCTTAGTAGAAAAATCTAGTTTTTAACACGAACTTTTTGAGAAAGTTTCTTGGGATTGGTATGGGATTTTTAGTCAAAGCAGAAAGAGACAAAAAACCCCGAAAGAACAGTTTAGAGTCTGAAGAACTTTTACAGCACATGGTGGAAGACCACATCCAAAACCTCTTTTCTGGTTAACCTGCAGCAATATGCCATAAAGTCCCCATTTCTGTCTCAAGCACTAGCTATTTTGGTGTGTCCTCCTTCTGTTTTCAAGTAAAAAACCAAATAATAATAATAAAAAAACTTTTATACTCTTTCCATGTTGTCTCTTTCCATCTGTTACGATTTTTTTTTACTTCTCCCACACAAATGGTCCTTCAGCCTCTCCAGCATGAATCAGAAATCTCACTAATTAAAGGACATAGCCTGACTAAAGAAAAAGAGAACACATTTTATGTCTACATTAGGAGCACTTCAAACCATTTTCCACCAAAGACTGTACATATGTTTACTCAAAGAACCCATGCTATTCATAAGTGGGTATTTTACAAGACAGAGGCAAAAACACTATTCCTGAAAGGATTGCTTTGTAATATAGGATCTATGATAAGGTCAAAAGGAAGCATTTCTGGACGTGTTCCATCACTTGATGTTCAGGAAACCATTTTGGATGACACAAAGGATTAGGAAAAATAAGCTGCATGACATTTATTTTGTAATTTTAACATTAAGATCTGTAGAAACATTTTATTGTCAGTACAAAAGTTAACAGATTTTAATACTTATTTTACCCAATTTTAAAAAAAAAAAAATTATTAAAAAAAAATAAAACAAAACAAACACACCACCACATAAAACAGTGTAATTTGCATTCATATTCCATGGCCACATCAGTGTGAGTGTTCTGAAAGTAAAAACACGAGACTTCCGTAAAAAGATACAAACAACAGTGATATTTTAGCAGAGGCCAGTGCTATACCTACTGTTATGGAATGGATCAGAAGGAAATACTGGAGTCAGCATGAATTAATCCCTTAAAAAGACGCTGATATTCCTATGGCAAATTGTCATTATAAACAACTTCTCTCTCTTTTTAACTTAAGTTACAATAGAGGGATAGTCTAAAAGGCAAAAGATCCAGGCCAAAAGATCTGGAACCTATTATCCAACTCAGGGAAGAGAATTGTAGTTAATTTGATGCATGTGCAACTCAGGGTAGAGGCTCAATCCCTTTTAGAGCAGCATGTTCTGCTATGGTTATAGACAACTTCATGTCTTTCCTTTCTTTAAGAACCCTTTTTAAAATTTTCTTTTTTTTTTTTTTTTGGTGTGGAATGACTCTGCTTTTTGGCCACGGGAAACCTTGCTAAGGAGTTAAATTGCTAAAGTGACAGGTACTGAGAATAAAAGACTTTCTTGTTAAAGGATTTGGTTTTGATAAGAATAATCATCTGACACTGCAGTATTTAAACACAAATAAATCAAAAGTTTAATTCCCCCAAATTAGTTATATACTGTAAATATTTCTTCTTTTTAAGATCTGAAAACTAGTAAAGTCTGAGCAATATATCTACTAGTTCTCTGTGCTGCCTGCATAGAAATGCCATTTAAATTACAAAAACACAACAACCCTATAAACGATTAACTGTTTTGTACATTACCAATTAGTTAATAAATTAATGATATACCATTTTCCCTGAAAGCAAAGTATTTTCCACCCTTGGATGGTGAAAATTAAGAAATTCTGTGTAAGAACAGCATTTAGCAAATAGCTGTTAAAAAAAAGAGACTAATTTGCTAGGTGGATTGGGACATCCATTTTTTAAATCAATACAAAAAATAATTCATTGTAAATATATATAATATATATTTATACATATTTTGAATATATTTACATACATCCAGCACCTATATACTGCATTTTGTGCTCTGTAAGTGTGTGCCAACATATATTTTCTCCAAATATTACAAAATAAACAAGAAAGGCAGACCCCCCCCGAGTTTGCCTCAAGTCCAACTGGGTCCATTGTACAAACAAAAGTCTGTTGCAGCTTTTCAGGAAGCCAGAAAATCCATGGGAATGGGTATCTGGACACAGCCCACAAACGTTCTTTGTTGGGAACGTTTAAAAGTTGCAAACGATGAGATTCTTTATGCAGGTTCTGACTGCTTTCCTCCAAGTTGGGGGTTTTTTTCCCCCATATTTCATATGTACAAGCAGAAACGTTTAAGATCCTGGAGAAAAGCTTTGGTGTGGTATGTGGTAGGTAGCTTGACATTCTCATTTCTTTGTTCCTCTGCACGACTCCTTTTCATGTTTTAACGCTTCCATTCATGTGCTGGTACTTGGGAAGGCAAGGTTCATAAGGCATCGGATCCGGAGAGAACACGGAGTCATCACCCGAGGAACATGAACTCCTCGTGTCGGGGTAGCTGGGTGAATACTGCTCCAGAGGTCCACTGAGGTCCAGATACTCCTGTAACAGAACAAATAAAGTGCTTTTTTTAGACAGCGAGCAAAGCTGACAGTAACACATCACCCCTGTTCAGATTTGGGTTGATCACCCAGTGGGTAAAAGAAAGTAGCTTAAAAACTACACTGGTTTCTGCAAATCAGCTGCATTCAAAGCTGCCTGTTGCTCAAAACATCTCATAAAACAAGGAGCTCGAGCAGAGAAAGAAAAACCAAACCAATAACACGGTATTTTCTGAAGTCCAACATCACCAGCATTAGCTGTGTCAGTGGGAATAAACATGGCAACCACATCAAAAGAGGACTTTTCACTCGCAATGATAAAAATGAAATTTCATCCTAAATAGAACCACTTTTTCTTCAGCACATGGTAGTGATTTGGAGAGGGAAAGACACTTCCAACTTTATATTCCTTTGGTCACTTCGAATCTCTGTTTTATATTTCGTGATATTAAATTTGTGTTTAAACACGCAGTGGCATACGTGCAAAAAAAAAAAATAACAGAAAGAAAAACAAAATTAAACTCACAAGATTTGGGTTTTTTACACTGCATATTTGTGTGTGTGTGTATTGTGTGTCCCAGGGTAGCCATGACCAAAGCAGTCGTTAAAAAAGGAAATATCATCTGCTGAATCCAAGTTTTGGGTTAAGGCTCTTTCGCTAGAAACAACAGTTTTGGCAAGAGAATAAAGTTATTTTTCCCCTTGAAATGTTCCTTCTCTTTCAACTTCTAAAGGCAGCTGCATTCATTTAAATGCAATCTCTTCATTTGCTAAACCACAAGTTATGATCATACTGACGAGACAAGTCTTCCACCTCAGTCAGTATTTTATGCTGCTGTGCTTAGGTTTGGGGTAATTTAGTTGTTTGGTCAACATACTTTTTTTTTAAGTCAGACATTCAATCATTACCATATTATAGTTAAAAAATGGTCACCATTTTGAAAGGAGGGTGTGGAATGCAAGTTTTAAAATACTGAGAAATACAATAGGGAGCAAAAGAAGGGAGTTTGGATCTATTGATTGCTGCCCATCTGGTTGCCAAGGTTTTTGAAAAATCCTCAAGGGCAATTCTGACACGTATTTATGGATCAGAAAATCAGTCCTAAATGACCAGAAATAATCAGCCACTTTTTAGACAGACAGAATGGGAAAGTATCCCAGTATTTGAAGCAAGAGGGCTTTCTCAAGGGCTATCAAGATGTGGCTTGTCATATCAAAAGACCTGATGTAATTCAGTCATGAATTCAGTATTGAAGGGAGGATCCATATCCCCTCTCCCACATCCTTATCCAGTGTCAATGGCCAGAGTCACATCAAGGGGCATAAGAACTAACACCCAAGTTGGCTTCTGGTGTTGATATAACAACACAGCCAGGACACTGACTCTTGGTGACCTCTGCTCATGTGGTTCATAGAAACTTGGGAAATAGGGGCTTTTGGGGAAAAAACCTAACAAGAAAACCCATTAAAAACACAACAGGTGACGATTCAACACGGAAAAGAGCAAGACTTCACTATTTAAGCAGAAATAATTACTTGCACAAATGTAGAAGAAATTATTGGCTGCCCTAGGAATTCTTTAGGTTGTTGGGTAGACTAGGTTGACCCTACGTCAAGTGTGATTCTGGGGGGAAGGGAAAGTGCCACTGTGGAGAGGATAACCAGAAGTGCTGTCACACTGAAGCATGAAGGACCTCCACTTCTGGAAAACTGTGCAGATTACACAAAATCAGAGATCGCAAAAGCTATGGAGAAAAATGTTGGAGTTCTCAGGAGACACTGAGATGACGACAAGCTTTCAGGAACACGAAACGCACCACAAAGACAAGCAAAATAATTTACTTTCTGTGTCCAGAGTAAATAGGACAAAAGCAATGTCTGATGGTGAAAGATTAGAGGAACAAAGCAAGGGGCTGTCAAGGGGTGATGCCGAAACACAGCACTGGAGATCTTTAAGGACAAGTTACACAAACATCTGTCGGGAATGACAAACGTATAGTGGATCCTGCTGTAGGCCCGTCAGATGGACTGGACGTGTTCCTAAGCTTTTTCCATCCGTTTTTCCTATGATTCTACTCTTAAGTAATTTACATAACCTCAAAGGCCTTTTCAGGTTACCTTTGAGATCATTCCAGGCCTATGAGCAGTACAGAACTGGGAAGGCGAGGCGGTTAAACACACACAAGAAAGAAAGCAAGCAATATCCTTTCCCAGGCTTAGAATTGCAGCCCAGAACCTCCCTCTTGAATTTGCAAACACGTATCCAGTCCAAGCCACCCAGCAGTCCGCAGTGGCAGCCAGCCCATCCAACTGGTCTTGTGAAATCATATATAAATCAGGCAGGAAAAGAGGCAGCCAGCACTGGATGAGGTGAAAATGGTACCAAGACACAGAGCTGCGTCACCGACTCCGTAGGGAGCACATATTCCTGCCCCATCTCTGAGACATTCCTGAAGATGCCACTTTTTAGAGTAAGCCTTAAAACCAGAATCAAGACAAATTCATAGTTGTTGCTGAAGCCAAAGAATCTTTTTCAACCAGATCTACTGGGCAAATGATGATTACAAAAAAATGGCATCTCTTGACTCGGGTTCTCCGGTCATCTCCATTGCATACAGGCTTTCCTGAAGCTCATCCATAATCCACTCTTTATTTCTCTGATAATTCTAAAAAATTAGAATGTAATGTTGAGAGGCCATATAAAGAGATTCAAATTTTTCTCCTATCCTTCTCCCCTTATGAGGAAGCAATAAAAAAAAATCTGAAAATCTCATTTCGAAATGGTCAAAAGGAGTTGTTGCAACTTTTCTGTGTGAGTGCTTTGTTCTTTTTTTTCCCTCCCATTATACATATAATTCTTCAGAAGTAATAGGAGTTTGTAGAATATTTCTGGGACACCAAGTATTTTCTCTCAAAAGAAGTTTCCACCAAAAGAATCAACGTTTCCATCACTTGTGATTTTCCTCAAAGGTGCATGTGGTTTAGTGATAAGAGAACTGATTCCTGTGTGAATACCCTAATCAGTGCGTTCCTTGCTAAAACTAATAATATCTCAGACCTCTGAAAGAACACTCTTCAAATAAAACCTTTTTGCATTCACATACCCCAACCTGAAGCTGTTAGGCAGGACCTTTGGATAATTGGATGGCTGTTTGCACGTCCCCCGTGGGTCCTCGTTCCCTCCACAGAGAGCTATTTCACTGAACCTAATTCACTCTCAGACACATCATCTGAAATCTGCCATTGACAATCTCTCCTCTTCTGACCTACATATTGTGGGTGGGGATCGAACCGAGTCGATAAATGGAAAACACCACGGACTCTCCGTCTCTCCTTCACGTGAAATTCATGTTGAAACACAAATATTGCCTCTCAACCTGTCACGTGCAGTCCCTCAAAACATCAAGAGATGCAATAAACAAAAACAGTTCAGTGGTGTGTTTCTTTTTAGTTACATAAATCAAGGCATAACGGCAAGAGGCTGAGGATTTCACAGGATACATAGTTTAGCTGTGTGTTAACCTCGGAGGACACAACGACAAACAGAACGAGAAGTGAGTTTGAGCAAGATTTCATAATTAAATAAATTCCATCTGCCTCCTAAACCATTTGTCCTGATCAGTGGCTTATGGAGGGAAACAATTTACCTACCTCATTAGTTGTGAGGGTGAGAATCCGATCCAAGTCTTCTACCAACTGTTTAAAAGTCGGTCTCTGTGAAGGCACAGCATGCCAGCAATCTCTCATCATCATATAGCTGCAAGAAATACACATTTGCCTGGCTTAATTAAAATCACGCATCCTCCTCACAAACCTTTGCATACACAGCCCATGTTGTTCTTCACCAGCAAAGCAGGGAGCACACGCAGCTCTACACACGGACCACTGAATTCCCAAACTCCTGCAACGCTCCCTGCCCTCAAAGGTGCTTTCTACTTCTGTCTCTCCCCAGCTCAGTGCCTAAATTGCCTTGTTGTGGACTCAGTTCTGCAGCCTTCTGTGCCAGCAATTTCAAAGGTATTAAATTACACGTGAATCAGTATTTTTTGCATGTTAAGGGACTGCAGTCTCTGTGAAGAAATTAAAATGGTAAAATAATTAAAAACAGTTAAGGTCTGTATTGGAATACCAGAAAGGGAAAGCACACTCCCCTCCTCACCAGGAGATAATGCTGTGTTAACACAGAAGTTCCCAGATGTGTTTTTTGGTGTACAAAAGCAGCCTGATGTGCCTTACATATGACCAGTGGTATGTGCAGCATTTACGAATTTTCATGTTAACAATATTAAAACAAATATGGGTGTAAAAACACTGTCAGAGACTGGTTTGCAGATAATCTCTCTTTTTTCAATAGGATCACAGCAGGGTGTGCAAAGAAGCCTCCTCTTCCAAACATTCCTTGAAATCCCTTTCATACTCTTTCTTTACATATCTATACCCACACATATATCCACAATTTTAGAGTCAAGCACTTCTGAAAATGTTTGATTCTGCTGGGGGTAGCATCAAACATGTGAATTCAGTGCAACTGTGCCCTTCAACCCTGGCACAGCAAATCAGGGTCCTTACAGTTCATTGGTGCAGTTGGCAGGTTTATCCATCCGGTGCCCTTCTTTAAGCAGCTTAAAAAGTTCCTCCACGGGGATTCCTGGGTAGGGTGATCCTCCTAACGTGAAGATCTCCCACATTAACACACCAAATGACCAGCTGCAAATCAAAGAGAAAACTGCATTAGTAAATCTGCCTGACTGCTGGAAACAGAGAATTCCAGTCCCTCCTAGGAGATGCTTAAATGAGCCTCTGTCCAGCTCTGACTGCCCGGAGCAGGACAGCGATCTGGGAAGTACATCAGCTGCATGGACAGCATATAGAATGGGGACTGACCCCAGCATGTTCCCAAACACACCCTTTGCCTTTGTCTGATGTGCTCTGAGCTGCTGCAAAGAACTGCATCTTCACAGTTTAATGACTTACAGAACACTCACAGCTCAGCTGGATCGCAATTATGTGGCAGGATATTTTGGAAAAAGCAGGCTGTTCAAAACAAAAATATTTTGCATCACCCCGTTCTTTTTTTTTTTCTTTTTTCTTTTTTTATTTTTGTTGTTAACTTTTGCTAGGAAATGAAGGAGGATAATTTTAAGGCAGTTTTCCTGCCTGTTTGCCTGCCTCATCACGTCTTGCTGGCAACCTGGGGCTCTTTGGCAGGCAGCTTTGCCAGGTGAGCAACAGCACACAGCTTGCACTGGCTCCTGAGCTCCTCTGCAGCTCCCCCAGCTCTGCAGCAGGGCATTTTAGTAAACTGTTTGCACAAACTTAGAATAATATTATCTTTAGCCATCTTCAAAGCCACCATGGGGCCAAGAGTCTCCAAGGCCCAGCACTGAAATCCTCGTGCTGAGGAGCTCAGACTGACTTTCAGTCCCGAACCAGTGAAGTGGTTTGCTTCACATTCACCTAAATATTTTGCCAAGATGTTATTTTAAAACACAAGTTTGATCCACCCTTAACCTGTGTATATAGTTTCCTTTGTAAATGATGTAAAGATTGCAGGAAACGCCTCAGTAAATGGTTTTCATAAGGAGAGAGCAGCTCGGGAAGTGCACACGGGTTAAAGACAGAGGAGATACTTCTTACTTTCTCCATCCTGCCTTTTCTCTTTTTAACCCTGCACTGACATGTATAACCTTTTACACCTGTGCTGGGAAGCATCCAGCCCTTTACAGTTAACAGCTTCTCTTGGAGAAATAAAAAACTTAAGATCTTCATCTGTATTGCATAAGAAATACACATCTACTTCAAGCACAATGCACACCAAACTGTAACAGCAAGCAGAATAAACCCCGAGCAGTTGCATCAGCCAGCAACTCTGTGCTCACATTAAAAGATTTTGGAGTGTCAGAGTCCAATGATTTCCTACTACATGTGAACTACTGCTGGGAAGCAACACCACTTCCAAAAACCAGCAAAATCTTTTCCAGTATGCCCAGCCTATGTTTTATTATACCTAATCTTAGCACGGATTTTTATAAGAAGTTTTCATGAACTTTCCCTTTTTTTTTTTTTTTTTTACTTTCTTTTCTCTCTCTCTTTTTTTAAACCTGAAGGAAGTCCAGAGTATGCCAAAAGCCAAGCAAATTAGATAGACTCTTTGTAGCTGCACATCCGTAAATAAGTTCAAGGGGGGAAACTTCCGCAGTGACAGAAGGAGGTTAGCATTTTCCACCTTTCATGTGCTTTGAAGCTGGGCAGATTAGTAACAGAGCACTGGTTAGCAGTCTACCATAAAATCCTCACTTTCTAAGGGCCAGTCCTGTTCCATCTATTAATATGTGAAGCAGAATGAAAACTCTTAAAGGTAAAGGACAACAGCAAAATACATTTGAAATATCCCAAACTTTTACAGATACACACCGAACCAACCTTCCTTCCCACCTCCCAAACCCCCATTCAAATCAGACCACTTACACATCACTTTGATGTGTGTAAACTCTGTCAAACAGAGCTTCTGGAGCCATCCACTTTACTGGAAGCCGTCCCTGTGAGTTTGGAGAGGAAAGGAAGAAAAAATTACAATGGCAGCAATTTCCAGGATGATTCCAGCATCATAATTTTTATTTAAAGATTAATCAATTCTCAAAGAGAAGTCTGTTAATGCAAATCAGCACATAATTTACCCCTAACATATTCAGAAAAATTAGTAAAATGTGCAAAAGTAGGCACACTTAAGTTAAATGGATATAAACACTGAAGATAAAATTAAAAGCATTGAGACTTCCCCAAAACATTCCCAGACTGCTTGCTAGGAGAACGATAGGATAAGCAGATCAAAACAAAAAGTATCATTTTACTATGGGCTCCTTAAAGACAAAAACATCACAATTAATAAACCTCTGAAAACCAGGCCTTCCTGCAAAAATAAGTTGATTACTAAACCCAAGAATTTTGTTTTTCTGTTCCTTTTGCAGTGATCCAGAGCTCACAGTCAGAGCTGCCT
Organism: Corapipo altera; assembly: GCF_003945725.1. NCBI lineage: Eukaryota > Metazoa > Chordata > Aves > Passeriformes > Pipridae > Corapipo > Corapipo altera. The sequence continues at coordinate 5,016,118 of NW_020884915.1, read as the reverse complement.
GTTGCTTTGCACACAAAGTCTGCCTGGAGCTCAGGAACTGTGCTAAGTGTGACACGAAGAAGATTCAATTCCCTCCAGTACTGCTGTAACTGGTTCTTCTTCTGGCTTTTGGAAGCAGGCAAATATTACTAGTAAAATGTCACTAATCACTTAGTGATTTTCATAGATAAGCCACTTAACATGATTGTTAACATTAAGTCATATTTATACATAATAAAGTCTGAAGAACTCAATGAGTTCTGCAGAGTTCCCATCAAAACCCAAATGCAGCTCAGCAGGACCTTAAGAGATCCCCTGAGGGGGTGCAAGAAATTCAAACTAGGCACCAATACTACATCCAAAACGTTTTATCTTCTCAATTTGGAACAGGTTAAACAGCAAACCAGTGACAGTGTGGGGAGGACAAATCCATTTTCTCAACCTCTAGCCCCACTTTGATATCACCACCACAGTTTGTACATATCAAACTAAGTACAGGCAAAGGCATAAAGCTGTAAACCACACATAAACAGGATTTTTATTATTAATTTCCACTTATTTCAAGTGGCTGGAGTCAGGGACACAGGAAAAAAAAGTTCTTGTATTTTAGCATTTCTAATCCTGTAATATACAGCCTCTTTGCTTATCTTTTTAGCTGTCACTGTAACAGGGGACAGAAATGCTCATGTCCTTGATCCCTGTTTTCTGTCAGCGATGAAAAGTGAGGCTGCTGTACAAGAAGCCCATTAAGTTTACAACCACAGTTTTTTGAAATGAATCACTGAAAGAAACACTTGTTTCCAGAGATTAGAAAACCATCCACTTACATTAGTAGTCTTTTTATAATAATCTATATTGTTGATGTCTCTGGCTAAACCAAAGTCTGCTATTTTCATGACATTGTTTTCAGTTACCAAAACATTTCTTGCAGCCAAGTCTCGATGGATACACTGGAAAGAAAGAAGAAAAAAACAGGCCACTGAAATAAACTGCTGTAAAAGTGAAAGTACTTCCAATGCTTCCAGCACCATAACTAAGTCTCCTTTACAGATTTAACCTGAATAACAAGGTGGGAAAGCCACACATTTATAACAAGCCCGTGAAATATGATTTTCTTAATTATTGCAATCCATCCCCTCAGCTGCTGTTTCCAAGCTGAACAAAGGCCCTAAGGAGTGTCTTAGAAAATCCTGGTCTACTTAAGACTTTCATTTTGGCTAAGGCTGGGTGGTGACCCAAATTGTGCCAAGCATTTTGTGATTCACTCTCCATTACATGTGCCCAGGTAAAGGTATTGTAGCACTTTCACTACAAATACTGTTAATGAACATTTTATTGTGTTGCTTCTCTTAAATTATATTGTCTCACCAGAGTTCAAACTTGACAATCTGTATCAGTGCAACTGGTTCTTAGTATTAAAGATATTAATATAATTGTGAACTAGATGTCTAGGGTGTGTATATTTACTTCAACCATGAGACTGTAACAATTTAATGATGAAAAAAAAACCCAAACAACTGGGGCTTGGTTGTTTGCTTTTAAAACAGCTTTGATACTGAAACTAAATGTGTTATCTCCTGAGAGATGCTTCCTTATGTCAGCACTACCCTGTCACTGAAAGGACTCTGTGATTGCTCTGGATATTACTTTTAAGTAGTATTATTAGGGTTGATAGAATGTGGCAGTGGAGCATGGGAAGAAATGTGGCATTTGGAATCCCACCAGGATATTCTGCTTATTTTACAGTTAAATATATATTTTTCCCCCCTCCTCAATTTTGGGTGACTCTGTGTTGTACTCTTTATTTCAGGGTGTGCACAGACATGCTGGACCAACCCCACTACAAAAAACAATACAACAGTCCACTTTTTTCTTGCATTATAATTTGCCCCAGGAATCTGCTGAGATCTCTTATCCCACATGGGCCAAATGAGCCTGTGAAATTTCTGATCCTCGCTGGGTTAAGCCATGGGGACCTGCCTTTATGTGCCCAGGACCAGATAACAGTACATGATTTCAGCATCCCATCAGCCCTCTAATTCAGCCTCAGCAATGCTATGGTAGCAGAAACAACATGGGCCACCCTTTCTACTTTCAAAAGCATCCAACCAACTTTGCAAATGGGATATCGTTTCGAAGTACAACTGCTTGCAAGGTAAAACTTTCTCTAAGGCAAAAAGTAGGTGCACAAACACCATCTTTTTTTTTTTTTTGGAAGTCTCAGTGAGCCATTTACTGGTTTAAATAACATGAACACTGGACTTCTCACAGCTCCTGCATGATGGAAATACCGTGAGAAGACCAGCTCTCTTATTATTCCAGCTCAGTAAATGGATCCCTAAGGGGAAAAGGACTCGTGAAACACAAACAGAAATGCTGGGATATCTGAGGCACCGGAATGCACAGTTCTGCTGCGTGCTGCCTTTGTTTTCCCTCTGCCTCACACTCTGCCTAGTCCAGCACAGCACCAATCAAGTGTTTCTGCAAAGGAATTGCACCAAGGATGCTGTGTGTCCATCTGTGTGAGCACACACCTTCTTGGCAGTGTCCTACAACAGCACCTCTGAGCTTCTCAGCAGGACGCCCGTTCTCAGGATCTGCCAATCGAAAGATTTATTTTTGCATTTCACATCAGCTCTATTTTCTTGAGACGTGGCTCAGTGCCAGGTAAGCGTTTCATTAATCTTAGATAGAGACATCCTGAGATGTGTCACCTAATCAATACTCCTGCTTACTCCATTGGAAGAGTTTTGGTGTCATGCACATCACCCTGTTGACCCTACTATGCTAAGATTTACTGCTTCAAAACAAAAGAATAAAAAGCAAAATTAAAACTAGATTCCCTCTCTCCCCCAACCTCTACAAGTGCAGAAAAAAAACAGTAACAAAATCATGACTCCATATAACAGGAATGGAGGGTCAATCTCAGCCCTGGTCTTTGGTCAAAAATAGCTCCATGCTTGGGAGTGGGCATGACTGGAAATCAGTATAAATCCCACTAACCACTCCACACCCTGCAGGAAGCACTTATCATCAATATCTGCTGCTCTGGTTTAGCCATTGGGTCCCAAACACCACCCAGGGTATTCATGATTGCTTGTCCACCAAGCCACAGTATGTTTACAGAGTTAGTTATACAGGGCTATTTAAGGTTTCATAACTATAATTTAATCAAATTACTGGTTAAAAAAAATAACGTTTGAAGACCAAGTTTAAGAAATAAGTGTCTGGGGATACGACAGGATAAATAAATTCTTTCAACAAGCTTGCTCTCCTGGCAAACACCAGTTTTAAGTAAAGTGCATAATTTAAGTGACTAATACACTCCATTTATTTTTGCCTCTTCTGTTCACTATTTTTGCCCTGGTGTCTTGGGCCTTCTTAACTCTGCCCATTATTATTCTGTAAATCCTTTCAGTAACTGAATCCATTTGTTTTACATCACTATGTGAATGGATCTGGTTGATTTGACTGGAAACAGAAGGCAAACAGAGCCTGCTGTCTCATGGGTGGAGTAATGTGACTTGTGTAATCAAGTGACCACCTGTGCTTATGAATTCAAACTGCAGATATGCATGCAATATTTACTTTAAATGATCCATTCCGGGCCTCATTTTACCAATACTGTTAAACAAAAGATGAAAAACTTAAAGTGCACGAATTTTCCCACTGATCTCCGTGAGCATGGATTATGCAACTTGTTTGAGAAAGTTCACTCTCCCAGCAAATTCTTGAACATAAGCGAGGCGAGAACAAAACTAAACCGGAAAAAAAGCGCCGAGGAAACACACATCAGGTGCTTTGTGAGGTGTTTGCTGAGCTCTACCCACTTTTTGTGAAGCCAGGTACTCCATGCCTCTTGCCAGCTGGTACGTGCAGGACACAAGGTCCTTGAATGTCATCTGCTCCTCTGGCACCCTGTTGATGTCGAAGGAGTACTCCATGCCCGGGGGGCGGCGAGCTCGCAGGTACTCCCGCAGGTTCCCTTTGGAAGCATATTCCACTATCACGTACAACGGGCCTGGGGAGGAACAGAAACGTGGGGAAAACGGGAGTCAGGTCCAAGAGGAAAAGGTTTTTATGTAATAAATTAACTGAATCAATAAATGTCACGCGGGGAAATCAGTAAACACCACTTGAAGGGAAAAGAAAAAAAAAGGGGAGGTTTGGACCTGGTGAAGTGGCTGGCCCAAAGCTCCACAGCAGGATGGTGGCTTAAAGTACCTAAATTACAATACAATTAGTGGCTTAAAGTACCTAAACCCTGACCCCGTGCCTGTTCCTTTCAGACCAAGCCATGTACTGAAAAATGAACATTTTCAATCAAAAAACATTGTGAGATCTCAAACACGGGGAAAGTGCTCCTTAATTTTTTTTTTTTAATTTCCAGAGTCTTATGCCATTCTGCATGGCTTTACGTGGCATAATTAGCTTTCCTGGACTAAAACTGCTCGTTTCAAATTCGTGGGATAAAAGTTCTCCTAAAGCAGGATTGACTATTCAGAACAACAGGCATGGGTAAAGCCCCTGCAAAAGGTCATTTGTTCCCTACAGCAAAGGATTAGAGAGTTTTCATATGATATAGTACCCCTTCTCATATTAAGGCTGCAGCTATAATGAGACACAGAAGTTAAAATATTGCTGTTAAGCTAGAGAAATACCTAAAAATCCCATCACTGCATGACTGCTTCCTTAAAACCCCTCGAAAAATTATGATTAATGAGACTTTCGCAGACCTGTTGGAAAGTCCTGGTTTGCTTTCTTTTCTCTACTTACCATCCTGGGTACAGGCTCCAAGGAGATTGATGATATTTTTATGCTTCCCAATCATCTTCATCATCTCCATCTCTGACACCAGGTCAGACAGATCTTTTTCTGTGGCATCATCTGTAGAAGAAAACAGGTTCAGTTCATATTTTCTAGCATGCCAGCCTGGACTTCACTAAGGCTCAGCAGTTGGTGTAAAATACGTGACTCAAAATGCAGAACACACCGTATGTTACACAAAGTCATATGTTATGTTTTAAATAAAATAGTATCAACCTCTTTGATGGACTAACCAAGTCTTCAGTGTTTAATGTTAAAAGGCAGCAAAGCAATATCAGACATAAAAAAGCTGTCTTTAGCTATCAAACCTGCAATAACTACACCTCTCCTGCAAACTACCCTCACAATTAAATTCAAAATAAATAGGCACCAACCACCTGGACTGAATGGGGTAGGATCTACACATGGATAGCCTCTGACATGAAATAAACTAAAAGCAGAGAGACCCACACGATGTTAATACATCTCCTGGCTCCTAAATACTCACTGCTCAAGATAAACAGGCTGTCAAGGGCGCAGATTTACACCCCAAACTGCTGAAGGCTGAGGTCAGCTATGTGCTCTTTGACCCCCCCCACAACGATGACAGAGTTCAGATGCCACAAAAGAAACTTTCTGTGGATATGAGAACTGCCATATCGCCCATTCTGATCCCTAATCACCCAATTTTCTTACCTTTCAACATCTTCACTGCCACGGTCACCGCTTCTTTAGGCCTGTCTTTGTCAATCCCCACCGCTTCGGCCATGACGACCTGCCCGAAGCAGCCCTCTCCCAGGGGCTTGCCCAGTGTCAGCCTAGAGGTGTAAACAGCAGATTAACACACAGCAGCTGGGCAAGGGAGGGATGCAGCCAGTGAAATTCCAGGGCTAAAATATAAAAAGCTTTCAACAGCTTGCAGCAGCACGAAGCGTTTATCACATGGAACCAATAAGGCCCCAGGCGCGCGTTGGTTTTCGCGCACACCGGAGCGTGTTTCCTTAGGGATGGGAGAGCACCTAGAAAGGCATATGGGTCACCAAACCCAGCTTTCAAGCTCTCCCTCTCCTTGTAACAAGAGGCTGTACTTGATGGCTCGCAGGGAGACACAGCATGGAGGGGCAGAGCTTTCAAAGAGCATCAGACCATGGCTGGAATTCAGGAGCAGCCAGCGACGGGCCAGCTTGTCCTGTCACTGTAGCACAGCCACTCATCTTCATTTTCACATGGACTGCAGGGACGTGGAAGAAAAGTTTCTTTGTGTGTGTTGCCCTGTGGTTGCTTTCAGGCAGCTGATGACTGATAATATTAACACAGGTAGAACCATGATTATTTATCAGTTTGTACTAACTTCAAGAAGTCTTTAGGTGGCTTTGAGAAAATAACACCTTTTGTCATGGACAGTTCTCTGTGAAAGTTCAGAGTTGTAACTGAAGAACTGTAATTTTGAACCTTCTGACAACTGTTCTGGAAATTGTTTTATTGATGGAGCTGGGTGGTGTCAAGAGCAGGGGAATGTTTTAAATATGATTAACTCCTGTGACATAGCAGCACAGTGCACGCAGAAAGGAAAATCACACACACTGTCAGGCAGCTATATTTTAGCTCAAAATCCATATTTCTTGCTTTTTGTTTGGGGATCCTTTGCCTAATGATCTCTTGTGCCAAAAGACAGAGATAGCAAGTCAGTTGACACCCAGCTGTGGGTAATTACAGCACCCTTTTCTCTTTCTAGTGGCTGATGGGGTGGCCAGACAGAAGACACCAGGAGGTGCCTCCTGCCTGCAGCTCCTGGGCTCAGCTCATAGAGGGGAGGCAGAGAGTGGGGGAAACAAACTCGGTTGTAATCACAGCACCAACACAAAACCCTTTTAAAAGGAGCAGTCACCAAGTGGGCCCTGCTGAGAGCATTTTGTGGAGCATTTACCTAGTAGCAAAACCTGCTCAGCTCTGACAAGACACAGAGATGTCGACCTCGACTTCATGAGGAGAAAGCTATAGAATAAAAAAACAAACTTCGAAGCCTCTGGGCAAAATCTTTTTGTTCCAACCTGAGTGCTTAAGGGCCAGATTTGGTCTCTGTTACTTGCAGTGAATACCATATAACACCCAGCAGCAGTGCTGTGCAGGAATCAGAGAGGGTGCTCAACGAGTGTGATGCTGCTAATGTTACCCAGTGTAGGGGCCGGATTCAGGCAAACATTTTCATAAAGAAGTTCTCAAGGACTTGGCTTTCCATGGCCAAAAGCAGGATTCACAGATATGATACATGGACTCATTGTTAAAAGCATGGACTTCTGTCCTCCACCGTGAAAGGCTGTCAGGACATCAGCAGAAGAGTGTTAGACCAGGACTAAGTGATTTGAAATCCTCGCTTATCTGCTCAGGCACAGGGCAGAAGTCAGAGGTGGTTCCTCCCGAGGGCAGCCAGCATACTCCGTCAAATGTGGGCTTTGACTTGGTGAGAATTCCTCGAGCTGTTTTGGATTGGTTTCTAAGGCAAATGCGAGTTTCAAAAGGTGTAAAGACTGAAGGGCAGCATATGCTATGCTGAGGTCACCCTGCGTTTTCTCCAGAACTAAAACTGAATTTAGGATCTTGGCAGAGAACAAACATTTGCATTGGAAACTGGTTAATTTATGTGCCATTGCCCTGCTAGGACCAAAGTAACAAACCCCTCATTGTGTGCCTCCTGCCCCCCAACCTAATAAACTGCCTCTAAATAGCCTCCTTTCATTGCAAATCTGCTCCACCTCCATTTGTGCTGAACGCTGGGTTTAAATGTTTAGCAACTCTAAAATTTTCCGCATTTAGTGTATCCCCCCAGGGTATGGGCTGACAGAAGCACACAGACAGGCCCCCACTGTTGACTAGAATGCTGCAGGTGGCAAGTACAGTATTTTACACTAGTTTTCAGCTACATCAATAAAATAATTTCCAGAACAGTTGTCAAAAGGTTCAAAATTGCAGTTCTTCTATTCAGAAGTTACAATGCTGAACTTTTGAATATAACTGTCCAAGATAAAAGGTGTTATTTACTCAAAGACACCTAAAGACTTCTTAAAGTTAGTACTAACTCTGATAAATAATCACGGTTCTACCTGTGCTATCTCTCTTTTGTATGTCTTTTTTATATTAAGAAATATGGTTACAGTTTTAATTATATTATTCAAAAACTCATTTTGCATGTTAGTCAACAGACTTTGAAGAAAATATTATGTAGCCACGTGAATTTGAATATATCAGAATTCAGTGTGTTCTGCTTGAAACCTAATACTTTTAAACCACAGAAGTTGTGCATACATGCACACAACATGCAAAATGTTGCCCTAAATCAAAAATCATCATCTCCACTAATACAGGTTAATGCAAAATCAACACCAAACCCTAACCAGAGTCCTGACAGAAAGAAAAGATTGTCTAATAGCAAAACCTAGACTTTCTGTATCTCCTACATGATATTGTATTACCTGTTTTTTAAATATTAACCAATTAAGTAGTTGACTAAGAAACGTGGTTTCATGTTCAGAGGTACTGTTTAGGGAAAGCTTGACTGCCCTTCAACAATGCTTGTATGTGGACATTTTTCCCAGTCTAGATTATACCTAATCTGAAACAGTCATTCTTTTCCTAACAGAGGAGTTACCTTTCATCAGAGTATCTGAAAACCCACAAGAAATCTGAAAATATAATCAGAAAGGCAGGCAGAGAAAATTTAGTTACTATTTAACCAAACTGATTCCAGGTAATTGAATTGAATCTTGATGTTCAGAGGGGCTTCAGGTAATTGAGATTTTTCTTTTAAGCTAAAGAAACCCTGGGAGACATCAGGAAAGATGCCTCCTCCTATAATGGGTCAGGTTTTTCAGGCATGTATAGGTAGTGTCAGAGGAAACGGGCTACATACTTATCTCTTGGAAACTCCCACTTTGGATCTTCTGGCAACTCGTATTCCGAGACTCCTGCCAGCATGGGGGCATCAGCAGTGGAGGAGAGGCGGGTAGTTATCCTCACCAGGGGCGTGTTGGAATTCATGGAGGAGCTCGAGTCCGCCGACACCTGGTGTTGCAATGCAAGATGCAGGAAGGAAAAAAAAGAAGGCAGAGATGTAATCTCGACCCAAAATCTGAAAACCACCAGTACCTGATACCAAGCCAGCTCAGAACCGTGGTATTAGGAAGGGGTTGAATCTACAGCTGTTTTTCCAGTGCACTGCTCTCTCACTTACCCTCCCTTGTAAGCACAATATCAACTGTGATTGCTGCCAAAGCTCTAAGTCTGCCCCATACACCAAAATCCATGTAAGTTTTACATAAATTAACTCAGAATATATTTTTGGTCATCAAATTAAGTGTTGGGGTTTTTTTAATCAACTGACATCACCACCCTCAGATATCTAAGTGGGTAGCTTATACCATAAGCAGAATTGACCAATAAACTCTCTTCTTCCACTCACTTCTAGTTGCCCACGTCACCATGGCTTTTCCCACACAACCAGGTCGGGGCTGGTGTCTTCTCCCAGTGAACAAGTGACAGGACAAGAGGAAATGGCCTCCAGGGGAGGTTTTGATTGGGTATCAGGTACAACTTCTTCAATGGAAGGGTGGTCAAGCATTGAAACAGGGTGTGCAGGAAAGTGGTGGAGTCACCAGTCCTAGAGGGACACCAGTCCTGAGGTCATGGTTTAGTGGTGGACTTAGCAAAATTTACATTTGGACTTCATGATCTTAAAGGTCTTTTCCAACCTACGTGATTCTATTATTCTATATTTTTCACGTTTTCAATGTTAAAAGTATGAAGAAGCTATTACAATAATTGGGGGATACTTAAGTTTTCAATTAATCACATTCTTAATTAAAGATTCTGCAGGCAACGTGCAGAAGAGCTCCTAAAAATAATTTGATGTCCAATGTTTTGAAACTTTGGAGCATGATTTCTCATCAGTCTCAACATTTTCCTTAGAGCAGCAAAGGTACTTAATGATAAATGTACTGAAAAAGGAGGCAGCTGTTCCACCTGTGTAATTTTGATGTGAATGGTGTGAATCTTCTATAATGCTCTTTCCTCAAACCTGCAAGCAGCAGCCTGTCATCTGCTGACCTCAGACTTTCAAGTGAATACTAACACCAAAAAAAATGCTTGTATTGTCAGTCTTCCTTTCTTTGAAGTGTGAATCCTCCTTCTCTCTTCAGGCCACGACAGCCTTGACCAAGCCCAAATCCCGTGGCCAAGCTGGGCTGTAGGTTGTTTCACAGTGACATCTCTGGTACCCATCCTCACACCAGGCAGCAGGAGGTTCTTCTCTTGGACCCTCCCCAAGTTGGAAGCCTGGAACACCAGAGTAACTACCACCCTCCACCTTCATCCTCATCACCTGGACTTAACTTTGACACCAGATTTGCTCATGTAAAATGTCACCAGGCTACAGTTTGGTTACATGTGCCTTATAACTAGATTAAAAAAGCAATTATAAGCAAAGAGATCCTAACAGCATTAAAGTGCAAATCAGGGAGACACGGTGACATGGACACAAAATCCACTTGTCTCTATGACATATGGTAAGTCCAACTTTGTGGTTCCTTAAGTCTAATTAAGAATTAGAGTGTCTCAGCCCACAGAGTTACTTGAGCTCCTCAGAATGGGACTGAAAGGCTTTTGTAAGTCGTGTTGCTACAGAATGTATTTTGGCAAGACTAAGGTTCTCAAATTTCTCATCACAACTCTCACCATCTGCTTTGTTTGTGAGCTCTTCTTGCAGGTAGACATCCTCAAACCCATCTCATTAAATGCATTTGTCTTCTTGACACAACTTTCTAAGATCAGAGATTAAGAGTGGAAAGGTTTCATTGGGAAGAAAGTGTTAAGGACAGCCATCAGAAAACTAATCTTGGTGACCAGATTTGCAGCTGACAGACCTTTCCTGGTATCAGAAGCAGCTCCTGCAGGCAAGATGTGGTGTCTACGGAAGGAGAGAGTCTAACTGCACAAACAAGGCCACCATTCAAAAAAGAGAGGTGGACTGCTTCCCCCTCATTCATCCCACCAGCATGAATGATAATATTGACTTTCAGTAAATATAAGCACCTGGCACATTCCTCTAGGAAAATAAATCCAGTGACCACTTGGGATACAAACAGAAAAGTACTATTAAGGTAGACTATGGAGCTCTAAATAAATCATAAATGAACACTGAACAGTCCTTCCAGAGAGATGCTGCCATGGCCAGTCTGCAGAGGGGAACTCACCTGTTGGACACACCAGCATGAGAACCAGGGCTGGAATCAGACCTCTTTTTTTTTTTTCTTTTTGCTCATTTTCATTATTTCATTACAGTTTAAAAACGATGCTTCATGAAATGAACCAGCTCAGCACAAAGAAATGTGCAAATCTCCATGACCAATGTGGCACTTCCTCTGCCCTTAACGCCCTGACTTTCCTGAATTCCATTTTTCTATTACTTCTGGTCTCCATTTTTTCATCTCTCACACTAATCCTATTAACACTCTATGACCACTTCCTCCATATTTCCAAAATCTACCGACTATTCTTCAGCCATTCTACTGAGATCTTTATTCAAGTCTTGATTATTATTTCTTTATTAACATTGCCTTTACTTCTATACCTGTCTTTGCCATTATAGCCATTGTTTTCAGGGACATCAGGAAGGCATGCAAAATCAAGCTAAAAAATTTAGATTATATACCTTACGCATGAGAAATGGTTCAAAATGTTCTGGGGTCTTTTTATTTTTTCATGAAACACAATAATTGTATCAGACACTGTTTGGATCTCTTCCAGAGTTTCATCTTTTCACTAGCTCTACACTCCCCATCCAGTAGTCTTAGCATGGTTAAAGCCTATGAATGTAAACTTGCAATAAACTAAAATACTCTGGTGATGTGTTTTAAACACAGAGGGTAAACAGTAATAATGTATAGAAAAAAAAACAGATGAAAGACTCAGACAGTTTCCCTTTTAACATTTTTGCACATTTTTACTTCACAGAAGAACTGGATGATGGGCCAGAGATGCTGTAGGTAACCAAAGTGCATTAACGTGGATAGGAATGATGAGAAATCCAGAGGAACTACTCAGTGTCTGGGAGAAGAAAAATGGACTGTACTCCCAGGGAATATTCTTCTGATTGATTAACTGGAGCAGCACAAGGAGTTACAGGAGCTCAAGGGCTATAAAAATCTGCTCCAAAAAGGATGAAGCCAACACAGTCTGGCCTGTGGTTGGAGGAGATTTTCTATTTCAAAATGGCCTTTCACCTTTCCTGCAATAATAAAGAATTAACCTTTGATCCCATCCCTTAAGCATCTTTTTTCACTGCCTTAGAGTACACTATAAAACAGGGAGGAAAATCCTACCTATTCCAAGGTCAGTAGGCACGGTCAATTTTAATCTACATTATACATTTAAGTAACAGCACACAGAAAGCCTTTTTCCAGCTTGCCACTTGCAACACTGCCCTCCAACCCCTTACCATGCAGGTTAACCTGATGTAGGTGAATTAGACACCTTCAAGGTCCACTCAGCATGTTGGTGACACCTGTTTTAAGTGATGACATTACACTAAAGAGGTATTTTGAGTGCTTAATTAAAGCAAGGCAGGCAGAAGTCAGCTTGAATGGAGCAGAGTACTGAAAGACCTATTATGGTATATGTTAACCTCAACAGGAAGGCAGCCCTCCACCAGAAAATATTCTTTGTGTGCTTCCTTTCTGCTTTTAGGAGGACAGGACTAAGAACAGTACCAGCCTCAGACAGATCTTTAGCTCCATATCTGCTCTTGGGATGGAGAAAAGCCCACTGTGTCCAAACCTCCCGCATCAATGCATGATTATATCCCCATTTTAACAACACATTTTTCCTTTGGCTGTGTTTAATCAGCTCTCAGTTAATGCTTTACAAGCATTTCTAAGCAGCAGAGCATTTAAAACAAACAAATCTTTCCTAGAATCTTTAAATGCCATGTGGCAAAATCAGTTGCAGAGCAGTGTGTAATTGTCTGTAATTGATTATGAAGGGTGTTTTCCTCCACTGATAATTCATACCATGTCCTGAAGCCTAGTTCTGGCACTCGGGCTGTGAGATTTTAGCAGCCATGCAGTGATTTCCTACAATTGTCAGTCTTTGTGAAGGCTCTGCTATAAAAGCTAATCTGAAGTCATATGCATATATGTATATGTATAATTAGTAAGTGATGCTGGTAGCTGCTGATACAAACAGTCCACCTGAGTGACCAGATCTAGGAAAATATAAGGTTAAATGCACTACACAAAACTGAGTAACCCTAATGTTAAGTACTGATGTTTAAAACACATGCACCACCCCTGCATGAAAAGCTCTCCTTTTGAAACACCTCCACACAAAATAAAGTCCTATGAGTACTACCAGGCAAGACAATGGTTTCCATATAGAGAAATCCAAAGATAAAGAAAAAATAAAATAGGTATCAGGGTAAATTCCTTTCAATACTATCCTACTGATAGTTGTGTATTAATCTTTTTATTTCACAGTCTATTCCTTTAAATAAATGATATTTTCACAGCTCAATACCAGGAGAAACGCTACATGACTCTCTCCTTTTCCCTGATTACTTTTCTTCTTTCCAGATTCCAGCTGGAAATTATCAATTTGAATTACCTATTATCATTTTGAATTACCTATTTTGCTGGGTGAGCTCAAGTCTTACTTTAAACCAATCAGCCTTTGTTCATCACAAATATGCTCACTGTATCTTTATGAAGGATTAGACTCAACAACGACTTTAGACATAAATTAATGGGAATGTATTTTAAATACTAAGCATAAAAAGATCACTGCTCTCTATTTAAGAAACATGGTTGAGGGGGTCTAAATTTGACAGATTGACTGTGGTAGCCCTAATAAAACACTCTAGTGATGACAAACACTTGTACTTGACTTCGACTGGGCAAGTCACAAGGGATGGGACTGTCTTTTTCCCTGTTTCAAGTATAATTTATTTGTTAAAAGAAAGCTCTATAAAGTAAAAGTATATCCTATTGAAGGCTACTATTTATCTTTTGGTTCACTGAACCTGTCACTTAAAGGTTGTATTGCAAATCAGCCCAGGAGGTTCAATCCTACAAACACCTCACAAGCTGGTACCTCCCTGCAGGCCATGGCCAACACCAACAGGGCACTGCAGCTCCCTGCCTGCATGGAAGGAAAAGGAGCTGCTTGCTGGATTTCCCTGTAAAAACCTGAAAACCAGACCCTGGTGAGGCTGAGAATTGCAGGGGGAGGGAACTGATAATTCCTGACTTCATCACAACCCTTCCTGTGAAGGCGAAAAGAGCCGCGTTTTGGCAAGGGAAAAACCCGCCTGCGTGTGAGGAATGATAAAATCCTGTAGTGGCTCAGACTAAAGAGTGTAGGGGAACCCAGGCCTGCAAACCAAACCACATGTAGCTCAGCAAGACTCTTCTTGTGCTCAGACAGGATGGCATCAGAGCCGTGCAAATGCCTCCTTGTGAACCAGGATTATTTTCATACCCGTATCCTTAGGGAGCCTGACCCAGCAGCAGAGACCTTTGAAAACAGTATCAAGAATTTCCCAACCCATGGCCTCATTTCTCTGGAATTCCAACAAATCCCATCACCCTGGATCTCTGCCCCATTTTCACAGCCTACCTGCCACGAGCATCTTCCCTGCTCACTCTCACCCATCCTCCCAACTCAGCCACTTTCTTTATTCCCCTCACACACAGCACAGAGGCAAGGGAGAACCTTCTGGGATCAACAGATAAATAAAGGTTCAGTGACAAAACCCCACCAGGCTTTAAATACAACTCTCTGAAATACAAATAAACTGAAACAAAGTAAACTTGGTGGTACAACAAAGCAGACTTGAATAATCCACAAACACACACCCCCAGCAAATAAAACAGGGATCTTTTTTCAATTCCTCATTTGTGGCAACAATTCTGAAATCCAAAACCAGCTTTAAAAGATGCAGAAACTAAACAACTACTGCAGCCTCAGGACCAAGGAGATGCTAACTAAAATTTTAGGAATCTTCAGTTCTGACAAGCAAATCTTCAGGGAATGTTTGTCCCATCCTGCCTCTGCAACCTGACCAGTGAAATTATCAAACCAGAAACACGGATTGCTCATAACACAGTAGTTACATTTTCCTCCATGAAGACAAAAAGGCAGAGAGCCCTTCAATGAGAAGCTCCTGTTAAGAAAACAGCACTAGGAACAATTGAGAGTAGTGGAATTTTTGCTCAGGGGTTGAAACAGCATTTGCACTTTCAAATACAAAATGTTCTGTTAAAAAAAAAATAATTGTTCCCAGTTCTGAAAGCAAAATGCCCTTTCAGCTAAGAAAACATAGAAAACCAAAACAGATAAAACCAAACGTGACAAACATGTTGCAAGATAGTTTGGTTTTTTTCCCCTCTCTGAAAACAATAGCTTTGGAGAAGGTCCATATTGCATCATTTAATGATAAATAGCTAAACTGAGGGCAGTGGTTGGCACTGTTGTCACATGCAGTGAAATAACACTGCCCCCTGAGGAACCATTTCCCACTGACACAACTGAGCTCACACCAAAACTGAGGTATTTTTTATGCCCTCAACTTATCTCTGAGTCATCATGATGCTTTTATATTCAGGCAGAAATCTAATAAATGTCTTCTATCTGAGCAGCTGATATGAATCTCTCTCTCTCTCTCTCTGGCTAAATACACAACATTTGAAAAGCCTCCTTTGTCCAGAAAGATACATAGATTTCTAGTCAGAGATGTGTGAATTGAGCTGAGGGCTTCTCATCATTCCTTCTGATACAGAGTTAAAAGTTCCTCTCCACCCTAGTGATATTCAAGAAACGAGTAAAATCATGAATCCCCCCAAAAACCCCCCAAAAAACAAACAACCCAAACCAAAACACCCAAAGTGGCTGAGAAAGCCAGAAAAAAATACAAATTAACACTTTTGCTCATAAAAGAAACCAAATATTTTTCAGATTGGACAAAGTTCATGTCCTCCACTTAAAGATTTCATAAAATACTGCATTCAGAGGAAGAAGGCTAAAGCATTACTACTCCCTGGTATTTTTAACCAAGGAGATTCAGAAACCATGAAACATGGGTTCAGTAAAAAGTAACACTGTTCAAAACCTCCCACTCTGTGTGCCCGTGCATCTAATTTCAAACACTTATCCACACCAAAGAAGGATTTTTAAGGTACATGACAATAACAATAGTCTGGACAGGCTGTAAAAACAATCTGCAGAATTTCTGCATCACTTATTCATGGTGCTGACAGACCCAAACTGAGCCCTCATCTCCAAACCCCAAGACCAGAGCCTGGACCCAAACCCTCTAGATGGTCCCTATTTTGGATTAAAAGGTGAACTGCAGCCTCAGATGCCAACATCCCCCAATCTTGCAGGGCTGAAACCTGAGGGTGGACTTACTGGGTGCAGAGGTCTGTTCTTGAAGATCTACTGCAAGAAAATCAAAACCTATTAACCTCCAGTTTCTAAAAAACCAAGTCTTTCAGGAGAGGATTGCATGTGGGAATGGAGGCTGTTTTTTCCTGTGATAAAGCCAAAGTCCTGTTACTCGTTCAGCTGTTTTGTTGCCCGTGGTGTTGCCCTCTCCAGAAACGCTCGTTGCCAGCCACAAACGATCACAAAACATAATTCATGTAATGATGTTGTGCACCTTTTAAATCTGACATTTGCTTTTTGTTCCTTGCTCAAAAGCATCAACATCTTAATCAAACTGTCCAAGATCTGATATAGTATCTCCCCTATTTTTACTTTATTGCAGTCTTTTTTCTATTTTGGGTGTTCTCTGGATGCTTAGCTACGAAATTCCCTCCCCTCGGTCTTCAAAATCCTTCCTGAAAAGTACCTTCTGTGTCTGGTACCTAGTTACCACAATAATAATCACCTTAGAAACATTATAAATACACAATTAAACAGGATTATGTTCCAAAGTCCATTAAGTCAGCAAAATTTTTTCCATGGACTTCAACGAGCTGTGGGATCGGGCCATAAAATACTTTAAATATATTTTTTTCATCTACAGACTGTTAATACAGAACCTACTCCATTTTTCACATTTCTCCCTGCCCTGATTTCCTCGCCTCGAAAGACAACCACTGAGTTGAGGGTGCACTTCCTTCCTACGCCAGATTAAATCCCACCCCTACCGCAATTTGGAATAATAACACTCACTGCATTCCCCTTCCCAAAGCTTTCAGGAGGAGGATGTGCTGGCTGAGTTGTTTGGTAAAAAGTTTTTTAAACTCTTTATCTACTTTCTGTTACCTGTCTGCGCAGAGGGATTCGCTTGGTCAGCTTGTGGACAGCGGGTTGGCTGCTGAAATCCGGCTTCTTGGTGGTGTTCCTCATGCGGCACACGACGACTGTCAGCACCATGCAGGCAATTAAGAAGACCCCTATGCAGTAAATTGCTATTTCCAGGTAGTCTGGAGATGTTGGGTATTCCTTTTCCTTCTCAGGAGCTGCATTGGAAGTTTTTAGGAGGGAACAATCATGCCACAGAGTTAGCGCACGGCACAGGCATTGTCGCACGTGGAACGAGTTGAAATGGTGAGACATAAATCAGTTCCTGCAGTGACTGTGTGACATTCAGGATACTGTTAAATGTTTAGGCCATCTTGCAATCTGAGAGTAATCCCTATTTCTAGATCACTGCTTTGACTTCTCAGTTTGCCACTGAGTGTGAGACTGTGTGTCTATGCACACACATACAGACATATACATGTGTCTGCCTACACAGGTAGATACACATACATTGAAATATTGCACGATCAAGCATCATTTCAGGGGGTGGAAAAAAACTGTTCAAACTGGGTTCAGCTTCATTTTGTTACTTGAGTCAAACTTCTAAAGCACTATAATTCTTTTGAACCACACAAAAACATATCTAAAGTTAAAACACTGAATTAGCTAGACTAAAAGAAAAGTGTCTAAATTCGCGAATAGACGTTTCAGCTTGAGTCTGCATTGCTTGTTTAACCAAAATCTTCAGCAGGATCTCAAAATACAAAGGGAAGAGAGGATGACTCAGTCCCTCATCATGTCTATACACTCAGGGGTTTCAAAAGGGTTTCAGGACCTGGCTGTCCAGCTGCTTAACCTGTTGCACTTCATGTTGGATGCCCAGCTTCCTTGAGCTCCTTTGAGGAGCCCAGTGCTGGATTAAAAAGAATCATAATTCAAGTGAAAAATGAACAGCAATATGTTAATTAATCAGTCCTCTTTTGTGAGGACCATGTATTTCAAGTAATCTCATCAGTGGTTACTGGTCTATGAGATTAGATTGTAGTGGGAGTGGTTTTACCATAGCTGTTACTCTGATTGAAACCATTCTGAAATTATCTCCAAGACAGTTATATGTGCAAACACTGTCCCTAATCCCTTATCTGGGATTCAACCCCTGGATAAACAGCATTCCACAGCAATCAGTGGTCACTCCACAAGCAATGCACGTTCAAGCTGAAATTTTCTTGTGCCTTTCTAGGCTCATAAAAATACTTTGGTCAAGAAAATTGGTTAAAAAAAAAATGCTTTTCAAGCACTTGCAAAATGCAAACGCTGCTAGCAGAAGCAAGCTCTACACAAACACTGCTCTGCCTGCTTGGTAACAGACCACACAGGCTTGGTGTTCGCTTAACAGTGGGATGGAATCAAGCTGCATTGTTGAATATATTTTAATAAAGGGTAAGAAATTATCTGCAGAAAGTGGGACTGTTTAACTCCCATACGATGAACCTCAGCAATATGCACATGCAGGTTTCGTACCTCTTACTTAGGATTAATTAATAAATTAATAAACAATTAATAAATGTTAAGCACAAGATGACCCAGCAAACCTCAGGTGGTTCATGTTTTTTTCAAAGGAACTCCTGAGGCAGCTGCCAACAGTTATAAACGAGAAAATCTGACTAGTGTCAAAACCAGCTACAGTTACATCTTCTAACAGCTGATAACAATTTTCAGGCAACAAAGCACATTGATGTTTGTTTCTTTTAAGGACAGAAACATCATCAACACCAGAACAGCAAGACATGCTTTGCAGCAAAAGCAAATGACTACTTGTTTTCTTAGAGCATGCAATGTTTAAAGATGCACGGAGCCGATTCCCAAGATATGGAAGGCACTGCTTCTGCACATGATCCGTTGGGATTGAAATTAGAATTTCCAGATTTGCATGACAGGTAAAAGTGAATTTAAGTACACTGATTAGCTCGGGTATTTTAACGAACCGGTGGCCAAATTGTTCCAAACTTCGTAACAAACTGAATTTCATCCTCTTGAAAAAGTTTACAATGATTTACGTGCTGATTTTCAGTTGTCTCACTGAAGTGCTAAGGAAATGCAGTTCCTTAGCATTTCTGATGAACATTTAATAGATTTTAAGAGTAAAAATATTTCAATAAGTGCAATAGCACACACTCCCCCCCCTCCTCTGTTTTTGTTGTTAGGTTTCTGGAGTTCCAAATACGAGACAAAACAATTAACTGGCTCGAGACAACCGTGTTTAAAAAACCAAAATCATTGTAAAAGTGCCTTTTTTTTTTTTTTCTTTGAGACAGAAGCTGTGCTTATTCTGGAGCAACCAACAAGGGGGGAAAAAAAAAAAAAAGAGGAAAAACCACAGAAAGAGAGCAGTGTATACCTGGCAGAACTGTCAACCATGCAGTGTGAAAGGATATCCCAATAGAATTACCCGCCAAGCATGTATACTCCCCAGCATCCTCAAAAGTTACATTCCGTATATAGAGAACCTCAATCTCTTTGTCCGTGGTGTTAACACCGGCAGCCTAAAAAAAAAACAAGAGGGAAGCAAGAGAAAAAAAAGCTAGACACTGAGAGAATTGTTGTGGATAGGGAGATGTGGAGCCACGGGGCTTTGCACTTTGTAAAGGCAGAGGTGGAGAGATGCAAAGCTCCTTCCCCATCCACAATCCCTCATCCAAAAGGCATTTACCAACAGGTCCCAGCTCACCTCAGAAAGTAATCAACACCCTTCACCAGACCTAAACTCACCACCTAGACATGCATGCAATCAAATGACATGGAAAAATTAACCCACAAAGCTTTTCTTTTTTTCCTTCTTCTTTTTTAATAAAAGAAAGTTGAAAGAAAAACAAGGAGAAAACAAAGTAGGACAGAACGTGGCATCCTTCACATGTAGATACCTGCTGGAGAGGAAAGAATTTACTATAAAAACATACTCTAAAAGGACTAAAGAAAAAAAAAAGGTGTGAATTCTGCTCCAAAAGACACAACTTAGTGTCTGTTTTAAGCACTGTATGATCCTTGCATCAACCAATGCTCTACACTTTTGTGTAGCAACTACTACTGTGCGCTGTGCAGTGTTGCCAGATGTCATTTTAATCTCAAGTCTGGTAATATTTGCTCAGAAGCACAGTGGAAGGTATCTCAACTCGTGTTCAAAAACAATCAGTTGTGGCTCTCACAAGTGAGAGAAAAAACAGACTCCAAAGGCTCAAGAACCATGAGATGGAAATAAAATATGTTTTTCTACGTACTAAAGATTTTAAAAAAAATATGCATGTCTTTGGGTTTTTTCTGGTCATCTTCAAATTTGCTAAATCTCTGTCTTGACAAGTCACTGTGCAGCAAACCAAGGATCAGTGATTATCCAAACTCATACAAGTGGAGTAAATCTTAGATCTGGAACTTCCCAGCTGTCCCAGATGGGCACACCAGGGCATCAGCATCAAGGCCTCTGTGATGGAGATTCAGAGAAATTAATCTTTGCTGCTTTTTCTCTCTTGTTCCATTCAAAAATGCTACTTTGAAATAAATGATGAAGGAATAAATACCCTTTTACCAGACCATTTTGAAGTAAATTTAGTTGTGAGTTGTAGTCACACGGTTGCCAGTCTTTACTGTTACTGCTGAGTAACCACCAGTTAGTAAGAGGTGAGTAACAACTGGAAACTCCTCCCAACCCTGCAGAGTCACAGGTGAGGTGGGAAACTGTAAGTGACCAAACTGACCTGACTTGTGCTTTAGTGGGTACTTACATGAACATTTAAAATAAATAAATAATAACTAACTAAATAAATAAATGAATGAATATACACCTATGTGTGTATATGTATAAATAAATGTACACTAACTAGGTTGTAATTACATTATTCAATGTGAACCCTACACAGGAACTGCAAGGTATGCAGAATTAACAATAAACTGGACATAAACACACAAACACAAAGACACCAAAGAGAGAACAAAGATCAGCATCAGAAACCAGTGCTTATGGTACACACAGAATATTGTGGGAATTTTTCCATGGCTGCTGGTGTAACACCAGTTGCATCACCGAAGAAGGATTACACATATACCACAAGGCCAGAGAGTATCCTACAAGCTGCCTGCAGTCTCCCAAAGCACCATTTTTTCCAGCTTCTACATCCAGCTTGCTTTAAAAAACATTGTTACCTTGTACACTCGGCAGAACAGAGAGCCAGGCAGACTGGTTGGCCTCCCCTATATAATTGGAGACCTTACAAATATATTCTCCAGCGTCCGCCTCTGTCACATTGTACAGTGTCAGCACTTCAGCATTGGAACTATTTATCCCCGAGTGCTAGAATAGACCAATAACACAGGAGAACAACGTCACTGCTGCCCAAAACCCACACCAACCTGTCTATGGTCCCACCACCAACACGTCACAAGAACAAGGCTTCCACTTCAGACACGGATCAGCGTCAAAACATTGAAGGTTTGGGGTTTATCGAGGGGTTTTTTTTGTTTGAGTCTTTTAATGTCCAAAGCATCACGTGAAAAGTTAGAAAACAGCAGTGTGGAGGAAAAAAAGCACCTGGGCAGGTACACTGGCTGTGTGGAGCAAGAAGGTGCAGAACTGGCTGTCCTACCTGCCAGCACACTGAGCTTTGGCAATGCCAGTTTGGAAAACTTTGGGGTTTCCTTGGTCAGGTTTGCTCAAAATGCCTGCTGGCAGGAATGACACTACTGATACACCAGTAAAAAAAACAGATATCTCTTGCAGGCTCAGCATCCAGACAACCCAACCCTGCCAACAAGCTTTTGGCAGCAGGTGCCACGTTACTTTGAAATAAAGGGGTTGAAGAAATACAAAAAAAATGGAGTAGATTGTCCCAGGTATGTTTTGGATGCTTTCTACCCATACAGAAATGTCAATGATGTTCTTTAAGAGGGTTTTTAACTTTTTTTTCCGAATAACTCATGCCTGAAACATTCAGAGACGAAGGAATTTTTACGGAAGTAAAAAAGAACAAAATAAGCTGCACGATTAGCATTCAGCCAACCAAATGATATTGTTTCATATGTAACACAAACACTTCCATTTTCAAAAAAAGTTCAGAACTCAAAATTCCCTTAAAGAAGGGCACCGTCGTCGCCAGCACCTGCAAAGCCTCACCTTTAAAACCTGAAGGTAGGGCAGTCCATCTGGCCCGTATTTACTGCCATTCCTCTCCACATGTTTTATCCACTGAATGTGGGGTTGAGCATCGCTGTAGACTTTGCAGACAAACTCCACGTCCCCTCCGACGACGGCGGAGGCGTTTGCTGGGAGCCCGGCCTGGAGGATGGGCCGGTGTGGGGAACGCTCTGCTCAGGCAGGGAGGGGGAGCAAGAAACAGAGAGACAGAGAGAGAGAAATAAAGATGCATAAATAAGTGGAGCTGCCAAGAAAACTGTAACTGAACTCGAGCCAAAAAGCCCTGTAAGCCTGTTGGCTGACTCCTCCGAAATAACACTGCAGCCAAAACGTATAACAAGAACTGCAGTTCAAAGGAGATGATGACTCGAGCACTACACTTGTAATTTAAAGAACAGCCATCTGGGGGGATGGGAGAACCCATGCTTAAAAACTTTACACATTTTCCATAGTTTCAACTCAGCAATAATTAAGTAAAAGATTTCCTTTTTTTTTTTAAATGCTGTTGTAGTAAGTACTTCTGAGTTCTAAAACATTCTGATTCGACTAAATCTTCGCAAATGAAGAAGAAATATTATAGATTAATTTTAGAAACTGATTATTGTGCTAAAACAAACCAAAGGGAATTTCCCAGAACTAGCAGCAGAAGCCTGAAACTCCTTGTGCAGGATGCACTTACCAGGCAGCTCAACCTTCTAAAATGCTCTGACCAGTTCCATCACCATCACTGCTCTCTGCTTTACCCAGACACAGCAGTAGAAACACTAGTTCTTATTCTGAGTAAGACACAGGGAAATACAGAACTCTCCAGAAAACTGCAGTGTGAGCCAATGCAGCTTTTAATCTATGCACTTGTAGAAGCATTTATCAAATATTTTTAGTCAAGTTCACATTACTGGATATCCCGAGCGCACCCTGGACCAGTTGGGTGCCCAGAGGGCCACTGCAACCAGCATTCCCAGCCCAATTTTGTGGATGTGATATACACAGCCTTCGGGGAAAGCACTGATGGGACCTTCTCCTCAGCTCTGGCATGAAGGCAACTTCCCATTACCCTCACCAAGCCTGATCTAACAGTCACCTGTATCTTCTGGGCGGTGGGTAGCACATGAGCCAGCTCCCCAGCCTCCAGGTCCACCAAAAGCCTTTCTCTGCTGGACAAGGCAAGTGGGCAAAGCATAAAAACTTTCTCTTAAGTGATGCCTGAAAGAAAGGTCCTCAAAGTGACAGCTCTGCTTAAGCAAACTGCTCTGTTATCCAGCAAGCAGGAGGGACAATGCCACCCTGCCCAGAAAGCCTTCAGACAGGTGGGGTTCCATCAGCCTCTCTGGGAACTCACCACCTTCTTCAGGCAAACTTAATTCTGTCCATTTCTTTTTATAAAAATGCAAAGTTAATACTGACCTACACATACTTTCAATCTCTTACAAGGAGCAGCTGAGGGAGCTGGGGTTGTTTAGCCTGGGGAAAAAGAGGCTCAGGGGGGCCTTTTCACTCTCTGCAACTCCCTGAAAAGAGGGTGTAGCCAGGTGGGGGTCAGTCTCTTCTCCCAGGTAACAAGTGACAGAACAAAAAGATATGGTCTCAGGTTGTGCCAGGGAAAGTTTATATGGGACATTAGGGAAGATTTCCTCACCAAAAGGGTTGTCAAGCATTGCAACAGGCTGCCCAGAGAGGGCATTCAGAAGTCGTGTAGATGTGACACCTGGAGACTGGGCAGTGCTGGGTTAATGGCTGTACTCCATGACCCCGGAGGGCTTTTCCAAACCTAAAGGATTCTATGAATTAGAGGTGAAATGCTCACTGCCCAGCCTCAGCTCTCCATTCTCCCCTGCTCCAGGAATCCTTTCAGATAAGTAAAAAATAGCAGACCTAAATGTTTATTTTTGGAGGCTATACACTGTGAAAGCTTTGACATTACGAGCCAAATCAGCTGAATTTCAAATCAAGCGTTCCTTCTTGAACATACTAGTTTCCAATAAATTGTTTCACAAGCAAACATTGTGAGCATAATAGCAAATAATGATGCCCATTGAACAATGGGATCTTTTATACAGTCCAATATATTTGGCATGCAGCAAACATCTACTGGGAATTTATTCACCGAGGCTATGCTGGCAGCACACTACAAAGCAGCAGTCTTACTTAACTTGTGGCAAAAGTGCATTTGTGTTGCAGTTACTAAATTATTCCATGGCTCTATGTGTGTCATTTTCAAAGATCTAGGAGCAGTTTCACATTTTTTAATTCGTAAATTACAGTAGAACATATAAATTAGTATTTTACAGTTCTGGAGAGAACTTTTAGTTTCTCACCTTATGCTAAATAAGCTCTAATTCCATCTCCCTCATTCCTTCATTTGGGTACAAAAACAGCAAGCAAAAATCTCTCTTTAATAGAAACCTTACACCATCTTCCAAAACTTATTACAGCTGCCTTCGGTATAAAATGAAACCTTAGAGAATGTTATTTAAAATGTTTTTTAGAAGTCAGTAGGCCTCATGTTTCATTTCTCCACATCAGGGTTTGATTTCCTTTGTGACCTTATTCTCTGCCCTTAAACAAACCAGAGAATGAGGCCTGAAACATCTTGGAAAAGTTCCTACTATGCCAGCATCAACACACGAAATGTGTTTAGTTTATCCTGATAGCCATCAATGATTTAATCCTTTATTGATGACTGTCAAACATTTCCTCTACCAAAAAAGAGGAGGCAAAGCCGAGAAGTAACAGCAGAGTTCTTACATTCTTAGTCTCAAATTCCTTTTGAAAAAATTGAAGTGTGTGCATATGTATAGGTGTATATGTATGGACGTTTGTAAAATCTCTTCTCTAAGGGTAAATGTGTTAAAAATAAACTTTGGTTGCCCTCCAACACGTGGAGCAATGATTAATGTTCATCAGCTCTCCCACTTCAGCAAAGGGGAATATTCCTGTGCCCACACAGGAGAACATAATCATCACCATGTAAATACAGCAGGGCTTCAGGACAAACCTGGAGTCCAAGGACCACAGGAAATAAACTTGGTATTGGGGGAAATAACTAAATATGAAGAAACTTCCACTAATTACCAATGACCAGGTTTAATTCTGTACAGTATCATAGCTTGGAAATAGTAATTTCAGGATGTTGTTCTGTCTTGCCTACTTCTCTGCAAACCCACACAAATCTAAGGACTCTGCTAAGCACAGGTACTGTCAAAGCCATATTCATAAATCTCACATCACTATTTAGCATTTAAAATACAAGCTGTACATTTGTAAGCAGATCTCATCACTCAAACAGCTAGTTACACTAATATTAGATGGAAACAGCATGTTCTTTTTTATTAAAGACTAGTAAAGGAAGTTGAAGTTCTCTTTAAAAAAATCTTAAAGGTTGGTGAAACTAATTTTATCATTACCTAATAATTACAACCAGGATCATCACTAAAATATAATGACCATATACACCTCTAGTTATTTAACTCAAACAATATTTTTATACAAAACAAGTTGGCAAACAACGTCATAGTGATTTCAATATTCCCCTTGTTCATTAATATTGAAGAACCACTTCAAGAAATAAATCCTTGCTTCCTGAACACTGAAATTTCAGTGTTCTAGTCTCATATTACAAAACCAAGACAAGAGCATATGCTGTAAAACAGAAAATCCCCCCCAGCATGCTTAATGCTGGATCCCACCTTAAGAGACAAACACCAGCTTGCTTTCTCCCCCTTGCAGCTTAGATACAAAACCAACATAACCACCATTTGAGGAATCAATTATTTACACAAGGCAGAATGGAAATGACTGCTCACGTGAGGACTATCACATTCAAGGCTACAAGCACCTAAATTTTACACCACCATAAAAGTGCCCAGGGCTTGAGCATTTCTGCTCACTTATCTACAGACAAACAGACTCGCTATCTGAAGAGGCAACGGACAAAGAGACCCTGCCCAAAGGCTTAGAGGAAACCATCATTTAGCCTGTTAATGTTAAAACTTCAGAATACTTTCCTCCAAGAGATAATACTACAGAGAATCCAGGAAAGCTGGAAAACTCCAAGTTTCCAAAGAAACTGGTACAATAGAAGGAGCTGCCCGGGAAGTTTCCAGCTCTGCAGGACACACAGAGATGGTGGGAGCCTGTCCTGCCACAGATGATGGAGGCAGAAGTGACTGAGAATGAGTACTGTAGCCTACACACTTAGCAAGGAGTGTTGAGAACTGGCTGTTGAAGAAATTGAAGCCCCCAAACAGATGATTCCTACAAAAGGGTATCATCTCTCTCCCATCCTTGGCTTTATCTCCTCCAGGTTTTTTTGCTGACCAGCTGCAGCCAACATGGAAGGGAAACCTGAGAGGAGAGAAACAGGAAAAAGTCATGATGCAATCATATGGAGGGTGAAGACTCTGGGGTATGGAGGTGGGTCACAGGGCCCAAACCCCACGTTTCACAGCCAAGAGAGACCAGAAGACACGATCCCACCGCCCCGGTCCTAGCGCGGGATGGAGCGACTGCAGGAAGAGAGGCTGCTCGCCAAGCACACTCCCGGAGGGAAGATGTAGGGCAGGGTTTGCTGCTGTCAAGAGGCCCAAGGGGAGTGTATTGTGACTGAAAGAGTGGCTCTGCTGCGACTGGAGTGCCTTGGCAGGGAGAGGAGACAATAACCCCGGAAGGGGTGAGCTCCGGGACCCTCGCGAGGCCAAGTCTCCTTAGCAACCTGGCTGTGCCGGGGGCTGAGAAGAGCTCCGGGAATTGTCTATCCAAGCCTCCTTGTCACCCTAGCACAGACAGTTCAGGACCTTTCACGGGAGCTAAAAGCCAGAACCAAAGCCCATTGAAGTCAGGGGGAACACTCACATGGAATTCAATGGGCTTTGCATAAGGCACCCGATTCATCTCAAAAAAAATGAAAACTACTCTTATTTTCTCCTTTTGAATGTGCTTGTTTCCTCTCCTTGCAAATGTGTGATTCAAGTGCAGACTAGGAAAATAAAAGCTGAATAGCAAATGCAAGACCAAGCATGAGTTCTGGGGACAACAGAGACATCCTCAGCTAAGGAGGGGGAGAGAGGGAGAAAAAGGTTACCTAATTCTTTTCCACAATTTTTAACTAGACACATTTATCAGAGTCTTTAATACCAGTTTTGAAATGTTACTGACTTCTAAGGACTCATCTTGATGGCTGCCACTGAGAAGCTACACAGAGATCCCTCAAACGATGACAATCAATAGCCCCTGGCAGAGTTTCTGTGTATTCAGTCATCACTGAATGAAAAATGCAGTGGTCCCAGTTGTTTCTCTATTAAATGAAAGCACAGACCTGCCATGCCCTCTTCTTCACTTACCCTGGTCAGCACAGCACCTTCAGCTCTAGTTGCTTATTCTGTCCAATTCCAAACGCAGGAAGTTTTCAGCAGCAGCCTGGACCCTATTTGGTGAAAACACTGCCCACTCCCAACCACCTTCCTCTGGATCCTGCAACATCTGTTGCTGTGGAAGATGCTAAATATTCTGTAAATTATGGGTCTCAAAAGCATCCTACAGCATTTTAGGCCAGAACTGTAATCACAGCCTCTTGTATTGGCTTTGGCTTAGCCAAAAAACTAAGCTTGACTGAACTTGTAAGATTGACTCTTCAGCCTTAAAAAAAAAAATAACCACAGCCCTTTTCATCATATGCTTGGACTGAAATATTCCTCTCCTGTGCTCCATCTTCACTGTTGATAGAGGAACATGTCAGTACATGGCTCTGTCCCCAGATTAACTGCAAGTATCCTCTTTTATCCCACAACATCTGGGAATTACCTTGGGAGATATTTTAGGGATGTACATGGTGAGCACCTGACACCTCATGCCACCCAACTGACCCATGGACCTCATGGAGTGGGAAGTCAGTGTCGTCACCCCTCTCTGGGACACCCAGAGTCCCCTGCCCATGTCCTCTTCCAAAATGGGATTACCAAAACTGCTCCAACAAAAAGTGCAGTTCTACAGTAACTTTTCAGGTGATTTAACCTGGAGGTGACAGGAAGGTGAAACCTCTCTCAGGTATAGCTCAGCTTCCCACAGGACCAGTGCACCTCAAAGCTGAAATATCAGAAGTGGCACTAATGACTATTTCAGTCATAGTCTGGGGGAACAGCTCTCTCTATCTCTGCAAGCCACTCTGTCTCTGTGCTCCCTTTCTGGCATCCCCTATGAGACTGTACATGTATGTACTATTATTGCTGGCTCTGATGATGATTTTGGTGGTGTGGACACCTACTACTGGATGAGAGCACTTACTAAAGCCACAGGGCCAGCCACAGGATATCAGTCCCTGATCACTACCTATTTGGGCTAAATATCAACCATTAAAAGTAAAGATTGTAAGGTTATCAATCTCTCACTGTTCAGTGAGTAAAGACCTCCAGGTTTCTATCCTGTGCTAGCTGACGGCAAAGGAACCAGAGTTTGCAAGGAGAAACACAGGTACCACCATCTTTCATGAAAGATCCCATCTACACAAGCTGCAAATCAGTTCACAAGCACTCAGAGGCTGGATTAATTATTGCTCTTGTTGAGGTGAGTCCCAGGAACAACTCCAGCACGAGGAACTGCAACTCAGGTTTCTCTATAAATCCAGCATTATCCAAGTTCACACAAAGGACCCAATTTGAAACTAACTTGCTCTCCATACCCCTAGGTGGAGTGGCATAGGAGGGGTCTAACCAAACAGATGTCAGTCCCCACAGGAATTTCCTCCTTCAAGGTAGCTCTGTACACATGGGCCAAGCTAAACCTTCGCTTCCTCTCCCCAGCACAAAGCAACTGTTTATGGGGGCCTGTGCTCTACGAAATGCTGGAAGCAAAACACTCCTAATTCCACTGTTTTGCTCCATGGTGTGGAGGAGTAAGGCTGAGTGCTGGCTGCTCTTTCAAAAAATCAGAAACAACCAAGCAGGTGTAGGCAAAACACCTCTGCTAATTAATGTCATACGCTAGATACACCCGAGCCAGGAGCTGAGCAGCTTCTACCAGCTGCACGTCAGTTTGGGTTTCTTTCTGCATAACATGAAGCACTGCATGTTGTTTATGGCCAATTCAGAAGTGCTGCTGAACTGTCATGTTCTATTTATAAGTACATAGATACACACCCCTCAAATCATTGCTTCCTAGGTAATTTATATACGATGAGGTAGCGCCTGCAGCAAGTTAGGGACAGTGCTCTCTTCCTAAACCCTGCAAAATCAGAAGATGCTGTAAGGTTAGAAGGAATAATGTGTCACTGTCATAAAACACTAAGAGATAAAGACCATCCCTGGTAAGAACACTTGATAAAGAACAGGGGCCTCTCAGGCAGACTAACAGAACAGCTTATGGATCAGACCAGCATAACCAGTACTGATGATATCACACCTTACAAATTTTGGCATCTTTTACCAGTGGGCATTAGCCAACAAATGTCCATGCTGCTCAGTGTTCCAGTACAGCAGGAGTCTCCATGTATAGCATTTCCTATTGGCCCAACACTACTTGAAGAAGCCACCTCAGTGGCCAAGATCTCAAAGGGGTATCGCTGCAGCTGGAGCTCCTGGCCCTCTCAAGTGAACCTGGCACAGGGATCTGCTCCTGCAGATGGGAGTGAGGGGCCAACATCCATAACCACTTTCTCAACTCCCTTTGTCCTCTAATTTAGAAGCCTCATATAAACTTGAGGCATTTCTTTCTGCTGCTGTGTCACACACTCCATCATTGCTAACAACTGGGCTCCAATATCCAGCTCTGCTCTGTGGACAGTACCCAGACAGCAGGGAACCAGACTCCATATATTCCCTGATGTCACTGAATACTTTCTCAAGAAACTGAGAACATTGCAGCACTGACTATTAAAGAATTTTAATGCTAAAGATTAAAATTTTGTCCCATACATCAGAAGCAGACCCGTTTGCTACCCCACAGTAAAGTCTCTGCTCCCCCATCCAACCTCCTTGTGATACCCAAACCCTCCTACTCACCAAGGTCAGTCAGGTAAAAGGCAGTGCCTTTTTAAAATCTTCACAGAAATTAATCAGGTGTATTCAAACTCTTTGTCCTTGGCTTCACCACCTTCACCTCCAATTTTAAGTAATGGCACTTTCTCAAGCAGGCACAGCTCCCACTGATGTTATCCCATCTGTCTCCTTGGATAGCTCTACAGCATAGCTTCAGCTCACTGTCCTACGTGCATTTTAGCTAAAAATCCATCTTTGCACACCTTTACAGCAGAAGTGCATCTGCACACCTCTTTCCCATATGGCAGCAAGCCGAGGAAAAAGAAAGTAAAAAAACCCACTGATGTCAGTGAAAACAGTAGGGGTGGGGGGAAAAAAAAAAAAATCACCATCAGAACTAGTTAGAAGCTGTTCTTTCAAATCACACATATATCTGAGGGTTAAAGAGACAGGAACATTCAGCAAGCCCGGGGCTAAGGCAGGTAACATGAATGTTCTTGTTTTAAAACATGAAATTATCAACAGGGTTTTGAGACCAGTTTGTCCTTAAAGCAAAGCCCTATTGTCAGGCTGACACAGCATGGGTTTCATCAGCCCCATGGAGCAGAAAAAGTTGTAGCAGCCAGAGTTGTACAACAGTAATCTTGAAGTTGCCTTGCAGTATCCCTCACACAGTGCAGGCACATAAGCAAAAGCTTCATACATGTCTGAACAAAGGGCAGAGAGGCCTTATTTTAGTGTGAAAAACCATGGGAAACAGAACAATGAGGAGCTAAAATTTTCATTGAAATTCTTTTCAGTGTACCCTAAAAGAAAAAGGCTACGAGAGACTATGAAAAACAGCTTGTGACTTCTCACAGACAAGTGGTAAAATTTTATTGTTCTGGCTGTTTCCAGAGAATGCATTAATTTTTACACACAGAGATATCATCCTTTGTACTGTGCACAGCTCCCAGCACTCAGCTGCTGGATAATAAGCAGAGACAATGCTGGGTCCAGCATCACTGGACTGGGCCCTCCAACAGGCTCTGCCAAAGGTTTACTGTATGCCTGGCAAACAGCATCTCTCCCACAGGGATGATGTCCCTCTTCCAGCTGCAGTGGGTTTAACTCACCAGTGCACCCAGTGATGCCATAAAACACACAGGGGGAGTTATTATTTCTGTTGTTATTGTGACCTGACTGCACATTTTTCATCCTCCAAATTTCCTTTCCTGAAAACAGCTCTGCCTTTAAAGTAAAATGGAAAAGATTATGTAAAGCTTTAAAAGCCCTCTTGTATTTCTATGCTTCTCCCCCCTTCCCTTACACAGCACACTTGCTCTATTGAGCAATGCAGGTGTGAAATTATTGGAAGGACTGCGGAATTCGCCGTTTCCCAGCTCCCTGCCAGGCTGACTGACCATAACCACTGTGCAAACTCTTGGGGCAGGAGAACCTCCAGCACCCAGAATTTCAATGATCTGTGCTGGGTAATCCTGGCTCAGCTTCAAGATATGTCGGTGTCAGATCTCACTCAGGCTTTGGGTTTGTCTTCCCTGGTGATGAAGTTTGTCATCACGTGGCCCCACGTCAGGAAGGGAGACAACCCTCCCTCAGCATCACATTCACTTCTACAACACACAGTCCATAACCTCTTCTAAACATTGGACCAGATGCTGAAGATGACTACTCTTGGGAAGACCCTGACTATACACATCCATCATTATATTTCCAATAAATCCAGGTAAAGTTCTCAAGATGCAACAGCGTTCAGAGAAAGCACTTAGGCTGGCCATGCTTGGACACAAACTTCATGCTCCAAAACAAGGAAGTTTATCTGTTAACTTTCTGCAGTTCTTGACCTCTCTTCTTGTCCTACTTCTGGCCAGGGTAGAGTTAATTTTCCTCCTAGTAGCTGGTATAGTGCCGTGCTGGGATTTAGGATGAGAATAACGTTGGTAAGACACTGATGGTTCAGTAGTTGCTGAGCAGGACTGACACTAAGTCAAGGACTTGTCAGCTTCTCATGCTGCCCTGCCAGCAAAGAGGTTGGGGGCACAAGGAGGTGGGAGGGGACACAGCCAGGACAGCTGCCCCCAACTGATCAAAGAGATATTCCAGCCAATATGTTGTCATGGTCAGGGTATAAATGGGGGAAGAGCTGGTCGGGAGCTGCTGCTCGGGAACTGGCTGAGCACCTGTCAGCTGGGGGTGAGAAACTGTTTTTCATTTGCATCACTTGTATTTCTTGGGGTTTATTTCTCTCTCTCTTTTAATTATTTTCCTATTCGTTATTATCATTATATTTAAATTATTGAACTGTTCTCATCTCAACCCATGAGTCATCTCACTTTTCCCTCCTGATTCTCTCCCCCATCCCACAGACAGGAATAAGCAAGCAGTTGCATGGGGCTTAGTTGCCAGCTGAGGTTAATCCACAACACTTCTGCACCCCCATTTTCCTGCCTTTCAGCACACACTCTGAATGGACTTCTTCCTACAAAGCAGAGAGCCAGGAATACCATCACCAGCCTCCGGCTGAGCAGTGCCAGAGCTGCTTTCTGAGAAAATGTCACTGAAGAGTGGGGGTGAGGAAGAAGGTGGTCATTTGTTGGAATATTTATCCAAATTTAGGCACAGGTATGTTCACAAACACTACAGGTAGTACATTAGCACAGGTATCAAAGGAAATGCACATTTGAAACCAACTGGTGCAATGAAATTTTGTTGCTCTGTAATGCATATAATCTAAACAATGGCAGGAAGGATGCTGCAGATATAAACAATTAACCAATGCATGGGTATTCACTTGTAAATGCAGAATACATGAACAACTGATGCTTTGATCACCTAACCTGTGATGGTGATTAAAAATCCCTAAAAGTATACATATAATTCTAGACTTTCACAAACGTCTTGTAAAAATAGTAGACTGCCTTTATTCCAACTAATACGGTCATGTTGAGTTCTTCCCTCAGTTCAAGTTCTGACAGCATCAGTGCTTTACTTTCATGAACAGTTAAAAATTACAACTTATTCATGTTACCTTTAAAAGAGCAATCTGAAAAAAGTAAACTCAATATTTTATATTTACAGAGCAGTTCAACATTCAAAAGTGTTTAACAAACTACAATTTTTTAATGTGCCTTTTTTATGTTTAAGTGGAACAACTGCTGTTGAAGCTGCACCATGAGAACAGTAGCAATCCAAAGAGCACCTGATGGCTTAAAATGCTCAAAACCCTGCAAATCACAGCCACCTCTGGATTTCAGGTCACACAATGGTTTGCAGAGCAGTGAGAGGAGAGGATACAACACAAAAGGTTCTAAGTGTGACCTGTTGGGTTTTTATTGGACACAGAATTTCACTGTGTGAAATGAATTTCACAGAAATTTCACAGAATTTTACTGATTTTTCCATGCTTTGGTCCTGTCAGATCTCTCACCCTCTTACCTACAACCCTCTGACAACCTGATCTCCCCAACCCTTAATGATTTTTTCCTCTCCTGGATTGTAAATACAATCCACATCCCTCTGTGCTACATCTCTTTTAGTCCCAGTTTTATCCCCAAAATCACCAGTGTGGTGGTCTCAGGATTTATGTCAGCCACCACCATTGCAGCCAAAGGGTTGTCTCCCCAATGCCTTTTCTCTCATGCTTGGGACAATAAGAAGAAATATAGGCAAAACCTCCTCACTAATTAGACAGATATGATTAATAACTTTGTGTTTGCCTTTAAAATGGTCCATTTATCTAATCTGTACCAGTTCATTTGCAGCTTTTTTGTATTTTTTACAAGATTTATGCCTTTTTATTTTCAAGAGGACATAGCTTTACCAATTTACCGCCAATTACACTGCCATTTTTTTTCACTAATAAAATCGTTAGAAAAGCCTGGATGAGGTCAAAAAGCCCCTCTTATTAGGCACAGACATTGCTTTTGACACATGCCAACTGCAGATTTAACAAGGCACCAGTCTTGTTTGCATCTTCAGACAACTCCTGCAAATTCCTACTTGCATTTCCACGAGTAGGATACTGCACAAATTAGAAGGCATGATTAAAAATTATAATAACAGAGCTGAAACAATATCCTGCTCATCACTCATCAAAAGAAAGAGAAATACCTGCCTTGGGGCTGTAATAAGACAGAAAGTGGGACAGGGAGACCAGTCCTCCCCAGCAGACTCTGCAGGAAGCATTCCAAACATGACAAATTCACTGTTCACCCAGCAGATGAAGTAATGACACTAGTATTTGTCCATAAAATGTAATTTAGCCAGACTACTCCACTGAAATCAGAAGCTTTAATGCTATAAAACCACGGGGTTAGAATATTTTTACCTTATTAAGAAAGCAGGGGGGGAGGACCCATAAGCTTTTATTTTCCCTTAGGTGAACCATCACACTGTGGGCTTTGTTTCCAGGAGCAAACCACCGCAGCCCCCAGAGCCGAACAATTTGCGTAATTCCTTCTCAGATGCACACACACCTTGCCAAAAAGCCCGGTGCCAGGTGTAAAGTCCACACACTTATCAGTACACTCAATAAAACCATCTTCCCTCTCTCGGCCTAACCAAATCCCTGGGCAAGCACCAGGGCTGGATTCCTTCGTGCCTCCTGTCCCTGTCTCATCATGTCCCGCGCCGGGGGTGAAGACATCAAGCCAAAGCTTGTCAGTGTGAAGGAGCCAGTCAACAACTACAAACACATCTGCCAGAA
This sequence comes from Corapipo altera, assembly GCF_003945725.1. Lineage (NCBI taxonomy): Eukaryota > Metazoa > Chordata > Aves > Passeriformes > Pipridae > Corapipo > Corapipo altera. Next base: position 4,981,185 of record NW_020884915.1, on the reverse strand, counting down.
ACGCAAGTTTAGGCTTGGTTGTAATACCTACACTTCACTCCTGCCAGACATCAGTGATGCAACGTCCCAGGCATGTATTTAGTTGGTGTCAGTTCCTTTTTCGCGTGTAACCCGAATCCTAAAGGCAACTCTTTGGAAATCAAGGAACGAACTGTAGTTAAGTCGAATTAATTCCGAGCTTTATTTCGACAAAACAAGGCCCAGCTAAAGGCAAACAACAATACATATGTTTTTATGAATTAAGGAATGACAAAATGGAAACATGTCTTTTAAAAAAAGTATGTGCTCATGCCACGTTCACAGCTAGAGACTGTGAGAGCGCATGAAAACCCAAAAATAAAACTTGACTAGAAACAAAGGCAAAAGTTTCCCCTTCTGCCTAGACCAGGGGAAATAAAAACAGTGAAGTACCAATAGCAAAATGTCGATTCCACTTTAATCAGATTTTTAACAACGTGCTATAAAAAACAAGAATAAAATTCATCCTAGAGCTCTAAAACCTCCAAGAGTTCAGAACAAAAGTGTTTTTCTGCACAGCCCATCAGTAAAATCACTCATACATGAGATTTCTGAGGCACAAGTTTTAAACTGAGAGGCATTTAAAATGCTTTCTGGATGACAAGTTACTCTCACACTGGTTTTATATGAAAATACGAGTTACTGCTAAGGGACAACTGTGTTGTACTCTGCCACCCCTGGAGCTCACTCCTCAGTAACAAGAGCCAAAGGCATGGTTATTAGGCAAACGAAAAACTGGTCAAAGCACAGTTAAACTGGCTGCAAAAGGACTTCTTTAGATAAAAAAAATGTATTTGTGGTATATTCATTTTCATAGTAAACAGCAGGGTCATCCTATAGATTTTTGGAAGATGTGTCGTGCTATAGCAGCTGCTTACAGAATTCAGTAAATGAGGTAACACAGGGAACTTCATCTGAACCCAAACCATCTTTTGTCTCCCTGGATGATGCCATTAAATAGGGCAGAAATGGCTACCTGCACTAGGACTGTTCAAAGCCCAACCTTTCTTCCTTTGCCGTTGAAATACAAATTCAATTAGTTCCTCCATGCTCAAACAGAGCTGCCGCCGCTGAAATTGTACTCCAGCAATAATTGCAATCCAAGAGTGATCTAATTATACACAAGTCTCAGTGGCTGCATTCCCACGTTGCTTCCTGCAACCCGGATTCACTACAATGCAACTCATAAGCGAAAACCACATCGTTTTCGGTCCCTCTCCCTTAAGACTGCACGACTTTATATACATTTAATGAGAATGGAGTTAGTCTATTAGTAAGCTTACTATAAAAATTCAAGTTTCTACCTACTGTTAAATACAAGGGAAGAGAGAGGCACTTCAGCTGCATGTAAAAGACCAGCTGATGGGCTAAACCATACAAGGGAAAGAACATTCTTTTAATTAAGGTACTGGATTAGGATTCAAAGACCAGCTTTACTTTTTGGCTCTGTCGCCAGCTTCCTGTGTGACCCAGGGCAAGAAATTTCATCACTCCCCAGCTCGGGTTTTCATCTCTAAAATGGACAGTGACATTTCCTTCTCCCTGCCTTGACGCATTTCAGTTGTAAGCAATTACTGTGCCCTGGCACAGTGCCTTGGACAGTAAGTATCCAATATTAATTGAAGCCTCTGGGTAGTTCTCCAATAGAAAAGCTAAAATCGACTCCTCTCCCTTTCCCAGAGTCCTCAAGGAGTTTTGTATGGCCACCATTTGCTACTACTGCAACCAAACACATTTAACCCCCGAGCAAACAGCCTCCTTAAATCCCTGTTTGGAAACGGAGCAGGAGGAAGAAAAAGGCCATTGATTGGGGTATCCCAAACATTTAAAGAATAACTCTGTCCAACCTAGAACATCCTGGCCAACGTGAATGGGCCATTCCCTGCTAACACAATCACTGTGCACAAGTATTCTGTGCAATAGAGAGGCTGCCAATGACTTGCTGCTTTTTTCTTCTGTGTTTTCTATTCCCATTGTAAAAAAAAAAAAAAAAAAATCAGTGCAAGGGTTTTGCCAGGTTTGTAAGTTTGAACAAGACCATCTGAGCTGACTCTTTAAAGAGTTCTTGCAAGTAATTACAAGGTAAAAACGAGAATACTTCACACCTACATTTCTGACTGAAAACTTCTCAGCCCTGCTGGCTCCAGGCTTTTAATTGTCAAAAGAGTTCAAGGTTTGGAAAGTTATTGGCATATTCCTAACTAGCATTGTGTCACTATTTGGCACGATTTTTCCTGGGATACCTCCCAACTCTGTGACATAATCAGAGGGTTCTCTACATTACACCATATAGTCAGATGCTCATGTTAGAGTAATATGTTACCATGTTTAATACCATTTGCTATTACTTACACTTAATCAGCTCTGGAACCAGTTAAACCATATAGGAAAAGTAATTTCAGAGGCTTTCAACTGACAGTTTTCTACACAGAACTTGACCTAAAATTACGACCTGAAGTTTGTAAGATGCGGTCTGCATACGCAAGTGCCTCTAAACAAACATTCATAACTCTCCACGATCTTGTGGGAACTGAAAATTCATATGAAAACAGGAAAAAAAAAAAAAGGCATAAAATTGACTCTGTAGAACTGTCTCAACTAGAAAAACCGTCAGAGTTTCCCCTTCTGGCCAGCTTTAATTTACTGCTTCAGCAATTTTATGCTCCACAATTACTGTAAGCTTTCAGCTACACAGAAATGGCTGAGCTCTCAAACATCAATCCCCTTTAGTTTAAAAGTGGTATCTCAAGAGACTCACACTAAACTCAACCAAAGTATCTTAGGGTGCACCTTCCCATACACGGGTTTGCAAAGTAAACTATCAGTTACACCCCAAATTAAATGAAAAAAAGGCAGTAAAATTATTAAATATCCAGGACTCCAAAATGCAGGTGGTGACTTGCAAAAGTAATTTCTGGACTTCTGGTTTCATGTCCCACAAGACCCAAGCAAGGTCCTCTGGGTGCCATCAGCTGGGTACCCAGCACCTCAAATCACGAGTCACTTCTGAAAAGCCTCATTATTTACTTTTCTGCCTCTCTATAGGAAAGGACTAGACATTTAAATAAATGACATAATCCTTACTACCATTCCATTCATTCATGCAGGTTGCTATAATTTACCACGAGAAAAAATAAACTTCTGCAAAATGTTCCTCAATGGAAGACATTCAGAAGGCTCAAAGGGGGAGAGGAGGTGAGAAGGCTCCTGACAAATATTTGCTCAAGTGACCGCATCACCCATGAACACATTTGCTTGGGTGAAGAAATTTATGGTCAACAAGAAACACGCCAGAGTGGGACGGGAAAAAGGACGGGGGGGCAGAGAAAGGGAATTTTTAACCAGTTTCATTTCAGAAAGGACAGGTTTTGAGTGGAGCTTAGACCCTGGCAAGCCCACGGCAGCAGCCTGTGCCCTCAGTGAGGTGGTCAGCAGAGAACCACATCATGCAGAACACAACTTCCCACCTCCTCCAGCAGCCGTTGCTGCTGCACCCTCCATACACTTTGTTTAAACAAGTGTTCAAACAGAAAATAGCTCTGCCAGTCACTCAGTTCACCTCAACCATACCCATAGCTCACTCTACACCAAGGACGACAGAAATATCGCCAAGGCTATGAAAATCCTCACTGCTTTCAGTGTTGACTACCTAAAAACCAAGTAGAGGTGAGCTGGGTGGTTCTCCGTAGGCTTAAATGTATGAGGGTTGGTGGTAAGGTTTGATGGTAACCCCATCACAAAATGATCCTTCTTCCTCCTCTGCTCCATAAAGGTTGCCTCTCCTCAGCATTTTCACAGGGAACCTTTTCCTTTCTTGCTGCCTGAGAAGCTGGCACTTGTTTTCTTTTGGATTTGGGGGTTTCCGCAGATTTAAGTGGCCTCAGACAAAATAAGACGCTACTTTTAAAGACCAGCCAAAACAATGCAAGGGATGCATTTTTACTCACGTAAAACCAATGAAGAACTAGGGAAATGAAAATTTTGTCATTCTTTTAGTCATATAAACCCAAACTCACATTCTCCACAGGGAATGTATGGAGTTGCGCCGTCAGTCACCAGCCAAAACCAGCTTACAGAAATCAAATTAATTTTTGCTTTCAATACTGATTAATCAAAAGTTCTATTCACGGAGCTTGTGACGCTCAGATCACCTCACAAAGCTGGAGAGAGCAAAGCCCATTCAAGACATGCTTCAGAAGCCGTAGCTCAGATCCCCAAAGGTCCTGCCAGCAGATCCTATTAGAACCCATTACTTGTGGACAGAAATGCCTTCAGAGTCAATAAAATTGCTCACACCCATCCAGGCTAATCAACACGAGCAGAGGTGAACAGAAATGGTTTCTGAGATTTCAAGCCCTAATTTAGTTAAGCACTTAAATAAATATCTGCAAGCCTTATTAAAGTCAACAGGATTTGGGTATTAATAAGTTAACATTATTAAGCATGTGTTTAATAGTCCTGCTGAATCACAGCTTTGCTACTACATAAGACTTCACACAGCTGTTTAGAATTTGTCCTCAGGTAAAACACTTCTCCACAATTTTTATCATCTGTGTTTCTGGGACTGCTCAGAGCCCACACAACAGGCTACAGTCAGATCTCTCTTGGACTGCTGTGAATTCAAAGTACCTTTCCTGAAGCTCCAGATCTGCTCTAGCTTCACCAAATTCAACATCTAGCTTTTCATTAAAAAAAAACCAAGAAAAATCATTTCAGCTATAATAACAGCAATCTAAAGGATTGCTCGATGGTTTTCATAACCGCAGTTATTAAAACTTGTGTTAGTACAACTGTGAAAGTAATAATTAAATTGTAATACCGACAATTAAAATTGCATCAGCATTTCTTATTTAGTTGTCATGGTAAGCTTGTAGGTGGATATTAGACATGGATATTACACCTCTGCCAAGGCATGGGCAGATTAGTCCTACAGACACGAGTGAGACGGGTGAATATATAAAGTTATGTAGCAATTGGCCGTGTAGTGAAATCTTATCTTAGGAATAATGTGAAATCACCTCCAAAATTAATGAAAAATGCACCAGCTTAGTTCTAAATGTTTTAATAGAGGAACTCATCAGTGAGAACCAATGAGTGTTCCACGTGCCAGCTGTACTCACCCACCACGTCGAGGTGGTACGTGTGGTTGATGGAGCCGTACTGGTTTTCCACGATGCATGTGTAGTTCCCTTTGTCTGATGGGACCACGCTCTCCATGATGAGACTCCAGTGCTGGTTACGGACCTGGAGGGTGGAAACAAGAGATGCTGGGATCTTCACTAAGGCACAGCTTCACCCTCCCCACCTCCACAGTTCCCCGAATGGTTAACCCCGTGTAATCCACATCTAAAAGCCTCTTCTGTGCTCGTTCAACCATTCTGGACACTGAAATTATTTATGCCTGAGCTGGGACAGCACGGCTGCAGCAGTGAAAGCTTCCACATGTTCTGCTATAAATTTCCCTGGTCCCTGCTCTGAGCACTGCACACATCGGTGCACTCTCAGTCCTGCTGAGGATGGCACCAATTAGCAGCACTTGTCGTATTGGACTTTACCTTTCAATCCACTCTAAAGTGAATTCACACCCTCAGGATATTTCCCATCCGTCTCCAAACAATCATCTGATACTAACTGGCCACCAGCAATATAGGATGGATATGATCCCTTAACATCTACGTCTCCATCTTTCCCTAATAGCTCAATTATGCACCTCGGGTTTTGGAGATACAGAGTACTGAGGAGTGATGTTTGGGATCCCTCCCCCAGACACATGGAGCAGACAGACCTCTTGCTGAGGTCTTTCTTGAGAAAGAAATGAAGACGCTGCCTCATGAGAAACGTCTGAAGAAAACACCCATGGAAAGGGAGCATAAGGATATACATTTATCTCACACAATCCTCCTCAGACAGAATGCACTAAAAGTGCTGATTCTGTTCCCATTTGAACTCAAAAGGAACACTGGCACTGGTCTCACAGAAAATAGGATCCACCCCAATACTGGAAGGATACAGAGTCATCCGGAACACATATATTTCCTGCATCATAAGTTGGCTCCCAAAATGACCTTCTGCTGGCGACCGACTAATCCCTTGTTTTAGCATTACATTTCTGACAGAGCACTCAAAAAGTTTAACATCATGTAGCTGTAAGGTACAACGTTTCAATTGCAAAGTACATATTTCAGCAAATGGAATAAAGTACAATCTGGTACAGTCATTTTAATCAGCCAAATGGAAAGTAGTAGTTCAGTGTAGAACACCAGAAAAATTTATGGACCATTCAGTGACACTTCCAGTAACCATACGTTCTTAAAACATCATTACAACCATAGCTCTGAAATCCTGCTTCGTGCCTGACTATTGTGTAGGTCCTTATCCAGCAGGAAAAGGCTGCAAAGGGTTGCATCCCAGTGCCAAGAGCTTAGCCCTCACGCTTGCTGGAGGCAGAAGTGCCTTAAGTTCAAAGCCTGGAAGAAAAGTTCTTTCTGTCAGAGGCTCCTGGCTTTCCTAGTTCCCCCAACTAGTAATTAGCTCAATATCTCAATATTACTATTATTGCTGAGTCATGGGCTAATAATATTAGCTAAGGATTGACCATTTGGGCTTTGAAGAGTGAAGAAAGTACAGACAAGACTCCAGCAGCAGTTGAAGAACACGGGTGTTAACCTAATGTCAGGGCACTGTGTGACACAACCTCAAAACTGCCAGACCTGACTTAAGGCCTCCCTCCTCAGCCCCTCCTTTTGATGGCACACATGAAAACTACATATTGATTTTTCTTCCCACTATGAAGAACTAAGGAACAAGTTCATAAAGCCAAAAAGAGTTTATCAGTGTTATTTTAATGTCTCGTCATTCTGCTAAGCAACCTTGAAAGTCACAGTTTGGGTCGGGAAGAATCACTGTCATAAACAACTGGTAAATAACAAATACAACAGCTACATGTTTTTGATATTTTACTTCTTTATGAGTTATTTTGAAGGAGACATGGTCAAAGTGACCCGAACTTTTGCCATTGCAAGTTAAAACACACTTCTTGGAATCAGAACAAGTGTTTTTAACCGATTTGACTGCAAAACAGGAAGAACAGATCATGGTTCCACAAAAGTTAAAACAAAATAAAAATTAGTAACTGCAAGTCGTTAATCTGATAGGAAAACACAAGAAATTGTTTAGCATTCAATAAGAAAATGTAACTAACTTACCGACACAAGTGGATATACCGGATTGCAAAATTAAAAAGTATTTGTGCAATTCCCCTTCCAGTAACTCCAATGAGCAGAGATAATATCTTTATAATGAAACAACAGCTTAAGCCACTTCAGCTTAAGCTAAACAACTGTTGTAGAGGCCCAAAGCAGTTGTGACACATTGTCACACAACTGGATTTATGCCATGGCTCTGGATTCAACTAGATTCAGCTTGTTGGTTTAGTGCTTTCCAGAAACAAGTGCAGCATTGCAAAGCCCACACAAACTCCCCTTTGTTGGGGACTTCTGCCCTCTCTCTTTTTTTTCCCCTATCGCTTTGCAAAACCCATTTTCATGTTTTATCTGTGCTTCATACCCAAAAATGGTACTTCATCTGCAAGAAGACTGAGATAATAAATATAATCTCAACGTGTTTTTTTCCTAACCAGTTATGGACACTTCCAGCAAATTACTGACATGTTTTTTTGGCAAATTTTCTCCATCAAATTTTTAACCAATTCTTCCAAACAGCTCTCCAAAAGATTAAATATTTAAACTAGGTTTTCAATACCAAATGCATACTACTGCACCCTTAAGACATAGCTTAGGGGTTGGAAACTTTAACTGGAAATAAAATGCCAAGAAATATTGGTCAGAAACCTAAGAAGGGGTAAGGAATTTTTCAAGGAAACGTTTTGCTTTTGGAGTATCACATAAAAAATAGTGGACAACTCTGTTTAGTCTTAAAATATGTGTCTTCATTGAATAGATAATGTCATGAAAAGTTGCCACTTATTGAAAATTGTCTCCTTTTTACTAATTTTTAACTAATTTCAAAAGAAAAGGATTAGAAACCACAATACAACCCTCCCTAAAATCAGCACAGTTCAGACATATAGTGGTACTGCTCAGGTAAAGAGAACAACTGCAGAACATCCCTGCAAAAGCCATGGGCTTGTGCAGTTGTTCCTGTAGTCAGAATTGTCCTTACTCTGTATTTACCTGGTTGAATTTAAATGTGTATAAGACGACTGCAGTGTTATCAAAATGCATAGGTGAAAACACACACCTGTTAAAGCTTAAACAGTAACAGTTGATAGAAGTACATTTGTTTTCTGGGTGGTGTACAGGAAAGTAAAGGCTCCTCTGATCTCTCATAGAGGATTTAGATTATTACCTCAAAGAAACTATAAAATGCCTTTAAAGGCATAAGCAAGAGCCATCATCACTTCAGAGGTAGGTATAAAAAAAAAAGGCTAAAAGGGATTTAGACATTCAAAAACTGATCATATTCTCCTCACTGTAAGAAATTTGGGCCTATCTTGAAAAATCGTAAAAGGATCGATTTTGAAATTCACCACCTAGAATTAGTCACGGTGGAGGAATTTCACTCTGGAAGCTATCTTGGCCAGCACATACACCCTCCTGCTACCCTGCCTGAGTGCAAATTGACTCAAGACATTCCTAGTCAGAGGGACAAAGTGCTACAGGCCACTATCTGATTCCGATAAAGACAATACAAGAAGAGATTTCTCAGCTCAAGGCGGCAGGAAAGAGGTGGCTGGAGGATTAGTGGAAAGATTCATGTTTTCTTTCCCTTTGCTTTGTCCCTTCAGCCTTCAAGGGGATGACTGTCTCTTCCAAAAGGAGACATCAGATATGGCCAAGTTTGGTTCCAGCTGTTGTAGTCACCCAAAAAGTATTATATCTCCACAGGAATGCTTTACAGAGAGCAACGCCCAGACTCAAGACAAACTCGCGTGCAGGAATTATCATGGGTTGCTGTGATACCTCCCTGAACACAGACCAACACAGATGGACTCAGTCCTTCCTGAGGATTCCTTCCTGAAAGGTTTGTTGGCATAGTGGTGTCAAGAAAACACAATTCTCTCTTTATTCTGATATAATTTTGAATAAGCCCACAGTGACTTCATCCTGTCCCTCTAGTAAGGTTCAGGATGCAGGTTCCAGAAGCTCTGGAGACCTCACTCTTCAACACCCATTCACTGAAAACAAGCTTTCATCTTAAAACATGACTATTCAAAATGACAAAATATAGAATATACAGAGATTTGGTAGAGTTGACAATGATAAGCAAATCCTACCAGATAATTTAATGTATTTCTGAGCAACAAGAAAGCCTAAAACCCTCAGTGGTATCTCCTCTTTTTTGACTTTAGACTAAAGAGATGTAAGAAGTTACAATATATAATTAAAGGTATAGACTTCACTAACCCAGTTGGCTTTAGACACAGGCATCCGTGTTTTTTTCCCCAGAGTACACACACACCTAGGAAATTGTATACATTTAATACATACGAACAAATATTTCATTTGTGCCACTTAATGGGCACAAATCTAAATGATCTCTCCCTAACAGAGGACAGCAGTGCCAGCATGGAGCCCCATAGGGGCTGATTTACTCTGCCAAAGGTCACCCTCCCAGAGACCAGGCACCTCCATCCTGCCTCTCCAGACACACATTTTCCTTCATGGTTTTCAGGAGTGATATCTGCATTTCCCCTTCATAAGATGCAAAGTGTTAATAACGTCCTAGTTAGTACCAGAGCAGTTACTATTATTTTCCAAGACGGGATTAGTTTGGTTGGGTTTGTTTTTTTCTTTAATTGGCTTTTTTTGGTTTTGTTTTTTAAAAAAGCACCGAGACAGGCAAAAAAAAATCACTGTACTGGAGCCAATTCGTTAACACTCCACAGCGTTATGAAAGGCAGAAGGTGTTGCCAGGTGTACACTCTTAACCAACAGTAATTTATGGTGTAAGCAAACATAGATGGAAAAGTCTACTTAGATAATTAGCGTTCATGTGGGGAGATTTTCTGGGCTCCGCTCTCCACTAACACAAATGTTGGAAAAACTGACACTTTCTGCAGTAAATCCAGCGAGAGAGGAAAGGAGACTGAGGCTTGTCCTCCTCTGCACTGGAAAACAGATTTATTTTTTTTTGCACCAAGTGGCATCTGAATCAACAGCACACAAAGCAATACAACCCTTGGCTCAATCGAGCAGCACCCCAAAAATACTGCAATCGTGGGGGTAAGGCAGCAGGGGACAGGGGAGCTCAGGATTCAGTCTTGAGCTCACCACATTGCCCGACAAAAGTTAACTCCTGTCTTAATGACCATTACAAATTGCTCTGAGCAGCTCAGCAGGAGTTCTAGGCTGTGCCTTACAACCGTGACACGAGGTGACTACCTTGGAAACTTCTCATCTTTGGAGAGAAGTTGCTGAGGTGTCGGGGACGTGAGCAAGCCGCTGACAGAAGATCTGCAGAAGAGGTTCAAGTAACTCAGAAATGCAGGGCAGGGTGGTGAGTGCTTGGACAGCAATTTGCCATCAAAGTCACGCATTCCCATTCCTTGTGAGGAGCGGGATAAGATGACCCAACCCTGACTTCTGACCTGACCCAGGCAGATACCAGGAGGTTAAAGGTCCGTGCACTAATACACAGTTGGCCTCCCTAAAACTCTCTCTTAATCAGTAACCACCAATTTAGAATAAGACATCTAATCTGAAGCTGTTTAAAATTCAAACAGACCCTTCCAAGTAATTGCTGCTACTTTCCCTCAAACTCTTCTTCCCATTTCAGTTTCACAGACCATAAACCCTATAGAAAATAATAACTTTTGACTTCCAACCCTTCCTTTATTAAGCTGCCTACACTCACCAGAGTGGATGGCCAACAATGCAGCCGAAAATGAACAGAGTAAAAGAGTCTTAACCTGCTCTGTAAAGTCAGTCTTTAGTTTTCCAAATAACTCTCTATAAATAATCCTTAGCTGCACTGCTATGCTACAAGCTTGAATTTCAGAAAAAAAAACAAAAAATACAGAATTGGTGCTCAGTAACCGCCAAAGAAACCACTCACCCTTCCCCAGAAGAAAACAACTACTGTTTTTTGCTTCCACGTTTGATCCCAGGCCATTGAAAGATTTTCTGTCGACTTCAGCAAGTTTTTAGGTTTGGATATTTTTTTTGTTGTTTTGTTTGAGTTGGTTTGGTTTTGTTTTTCTTTTTTTTTTACAGCCTTGGTAAAGAACAAAAATTACAAAACCACACCATGAGACCTTACCTTATACCCGCCAATACGATGCTCTTGCTTAAACTCTTTCCCGTTTTTCAGCCACCGCATGGTCGGTGTTGGGTTTCCCATCGCTGGACAACGAAACTTGACGGTGTTGGCTGCTGGTACAGCGTGTAGCCTCTTCTCCATTTTGTCTGTATGTGTCCAGTAAGGTGCCCCTGTTTCAAAGAGACACATCCAGAAATATCAGTACTGGGAAACCGAGCCCCCTCTCCAGTCGCTTCCACAGGCAAAGCGCTTCACGCGTTCATTTGAAGTACAATTTAGCAAGAGTTGCCAACAAGAAATCATGTTGCAAGTGTCAACCAGAGTTTTGTAAAGGGCTCAGTCTGCTGCTATGAGTATTTAATTCATGACAAAATTCCAATAATTAGCCATAGATAACCTTTGTTTTGTGTACGCCAACTAAGACAGAGGGACCAAGTTTTCATCGGACACTTCTGACCTCAAGTTGAGTTACTGTGAGTGCTCAGCAAACTCTGAATTCTTGGACATCAGAAGGGAAGCCGGACAGAGCAGGACAGAAGATCTGTTGGAAGCATCATCCTTCATCTTTCCCCTTCTTTTAGAAGGGGGATAAGCATACCTACCTGTTAGACAGCACATCAAAACTTACAGTGTGTGACGCCAAGGTGAACTGTGCTGTTAGTGTCACAGAAACCAGTGAAATATATTTACAACTGGAAAATGTTTCTGAAATCTTAACCAAAGAGGAGGAAAAAATGAGTAAATGTGGATCAGCAAAACTCAGAAAAAGCATTTATCATTTTGCAGGGATTTCCCGCTCTAATGAGCCTGTCAAAGTACAAACACTCACTGACGTCCAAAAACATGGCATGAAATGAGAGTGTCTCTCTCAGCCCAGCGAAGTGATCATTTTTCCCAAACCCTGACATGGCTCTCCTGGCTCTCACTCCCTCCTTGCCATGCTCTGGCCCAGCCTGTGCCCACATGAACAGCATGAGAAGCACATGGAAAACCCCTCCCTCATCCAGGTTCTTAACTGTTTGTTGTGTAGCAGTAGAGGAAACACAGCAGAACAGAACATACAACTACCCATCCTGTTTTTACCCCTCCAAGAAGTAAATCTGGATCGAGACAAAGGTTATCCCATGCTCTGGATCCATGAACCACTTCAGCTACATTTCACAATGTCTTCGTGGCACTGCTTCAGTCATCTCACCATAGCAGTTTAAGAAGTTAAATATTCAAGATCTGTTTAATAGTAGGAAACATTAATTTCTTTTACAATGGAGTTTTCCTGAAGCAAATCAGATTAGCGTGGAATTTTTAGGACTAGAGGGGTCCAGAAAAATAACTCCAATTCTCTCAGCCTTGTTTCATTTCCTTCATTAGCAGCCCAACACTCCACTATAAATAAACTCTTCCGTTCCTCAAATATTTATAGCAGTTCTTACAATCAGTGCAAACTCACAAATCCTGCTACCCCCCTCTCTAAATAAAAATACAGCTGGACAGAAAATACAGGAATAAATCCTTTAACAACATCTCTCTCAGCATAAAGAAAACATTCTAAAAGCAAGTCTTATAATGATGCTAGAAACGATAAGTGTTTGGGGTTTTTTTTTTGCCTGAAGTGGCAATTAGTGTTAAAATTAATGAAGTAGAAAAGCAAAGCAAATTTGTGCATGTAATCAAAATAGAAAATCAGGTAACTATTGAAAATTTAACTGCAACACTAAGAAATTGTTACACAGACTAAAGTGAATTAGGGATGCAAGGAAAATCACTGTTAACGTTATTTGCTAAAAGCAGGATCACATTAAAACAACAGAAGACTTTAAACAAAGCCAACCAGAGGAATTAACTACTACAGGCAAAGCCCAAATTACATTAGAAAAGGCAAAGGCAGAATTACATGCTGGTATTGATGGATTAAAAGGCCATTTTCTGTGGACTGCTAAACATCTTCCACTGGGCAATGCAAGGCAACCACTTGCTCCCACAACTCCCACAAGGGCAAAGCAAACTGGGGCAGGTCCAAGACAGTCAACCATCCACACAAGTTATATCAGCATCTCAGACAGAGCAGAGGGCTCACTTCAGACTCCAGATGGGTGATGCCAACCCAGCAACTCCGCAGTCAGCACGGTCACCTCCCATCACATCCGTCACATGCACCTTCTCACAGGGACAGGGCATAAAGAGCTTGGATGCAGCTACTGGCAAGCACAGCCTCTGAGCCACAGGCTCCAAAACTGGCCCATGGCAGTGCACAGGCTGGATGGACCAAGCTCTGGGGAAGCTCCCATCAGGGTGCAGACTGGGACCAGAGTACCAGAGTCGGTCAGGATAGAGCCACCTGCAGCCCCCCAAACAAGGCTGCTCCATGCAGCCAGGTTTCTACTGCATTATAGTGCAACTCATCCTCTGTTTTTCTTATAAATAACTATCCTTTCCATCAACCCCTCACCCTTTAAAAATCTGCCCCTGGAAAAGCTCCAGTAAGACTGGCACTCAACGAATGCCCAGGGAGGAAAATCTATGGAAGAGGTGGGTGCAGAAAAGAACCCAGGAAGATGCAGGCATGAATGAATAGAAGCAGCTCGGTTTTGTACCACAGAGAGAGGGGGGAAAGGAAATAGAGCAGACTAGGAGAAAGGATTCTGCTTGGAAAGTTTCCCCTTGCACAATCCTCAGCATAACCTGCAATGCTCCTGAATTACAAGTCAGCTTGGAGAAAAGCATGCAGACATCACATGTGGAAAGTGCCATCTGAAAATGCTTCAAAACATCTTAGGTTTTTCACTAGGAAGCAGCAACACAGACTGGGCAGCTCCTCAGTAGGTTTAAGGGAAAAGCAGAAAAGGCAGTAACACCTACAAAGCATCACAATCACCCTCAATTTGTGCTTTCATGCAGTTGATCTGATTAACACACAACATTTCTCTTTATAGATTAACTCATCACAACCTAAAAGCACCTTTTTATTGCTTCTCTTTTTCCTTGAGAGGAAAACCACCCAGACTCACTAAACCAATAATGAACATAGTTAATGAGTGGATACCACCAAGTGCTGACTCCTCTCACAGACCACATCTATCACATCCCATGTTTGCTACCAGGACAGGTGGAAGGAGGGTAACACCCCTGCTAAAAGTTCACAGTAACAACAGGGCAGACTCCAGCACGGAGAAGTAACGAGCAGCAGGGGAACGGGTGGGAATTGCTGATTGCTTTTAGACTTCTCATTAGCGAAGAAAATATCCTGCTGACCCACACTGCACTCCACTGCAAAGACATTACATCTAATCAGCCAAATCTCCTGCATGTGAAATTGAAATTAGGAAGCCCAGGGGACCACTTCACTTCAGGACTCTTCAATTTTTATTTGGACTTATCTAACACAAAGAAATACAAAAGTAGTCAACTCCAAGCCTGCCTGACAAGCACCTCAAGCAGGCGATAGTGTGCCTGAAGTGACCACATCAAACCCTCCAAGGTTTTAAGTACTATTGTATTTGACCTTTAATTAAAAAACACTTCTAGGCAACATCCAATTTTTGCTGCTCCCCTGAGTGGATTTCCACTCTACAGGATTTGATGAATTTGAACCTTGTTTCATCCTTTCTGAAACTCTTCAAGGCATGAAAGGAACAGCATGTGGATTACATTTAGATACTTTTTGTTCTTGGTGCCAATTTACCATTGCTTGGTCCAGAAGAAATTGTTTAAAGACCGATAAGAAAAAAATGTCATAAAGCTTCCAGTCGCCTCACTAGAATTGAAGGCAGAACAGCAACATCTTCAGGGCTACCCAGGGGTCTACAGAATAAATTAGCTGGTGGATTTCATTGCAACCATCACAACAGCTGCTGCTTTGCCAGCATCAAGTCAGGATTACAGAAATCCTTTAAGTTAGGGCTACCTCTTAAAATCATGATGAGGACAAGGCAACAAGCACTAACCATGTCTCTTCCACTGCTGCCAGAATGAACTGATGGTGATCAGCCCTCAGCTTTGTAAAAGCCAGTTCCAGGTCACTGTCCTTGGAGATGACCCTCTAGAACCAAGCTAAGACACCTCTTTAGGGTAGTAACAAAGGGGAAAACTTGAGTTGCCAACAAAGGCATTTTGTGGAAAGAGAGGACTCTTTTGCAGTGGAACCAATCCTGCACCTTCCCCACCAGCACTAATCCCTTCAACAAAAGCTGGAAGTAATAAAAAGCTATTCAGGATGCAGTCTGGAACAAATCTACCACAGTGTTTTTTTTCAGACAGTTAAAATATCTGTCAAGCTAAAAGGACACCAAACACAGTGAAATCTGCTGTGCATGCCTTTTACTTAAAAATACACACAGGGCAAATGGTCAAATGCACATGTGTACACACGAGTGCCCTCCTCTCCAGAGGGTGAGTTGCTCCTCACAGCCACCAAGTCACCACAGCCTCCACTGACTCCAGGAACAGTTGCATTTTCTGGGCAGCCTTGAAAAATTGACTCTAGATTTCCTCAACAGCCTCTCTGCCTGCATTTGAAAACCTTGGCCTCTGGAATCTATATTTGTAACAGAGGCAAAGAAAAAGCTTAAAAGAACACTTAGCAGCATAAATAAAACAGCTCTAAAAGCTTTGTTTTAAATATGCAGGAATGAGAATGCCAAGGTTCAGCTTCCTGTGGAAGGCACTACAGCCATTTCCTGCTTCATCTCATCATAATTAACGTGCCAGGACAGCTGGACTTTATCAGAACTGTTTCATCAAAAAGCAACAACCTTTGAAGACTATGGTCTTTTGTTTCCATCAGTAAAGGCATAACCAGGCCAATTTCCATTGCTTATCCTTAATGATCACAGCTGTAATTTGTATGTAAATTATCAGTTAAATCGTTTGAGATCTGCAAAGCTCAAACCATGATTCAGGAAACACTTAAAGACTTCTCTTAAAGAGCAGCAACCAGGGACCCTTGTGAGGTCCTGGACTTCCCCAGGCTTTACCTCTCATAGGCAGGAGAAGGAGGTAAAGGGGCATTTGGCCATTGGATACATTGCCTGCCCCACAGAAGGCTCAGAGAAGACTTGGGACTACCCCACAGCTCCTCATTCACTGTTCAACTTGCCTTGTAGCACAGTATCTTAAATGAGATGTGGTATTTCGGACACAATATAAAATGTGTAAGAGGAACAGAAGGCTTGGAAGACACGCAAGCTCCAGTGCTTTACAAAAGCACCGCACCAAGTCCCAGCCCTCACTTTCATACAGCCCTAATCTTGCCAAATCACAGCCCTCTTTCATCAACCTTGTATTAATCCAGAGTTACCATGATGCAACTTTTCATTGAAAACAGACTTGGAGGGATGCAGTGCCACGATTGTTCTCCCGGTTCCAGCTCAGAGCCCGGCAGGAAGGCTGCGCTGCTCCCTGCATCCTTGCAAGAAGCCCCAGCAGACTGCGGGCACCTTGTAAAGAGGAATCCAATGAGGACTTGTTTGTGCAACGCTCTGCTCAGGAGCAATCCATCTTGTTGCAGCTCCCTCCCTTCCACTCTGCAAGTCTGCGCTTTCCCCGCCATCCGAGATGTTTGAACGTTCACGCTCGAGAGGCATCTTTCACTTGGAGCAGGGAAAGTGTGACTGACCCCTGCTGCAGCACAGCCCCCCCACCCTGGCAGACGGAGACTGTCACTGGCCTTTCACCAGCTCCTGAATCAAGATTGATTAACAGTATCTTAAAATGACAGCTACAGGAACGTCGCTAGCGCCAGTTCTCCCTCGCACGTGGAGGGGCAGGAATCATTATGGCACCATTACAGAGCACAGTTGCCTTGAGATCACATCCTTTACTTCTTTCCCCTCGTTATACCTACTTCCAGAAGCCGTTTGTGCTCACAATGAATCACCCAAGCCCTCATACAGATCAGAAGCACAACTGTCACTGAAAATAACGCAAGCCGCTTTCTGACCTACGTCAACAATGCTTTAAGAAACAGCAGACATTGGAAATGTTTCCTAAAAGGAATTTCTACCCATTATTCCATTTCAGGGGAGGGCTAGAATTGCCTGGATTGGTAGGTTTTACCTAGACAATTTCTTCTAAAAGCAGTGTCCTTTTCCAAACTCTCCAATTATCTCTGCCACCTCCTTCCTTTGTCAGAGCAGCCTCCAGCTGCCCGATATCAGCCCCTTCCAGCAGCACCTGTGAATCAGCCCAGGGTTAATCACACCAACAGATGGCAGGGGCCAAAAAGGCAGCTAAGAACTTATATCATTTTAAATAGCATCTAATGTTTCACAGCTTCAGACCAGGGGCAGTGGTTCACAAAAGGAACTAACCAGGGGAGCCGCAGTCGGGCTCTTACTTTATCACCTGAAGGAGCATTCCAAGGTACAGCACAGCTGCCAGTTACTGATCAGGCCGAGGAGCAAATACACGACCTGGCTACTGCAGGCACTTGCTGACATCTCCCGTGAAGGATTTCTGTGTTTTGGGTGTTACTGACTTTACAGAGCACCAGCAACAGCAACCCGCCAGTCACCGAGGGGATTCTGCGACAGCGCAGAGCGGCACAAGGAACCAATATGAATTTTACATTCTCTTTTCTTTCTTCTTAGAGGTTGCTCTATTTAGAGCCTATTAATAGCTTCCTGAATTCTCCAAAGGGGTTGACGTTTAACATTCAGATAGGTTTAAGATTCTTTTAGCCCATTTTCATCATGCATAAGTAACATAAAATGTGGGTTTAGTGCTGAATTGATTTCTTTGCAACAAACCTTGAGGTCCTTCACAGACAAAAGAACCTCACTGTCCAAATTCATTCTCCCCGGGGAGATCTGGCCAAGATTAAGGATTGAGGGATTTGCTTCATTACAACTTATTCTTTTCAAAGTTTCCATACCGCCTTTTAACAAAATGAGCTGGATCTTTGTTTCTCCTGTCAAATTTCAGCTCAGGTTCAGGGAAAGTTAGTTCATCTGTGAGAGTCTAAACAAGACAAAGACCAATCTCCAATTCAGGAGGAAAGGAAACTGCAGGACTGCCAGGAAGGAAAGAGAAAAGAAAGTACAGACCAGAAAAGCACGTTCAAAAGAATATTAGTTTATTTTTTTGTTTCAAGTTACGAACTACATGAAGCAGAAAACAGAGAAGGACAAAGATACCACTATTTGACAGCACATGCAGTTAACAATCAAGAAGCTCTGAAGACAGGAGTGCAAGAGATGGGACGTTATTTTCCACGTGGATCTTGCTAGTCACTTCTGGCAATTCACTGTTACTTACTCATCTGGTTGCTGTCATTCACAAAGTCCTCCGACCCATCATTGTCGTCTTCATCATCCCCAGAGGAAAGAGCATCTGCACATTAAAAATAACCAAGTCTTTAAACCAGCCTAGTTTTTTTTTTACAGACAAAAAAACCCCAATAAGCTACATCTTAGATTGTATATCAAGAACAGATCTCATGTTAGTTGTGCAGAAGCCAGAGAGAAAAAAGAAAATCCAGTCACAAAACGTGCTATTTGGTATAAAATTGTAACAAAACTAGCTAATAATCCTGAAATGCTGCTAAGGTTCCCAAGGGAGTTTGCTAACTCCAAAAAATTTCTTTCCACTTGCAACTTTAACTTTTTTTAAAGACATTCAGTTGAAGAGAACTGAGCATCTCCAGAACAATTTCTCTCTGAACTTAAAGGATGCAGGACATCCCTTCTCCTCTTCTGATGCAGGGGGCAAAAGCTTATATTCATTCTACTGTCTTTATCATCAGCATAGTGACTCTGTCTAATTGAATCCTGTCACAGTGGCATAAAACAGAGAGCTCTTCAGCAGCTGTTAATCACTATAGAGCCCACAAAGCAAAAGGAGTATATACAAACTGAGTCCATTTCAGGGTCAGGACAAGGAGAAAAATCCCAGTAACAGCTACAGAACTCAGCTTAACTCACTGTGCCCAAGTGCACTGTTTCATGTCAGATCAAAATGTGTTTTTATATCACATTTTACAGCTTCTACATGCAAAAAACCCCACCTATGTTTAACTCACTCACCTGTAACATTTACAATGAAGTACAGAGTATCACTGTCTAGGGTCCTAACAGCAGTGCAAGCATAGAGGCCCGAATCTCTGGCTGTAGCATCCTTAATTTGTAAGTACTCCCCAATAATCACTGTCCTATTGTCGGGCCCCAAAGGGACCCCATCCTTAGTCCAACTGATCATGACGGCGTCTCTCAATTGACAGCGCAACTCAAGCGGTTCTCCTGGAAGTGCTGAGTAAACATCTGGCTGAGAGATTTGGTATTTGGTTGGCGGCTCTGCGAAGGTGGAAGGAAAGGAGGAAAAAAGAAGAAAAAGAGAAGGGAAAGGAGAGAATTTCCAACAAAAGTCAGTGAAGGCCCTTCTCATCCACAGAAATCAAGTTATGTTAAATAAAAAAAAAGTTTCATCCAGATTAGCCCAGCAATCTGTTTTGTTAAACTGAGCCACGTGCAGGTGTGGGAGAGGCTTTATTTTCAAGAAGTTAACCACAAACAAAGCTCATTCAGTTTTGATTGGTATCTTGCATGTGCCTTGTCCCCAGTGCCACACGAAGGCATGACCCTCCTCATCAGACACAGCAAACTGACCCTGGGAAGGTGAGCACTGCTGAATTAGGGGGGGTGCTTCAGAGAACTTTGAAGAGCAGGAGAAGTTCAAAAATCAAATTCGGTTTTACATCTTAGCGTTTTGGGTCCACAATTCAAATGAATAATTATCTCCCCCCAATCTGATTTTATTATAAGTTGCTTTTTTATTTTTAAGCCTGAGAAGTGCTCTTTTGAAAGAAAAGGATGGCCAAAAAACCCCCTCACTAACTAAGCTAATAAACATCAGTTCCTATATGCAGAATATATGATGTCTTCCATTTTTCTCACTGCACCCACCCCCAAAGTCTCTATGTTAGCCTTCTACACTGTAAACTCTTTTCTCCACCATAGTAACTTTTTCCTTTAATCTTTTTATTTTTGCTTCATTACTTATTTCACAACCTCTCCCAAGTGGAATACAGCAGGAACACAAGTGAAGCTTTCAAAGTCAAAGTATACGCAGCAGTTCAAAATGAAATCGCTTATCCATCAGCTCCCTTTTGTAACCAAACAACGAGAAGAATGTCAAACCACAGCCTTTTTCCAAAAAAACATCCTTGGAAAACTACATCTGCCTATAGTTACCAGAACTTCATCATCCCCCCCCCCCTTCCAAGGCTGGCTCTCAGCATGGGGAAAAGGAACTGCAGCCCCAGGCACTCCAGAAAGTCTCCACAGTGCAGTGGGAAGGCTCGGCACACCTAGGATGAACTCAGGCTGTCCCAGATATAGGCACTGCTCCTACCACTGGATTCTCCCTACAGACACACTGTCCCTCTCCCACCAGCCTCTTGGCCTCGCCAAGGGTGGCAGGAATGGTAAATAAAGGAAAGAAGCACGGGGGCATCTTCTGTTTGCTCAGGGGGAGGGTCACACCGAACAGACAGCTGCTCCCCGCGCACATCCCTCCCTGCACAGCCACCAGCTGTGCACCACTGTGTGCACACAGCAATAAAACACACCTCTGTCTGCTTGGGAGTCTGAGAGAGTATTAAAAGAGGTGAGTCTTTGATGTCCACCCTTCCTTCTAAGGATACCAAAACCCTGAAACCCGTGTTCCTTGTCCTTGGGGCACAGCGTTGGCATTCCTTGTGTCACGCCTCCAACAGAGAAGTCAGAAACAAGCACCACATCTGAGCAAGTCTGTGGATGGGAGCCTGGAAACGCTGAAGTTCTGTCAGTAGTTGAGTTTTGTGTAGGAAGTTGGACTCTTTGATCCTCATGGGTCCCTTCCAACCCAAAATATTCTATGATTCTGTGAGCGCCGGAAGTGACCACCACAAAGGGACACTCCTGCATTTAAATAATTGGATTAGACTGATGGACTTGAAAACAGCATGCCCAATTTCTCTTCCCCACTCATCCTGGAATCATGTAATTTCAGGGACATGCCCTCTCAGAGCTTATTCTGCCCTTTTTCTTAGGGCAAACACATTTTTTCAAACAAAAGACTGGACACCTGCATCACACAAAGATGGCACATAAAACCATTCAACCACAGTTATGTAGACTGTAAAGATTCTTGGATTTAGAGCTTATAACAAGGTCTCTAAACTTTCTAGCGTGCAGACTTACATCTCAAAGTTTAGGACGAGCTCCAACACAGATTTATACCCCTTATAAACTAATTCAGTCTTGCTGATACAGTCACGAATCCACAGATCTGCAATGCAGGTGTTTCACTGATTGCTACATTATGCTGTTAGAAATCTAATTTCCAGAAGGAGCATGAGCTCCTTTCTACATATATTTTGTAACAGTAATGAGTATATTTGAGTCTGCTTGAGATTTCTTTTAATTAGATTTCACTGTCAAATAAAAAAAAAGGTACCTGAAGACAGTTACCTAATTTACTTTGAAGTTAATAAGACTCCTTTGTAATGCTCTACCTGCAAAGAAAATTTCTTGTACAGAGTTTACAGTGTACCAACAGTGCACCGGAGCCTAAAACTGTCTTTGTTTAAACTTTTTAAAAGCCACCTTGGCTGACAATAACTCAACCCTCCTCTAAGTGCATTAGAGGCTTTTGCTGAATAGTGCCAGCAAACTCACAGGATGGTCCCATAGGCTGCAGATCAGTTGTTTACACACAATTAAAAGGAAAACAATTTTCTAACCTCACATACGTGATTTCAACTCTTTTTAAACTATTAACTCCAAGTTTACACTGAGTCTTTCAATATAAATCCAAATCCAAACTCAAGAACAGTAATCTATTTCAAAATCACAAGGAAAAAAATTCCTTTCGCAAAGAAAATAGTATACTAAAGAAATCAAGTTTCAAATAGGTATTAGCATTTGATAAATATTATCTTTCTCTATTTCTTTACCTCTAGAGTATCAGGGAAGATGCAGCAAAGTGTTGTCATGAAATAATGAAGTCATGTTTGGAAATTGTGAGTTATTTCAGGTAAGCCTTTGTGTTGCCAAACTAGAATGTAGCAGCGCTTAGACTGTCACTTTTTATAATGTTTGCCTATAAACTTTTTCCAGTGTGGGTTTGAAATGGTGCCCAAAAGCAAACAAAGAACAGGTGGGATTCTGAGGCACGAGTCCACCCAACAGCTTCACAGAGAAAATCAACCCCTTCAAACTGTTCAAAAATTCCCAGCAGCACACAAACAACCTGCTCTGCGAAGTTAACTCTCCCCAGGACTGCAAAAGGATTTTTACACTGCTCTGAAATTTAGGGACAGATTTTGAACTCATGTCCATGTTGTACCACCAAATCAATGGCTCCCCTGAGGCTGACAACAGGATTCTTTCCCTCTTTCCACACCTGGAGACATAAGGCTGCGAGTTTGCTCAGCCATCACTTGCACACATCCTCCAGTGTTTTCAGCAGCATCCTGAACTTTCCCTTAGTGAAAATAGCTTGTGGGGAAAAGGAAGAGATTGCCCTGCAGAGCCTGCAGCACCAGGCAAGGCCTGATGATCTGCTATCACATCCATGCCCCTCCAGCCCTCTTTGGAGTTCTCTCTTGGAACTGGATCCTCAGCCATCACCAGAAGCCTGTGAACCAGCCCTTTGCTTGCTTTGTAAACTAGATATAAGGAAGAAGGGTTTTTTTACAATGAGGGTGGTAAAACACTGGCATGGGTTGCCCAGAGAGGTTGCCCACAATGCCCCATCCCTGGAAACATCCCAGACCAGGCTGGACAGGGCTCTGAGCAATCCCATCCAGTTGAAGATGTCCCCGTTCAGTGCAGAGAGGTTGGATCAGATGTCCTCTAAAGGTCCCTTCCAACCCAAACCATTCCACAATTCTAAGGCAGTACAGGATTCCTTTCTAAGCAAGTTGTCCTGCAAATCCTGTAATAATGCCATTAGCTACTACTGCAAAGGTGCACTGCCTGATGTGAATTACACCTTTCTATCACCCCTTAAAAAAAACCAAAAAAAAGCAACAACTGCACGTGCAAAATTTCTGGGGGTATTCTGAAAGGCTGAGGGACACAGGAGGGCATGTTGCTTCTGCCATTGTCTGCTCTCAGCTACATCCTTATTCGTAATAGTGGTGCACACAACGTATTTAAACTTTATAGGTGGAGCTGTTGAACAATACTGCCACGGAAAACCAGGCTGCTGTTAAATAAACAGCTGTGAACTTTTTCTCTGCCTGCTCATGCAGTCTCACAGCATGGTTTATGCCATCCAGGCATCAAATGGAGTAAAGACTGTTTGTATAAAAGCCATGACCACAACAGAGGACTGGGGACACTCTGACTGCTCTATCTCAGATTATGATGATAAACGATTGTATTCCAAATCACGTTTCTGTTCAGGACTCGGTCACTCAGAGATTTATACTTCCTTAGGTTTCAAATTATTATTATTATTTTTCTCCATTTAATAAAAATGTTAACAAAGACCTGCTTATCTTAAGTCTCAAGTCATTTAGTTACTTAGTTACAGAGCCAAATAATTAAACGATCAGCTAATAGCTAACCCCAGCAAAGATTCTCACACAGCTCTGCAGAACACAAAAGCCTCAGACCCCATCAAGCCACTTTCGCTTCAAAAGGCTTTAGTAAATAACTAAACACTCACCACAGTGTGCCCAGAAGGATCAACAGACCTGACCTGTCAAGAATCCAAGAGGTTCTTTGCAAAACTGAATGTCCCCACAGGGAACGCCAGGCTGCCAACCACCACCACTGCTCCTGCTGCTCCTACCCCCTGCTCACGGCTTTCCTCTCACTGAGGAGAAGTCCAGCAAGACCACACTGGATGAACAACATGGAATGGGGATTTCAAGCGGGTCCCAAGTCAGACCCAAGGCTTTATGCTCTCTCCAGGAGGCAGCCCAGGTATCACCAGCTAGGTCTGCAACCTTCCCCTCCCACCTCCCAGGTAAAAGCTGGTGGGATTCTCCCTTCATTTACGTTGGCAGGCCAATAATAAGAGTAGTTTAAAAATGCAAAGAGTCATTCCTGGCCATGGTGACTATCTTCCATTAGCCAACAGCAAACCAAAGCCACAAAGGCTAAGTGCGTCTCCTCACACAAAGGGGGACAAAGCAGTGTTTGCAAGTCCTCCATCTGCTGCTCCAAAGTCACTGGATTCCTGCTGTCCTATTTGTGCTGTGTTTCCGTCATTAGCTGCCAGCTCTGCCCAGCTCTGCCTCCGCCAGGCACTGTCAGGAAGTCTCTGTTCTGATAAAATACTTTCCAAATTGCTACAGTTCCTCCTGTAACATTAAACAACTAAATGATTTTATTTTTTTTTTTAAAAATCCCTTTTCCCTGAACAAGGCCACGAAAAGCAGGAATCATTTCCCCCCTGCCATGTATAGGAACATTAATTGTTCAAATCTGATCAAAAACATTTAGGCTTTGCAGAAAAACTTCAAACACAAAGCATCAAAGAGCTATCCATGATAGCTCCAAACATCAACATGTGGCAGATTCTAAGTCCTCACCTGTTCCTTTAACACAAGCTCCTGGGCTTCTCTTTGTGAAAGCAGCCACTTCCACAAAACAAAGTGCCAGGTTCTCCAAAATAAATTTTTCCTGGCATTGTCTTTAATCTTGTTATCCTTATAGAATAAGGAGCTAGTCATGTGATGGGCAAAGAGATGAAACCAGACAGAAGAAAAAACTAATGAACAGGAATAATCCTCTTGCCCTGGAAGTGAACATTTGCAAAACAAAGTTGCCACATCACACATGCCTGGTGCTCCAGCAAGTGTAGAGCTTCCAGCCACACTGACCTGCTAGAGCTTGGACCTCCAGCATCATGTCAACTCCTATTGAGTGCTACATATAACAAGCTCATTAAAAAAAAGTGAATCTCCTCCAATTGCAATAACTTGCCAATGTCATCACGGGTAAGGGAAAATATTACACTGCACTATAACTTGTTTTCCTAAGCTTTGAAGACTTAGAAAAATAAAAAGTTCTGGTGAGCAGCAAAGCATTTTGCCACTTGCAGGATCCCCTGACCAAGAAAAAAAAACCCCTCTGCATACGCACCCAAAAATGATCCCCACGTGATTACATCCATCTGCCTTGTGTCATGCTCCTTGGCAGAGGAGCAACTACAGAAATGCTACTCCTTGAGGTGGCTACCCCCAAGCCCTGGCTACAGCCACATGGCCCCCACTGCACTCAGCAGAAGAGGGCAGTGGGAGCAAACCTCATAAGTGGGAGCAAACCTCATGACCCTGTTATGTTGGTTGACATAGGGTGAGGTACATGAACTGTTTCAGCCTGGCTTTGATGGCTGCCAAGCAGTTGGGTTGATGTGTCTCACTCACCCCCCTGTGGTTAAAGGAAGAGGACTCCTCAGAGAAAGAAATTGTACTTGTCAAGGCTTCGTGCAGAGATTAAAAATTCCTCCAGCTTGTAGCCTGCTTGCTCCTACCTGCCTTTACAGATGGGATCGTTGAGTTATGGCTGCACAACCGCGCAACGCGCGTCAAAAATGCCAAGTATCACATGCTCGTGGGCTTGGCTGTGTGCTTTGTGCTTCTGGAAGCCAAGCCAGGGAAGACTCAGAGCATGCCAAGTTCAAAGTAAACAGCAGAGAGACCAGCGAGGCCACCTCCTGCTGCTGGGAACTGCCCCGCGATTTCTTCCTTTTTGTCCCCGTTCTTCATGGTCTGCTCCTGACAGGACCAAGACTTCTTTACACAGCAGCCACCACAGGATTTATCTCTCCAGATATGGGACAGAGCAAGAAACAGGAAAGCACCAGGATGACTTCTGCACAGAGACTGGGTAACCATGGAGGGAAAGAACATCCCCAACCCCGAGAGGCCACACCAAACCCCCTGACATTATTGTGCTGCCTTTTATCATTTCATCAGGATGATGAGGAACTACAGGTCATCTTCAGGATCTGAACTTCTGGTTCCAGGCACCAAACCTTGACTATTTCTGTTCAAGTCAAACTCCACCATCTGCCTAAAGTAATAGAGTCTCTATATTAAGAGAACTGGGGAGTACAATAAAAACCTAACACACATGTAACCCAATCTCAAAAATAATTACCTACTCCTCAAACTCATTAGAGAAGAGTGTTCTCATGTAATCTATTATACAGTACAAAGGGGAAATGTATCACTTTTTGCCAGAACCTCAAATGAAAAGCTGAAAAAAAAAAAATAAATTAATCTTCCCTCTCGAAAAAGCAGAATTCAAAACCAGGACCACTTTCTCATTGTTTCTTTCAGCAGCAGCAAAACTTCAAATCTCCTTGTCTATATTCTGCACATAACCAACCAGCAGAGTAATTTAACCAAGTCCCATTGTTCAACCCAGCCTTATAGTCTGCTCAGGAAAGGCTCCATAATAAGATATACAGCCTTGGGAAAATGTATGAGCACGTATATTTGGTCGCAAAGGGTTTTTCTTGGGTTATAATTTTCTTGCATCTACTCCAATCTGTAGCTTTTTTTGAGGTTCTTTATTTGCATTTCAAGAGCAACATAAAACCATAACAGAACATAGCATAAATCCAAACATAAAAACACAACCTTTTTCTTCCAGGTTTGCCAGAGGCCACACTCAAGACTATTACTGCTCAACGTGTAAAAGAAATAAATTACGACCGTGAGGTTAAAAATTGCACAATTCAATGTTGCAGTATTAGTTCTGGAGGCAGAGAGCTTCTCTTCAGATTCCCTACAAGCAAGTCAGCAGTTGTTTCTTTTGTACACAGTCCCATTTTTACTTGACTATACAAATCCCCTTAATTTTAGCAGCTCATCTGGAAGTCTCATCTTGCCTGTTCCCCTGAAATTCATCTTCCCCCACTTCCTAAAGCAGGATTTGAAAAAAAAAAGTCACTGGAAACAATATCCCCAAAACATCCCCTTAGCACTTTTGAAAGTCTTATCCACAGCACACATAAACCATGGAATATTCTCCAAATACTTTGAAGCTTCAAGGCATACCAGGCTGCCTTTTAGCAATATTTAGGCAAAAGGCATCATAACTTGTTTAAGTCCAGCTCCACATGGAGGGTAGTCTCTAGTGGGGAAAAAGAGCAGCACAACAAGCCCCAAAGTGAAAAGCCAGGCTGGCTCTGTGCCCTTCCAGGTGGAACACAACCATTTACACAACGCTTAATTTTAACTTGCAGACACCTCTGTCACTCCTGACGGTAGCAGTGGCTCCTAGGCACTTTGCCATACTAATGGAAGATGGTTCAAACGCTTCTGAATTGTTAGAAGAAGGGCTATTACCAAGCAATGCTTCACTGCAGATTTATTAGAGAGTCTCCACGTTAATCCTGCACGTCTGAAATACCTGTGCTACCCTGCTGAGTAAACAATATCAGAGAAATCTGGGTACTTCACCACTGTAGTATCTAAACAGGATTATTTTTCCATGATCAAACAATGTCTAACAGAACCAAGCTCAAGCACAACTCAAAATCTGAACTGGAGTTTTAAAATTATTTTTAAGAACTGCTGGGTGGCAATCAGAATTAGAAGTCATATTACTTTCCTTGAAACAAATTAAATATTGCAACACTGAGACACTGAGTAGGGCACTGTACAAACTTGCAAAGCCAGTCTCACGAAGGCAGGCTCTCCTTGCTGCCCAGCAGCAGGTCCTGCCAGCAGCTCACCCATCCATACAGCCCATCCTAAAGGAAGCACAGCATGAACCTTAAGGAGTTTTTCTACCCCACAATTTTTTATTATGCTCGAAAAACAAGTTGTCACGCAGTGCTCTGATCAAGTTCCGTCCATACAACCCTAATTTAACCTGCAGACTTGCCCTGGTGGGTGCAGCCCACCAAGGCACCCCCAGCCACAGCATCCCACCCCAACCCCACTCAGAAACAGCCACAAGCCCCCTGGGAGAAAGCCTGAGGTAATAACTACTGTGCCACAAAACTCCTTTCCAAATAGAAACTCATGAAAAGATAGATTTTTCTCCTCCCTAGCCAGCTTCTCATCCTCATTTCTCTCCCCTCCAGTCCTCCAGCACACTGCCCCTTCCAGTAAACCCTCACGAACACAAGTTGTTCTCTCGGAACAAAGGAATTTTCCCTCCTTCCCTGTTCTTGTGGCTTTGGTACTGTAAGGCACTTTGCTAGACACAGGGTAATGTCCCAAACTGATGAGCCAGTTCTTTGGCGGGGGAGGAAAAGCAATAATTACACTCAACTTGCAACTGCGTGTGAGGAGGGGAATGAAAGTAGGTCAGACCTCAACTCCTCAGCTTCGCTGAGGTTCACCAAATGCTTTCACTTACAGTCACTTCAAAAATACAATTAAAACAATAACAGCATGGCAAGCACATGAAGCGGCACCATAGAATTCAGCTTTCTGTCCCTTCCATCGATACAGGTAATGCCATTTGTGTGGTGACAAGCAGCAGAAAAACCTGAACCAGCAGAAAGTGAAGCCCATAAGACACATCCCTATATCAGGTGCTGACTACTCTAGTACTCAGAAGTCCAGGAAAAACAAACTCCTAAAAAAAAAAAAATAAAAAAATAAAAAAGGTTTTTTGGAAACAAAACCAACCAAACCAACCAAGCAAAACAGCACAAGAAAACCAGGAGTGATAATTAAGAGACAGAAAAGGACAACCTGGAGACGTATTTAATTGGTTTATGAATTATAAGCTGGTTTTAAAAGTAAAAAAAAAAAAAAATCCACATTAAAAAAATCCACTCCTCTTACTGAACATCTTGTTTTGCAACTACCCTTGTTGGGAAGCACAGTCCCCAAGGAGCAAATGCCAACGCAGATTTGCTGACGCTCTCGACTGCGATTGAAACCCGAAGGGCCAAACTTCCAGAACAGCTCAGCACTCCCAGCGCACGTTTCGTAATTACAACAGGAGCTGTTGGCTGCTGCTCTCTTGAAAATCTGGTCTTTATTTAAGATTCGACTCCTACAAAGTTGCTCCAACTTCTCTTTCAATCAGCTCAGGAGTCAGTTTAGTCCCCGGTACTACAAGACGGCATCTCTGATTCGGGCAGCACGCTGTGCCAAAAACTCCCAGGAACCACTACAGGCACACATTGCAATGTGCTGAACCAGAACTCAAAGGTCTGACTTTCAAATCAGTTCCCAAATTGCTGTGAGGATGATTTTACACTGGCAGGCGCCATGTCAAACCAAGCATTGCCCGTTTCCCACCACCACCAGTAAAACAAGCAGCATGTCCTGACAACTCTGCAGAGGATGCTCCCACTTGTCCAGCTGGGATGGAGGAGCACAGCATGTCCCACTGCCACTGGGGAACCAAACCCTCAGTCACACTGGTGCAAAACTCTGCATCTCTCATCATTTCGTGTTTTGGAGTCTTTTCAGCCTGAATTTTGCACTTCTTTAACTACGCTGAAATAAATTTTCTCTTCTAGTCAAACCAGGTGTGCTATTACAAGTAGACAAGATGTAACTTGCTTAAGTGGGTGATGGTTCTTCTAAAAACATGGATTTATACTGCTCGGGAGCGTTGTTTTGAACAAAGTCTCTGTTCCACTGTAAAGCTTCAACCTTGAGGACTCTCAAAATGTTTAACACTTAAAAATCTGATGCTTCCAACAGAAAAATGGATAGTTAACTATTTTTCCTGCATTCCCATCTGATCCTAAACTAAATATTAATTCTAAGAAAATACTGATCTTTGAATGTTTTTGTTTAAAGCCAAGTGATCATTTCTACTGAAGCTGGGGAGTTGGATATAGAAATATACTCACTAAGAGCTGTGTTATGTTATTAAAACATCACTATGGACTATTGCCCATCATCTCATGAGCACACAACCTTGCATAAGTGGAAATGTCAGCATTTTCATGGCAAATTCTGCTTTCAAAGGTTTGTAACTTGTCTATAAAAAAAAAAAAGTTACTATGGCCTGAAACTTGTGGCAAGTTCTCTGCCAAGGAAGAACTATTTTAAAATTAGGAAACTATGCACTGGTTGGAGTCAGCCGTTGGTTTGGGGTTTTATCTATAAAAGTGGTTTAAAAAACAAAAAAAAGGATAAAAAAAACCCATCACAACTCAGCATCTTTGAAAATCTTCTGGCTCAAAAAAAAGAAATCAAAAAAAAAATCACTAAAGGAATCAAATTGCTAAAAGTTAATAATTTTTGCACCCCTTCAAAAAGCTGTGACTGTATGGCAGATAAACACAAAACATGCAATTATTT
This sequence comes from Corapipo altera, assembly GCF_003945725.1. Classification (NCBI taxonomy): domain Eukaryota; kingdom Metazoa; phylum Chordata; class Aves; order Passeriformes; family Pipridae; genus Corapipo; species Corapipo altera. The sequence goes on along the minus strand of NW_020884915.1, from coordinate 4,950,665 downwards.
CTGCTCCTCTGCGAAGTAGTAGCCACACCAACACACCAGCTCCCAGTGTCTCATCAACACAGACTGTAAATAACAACCCTACCCATGCCCAATTAGTTTGCAGCTCAAGACCATGGCCCTGCTAAAGCGCTGCATATTTTAAACACAGAATGGACACATTAAGACTGATTTAATCCGGTTGCTTGTACGACTCCCCAGAACCTCAGCTGGCAAATCCTGTACTGGGCCAAATAACTTACTGAACCAGATCCCTGAAAGGGCATCCAGCCCTCACCCGAAGCTGTGGGGATGTCACATTCCTCCCTAATGGGCTTTGATAATTGCCCTTCCTTAAAATGAAATTAAAAGTAAAATAAAGTCAAAAGATAAAACTGATTAGCTAAATCAAGAGTTGGCTTTAATTGTTAATTTGACTTGCAGATATCAAAGCCGCTGTTCTTGTTAAAAAAAAAAAAAAAAAAGCCAAAACACAACAGTAACAAGGAAACCCTGAGTGAACTATTTGCTTTATTTTTCCTACCAAATTGGAAGCAGCATCCTGGTGCTTCTACACTGCCTCTGTCCATGGAAGATGATGGCTGTGTAGGGCCACCTGTCAGCAGGGTGGCACTGGCTGGAGAGGACCCACAGGGGCACCCCAGGATGGAGAGCACCCTGCTGCTCATGGGACAGGGGACATCCCATCACCACATCCCTCCTCCAGATGCTGCAGCCCTGCCCACTCCTAAAATCCCACACCCTCATCCAGGCAGCTCACAGTGGCTAAAAGGGATCTCCAAGTGGACTGTGCTGACCACTGCGGCCACAGGTGACGTTCATCTTTAAGCACTGCAAACATTTTACAAAAATTAAGGTATTTTGCTCACATTATCCAGCATTTTTACAAAAAGGAAGCTACTGCGTTGAATGTGCTTATATTTGTATGTTGTTTAAAGCCAGAAAATGCCTGTGAGCAAGTCAAAACCCAAATGACAAGTTGTTACTCGCTTTGGACCCCACCATAAACACTCTGTCACCCACTAAAGGAGGTCTCTCTCTCCTTCCCCACTGCTCCAAAATACAAATTTAAGGCCATTTTGAACCATCGTGTTTTTCACAGGACACGGAAATAGCCTTATGGAAAGCTTAAATTAATCTTCTGAAATATGACCTAAATTAAAAGAACCGAAACACAATGTCACTCCACCAAGTGGGTGCTCCAAGGACAGTGTCAAGGCACTGCACGTGGGGGGGGGGGGAAGAGACCAAATTAGCTCCCCAGCAGAACGATAACACACAGCCTGGGCAAGGGAAGGTCAAGGGAGAGCTTGCTATTTATCAAATATATGTCTAAACTAATTATTCAGTTCACAAAGTAACCCTTCAGCCTATGTGTGCGGTCAGAGCCCTTGTGAAATGCTGGCTATCATCAAAGGTCCCCACAGCCTGGGCACACACAGAGACACACAGAATGGCTCCTTTGTACACACTGAGGTGGATTTATGTCTAAGTTTTAAAAGCAGAAAGTCTTTATGCTCCCCAGGACAAAAAACATATATGTAAACAGGTGATGCAAGACACAGTTTGACGGCTGACAGTGCCCACACTAACTCCTACAGGTCCTGCTTCTGCTCACACTGAGGAACAGCCTAGGGTTTTACCACCTCTGCTGAAGGAAAAAAGCACCACACTGAGACCCACCACACCCAGGGTCCAGCCCTCAGTGAGCACCCAGGATACCAACACCAACATTATCAGTCACAGTGGCTCAGTGTGCCATTCTCAGTGTCAATGCCTTCAAATGGACCAGAGTGATATCCAGTGGTCACAGATGGATATTTATCTATTCAAGATTGAATGAATATAACCAAAAGTACCTTGATGCATGACAACATCTTGCACACGTCCTGCACTTATCCATGCAGCTGATTGCTCTATTAGATAAATACTGCTTATAATAAAACACATACTTAACCAGAGACTCTGAAGAAAATGATTGCAAATATCCCTAAACTTATGTTTAGCTGAGAAAAGGCATATTCTCTGTTACAACCTAAGGAACTAAAAGCCACCATTACAATTCTTGTTAACGTTGCAAACAGCCTTTCCAATATTCTGAGTCCCTAAGACAATAAACAATAACAATAAAAGCATCTAACATACTAAAAAAAGAAAAAAAAAAAAAGGAAGACTCAGGAACAGATCAACATGTGTCACCAAAGGTCATGGCCCTGCTGACCTTCTCAGTTGGCATGAAATGTCATAGCTCTAATGACTGCATAGTCAGCAGCCCCACTGAAAATTTACATTATTGGAGCACCTGACCCCCCAGATTAGCTGTGGCCAAAATGTTTTGGCATTTACTAAACTAAAAGAGAAGTCTGCTTTGTCTTTGAAGAGATTATTTGAAGGGGTTTTTTTTTTAGTTTTGGCTTGAAGAGCTTGTGGGTGGCAGTGATAGAACCTAGAGAAGGTGATTGTGTAAAAACTTGGTTTTGTTTTGATTTTTTTAAAAGGGGTTTAACAAAGCACATAAAGGAGGTTTTATTTCCCAAATCTCAGATATAAAATCCCACACAATTCCCTGTATTCTGCAGCATAAAAGCTCTTATTATGCCATTAACTTAGAAGTGCTTTCTGACTTTTTTTTCTTATTTCTGGTAATGATTTGGGTTCTCACGTCTAAAATTGTTTCATGTCAGTAACATTCCTGCCCAGGGAAGAAGCTTTAAATCCCTTTTAACAATTTACTCTTTGATAAAACCCAGAGTCCACCCCCTCCATATTCACTGTGGAAGAAACATATATTTTTAAAATGGGCTAAGACAGTAAAATCTATTCTTTCACTGAAGAGTTGAAAAATTATCAGGCATCATTCAAAAAATATTACTCTTCTTGCCATAAAATACTCCACCAATTCTGCAATCACATTCTTTCTAACTTAACCCTAAAACTAGGGGACCTCACTACAAAGCTAGTCTGAAACCAGAATTATTCATGATTTTGTCATTCCCCTGAAAAGCCAAAAAGGCACCAGATGTTCAATTAGCAAATCATACAGCAAGTGGTGGTGAGAGTTGGGCTTTTTTTTTTTTTTAATTCTCAAGTTACCTTCAAAAGGAAAAAAAAAAAAAAAATCTTTGCTATCAACAATCTCCATGGTTGACAGATGACAGTATTGCTATACTTTATGAGTTTTTTTCAGGAATGCTTGCTAGGGAAGAGGGCTCATCATCTCTAAATAGTTCATCCCCTGCCATCAATAAAAATGTACTTGGAACGGTCTCCAAAAATGTGTTAGCTGGTGATGCCTATTTTTAGAGGCAGTGGATAGAAACAAGTAAGTTTTGTGTGAAAATATATTAAATTAAAACAAAGCTGTATTCGTGGACATGAGCAGTAGAACATGTAAAGGTCAAATTCTCTCCAGCAAGCTTGTCAGACCAGAAATGCTCTATAGACCACTATATCAGCTGGAGAGTTATTAGAACTGTAATCACTTCCCAAAAGATAGATATAACCTTATGAAAGAAGCCTCACTTGCTCCCCCCCAGGTGCTCAGAGAGCAGCAAAGATGCAGCACAACACCAGAAAAAACATTCTTAGACACAATCAGCTCACGACAGTAAAAAAGCAGCCCTTCCCTAGCCCTTCAGAAGAGAAAACCACTTTGTAAAGCTTGAGGAACAGATCAACCTAGAAGACCATACCAACAGGTGCAGACTCAAAACAGGAGATTTTATCCAAACACCTCTTCCAACGTGAAGGTCTCAATTAGCCTTTGACAGTAACAAACTCAAGCCCTTGCTATTCAGATCTCAGCATTTACACTTTCAGGACTTGCAATCCACACATGGCACCGACAGTGCTTGGATATGAACAGCGAGAGAGAAATCTGTTCTAAGGGCAGACACCACCAAAGCTGCATTTCTGCAGAGTGCCTGGCAAAACTCAGGCCACACGATTAAAAACTAAGTTCTTTAGACTTCTCAGGTGAAGACAATGACACAGACACGCAGCCACTCATCCGCTTCGTTCCTCGAGGCAGCAACACAGAACACGTATGGAAGTGCAACAGGCTGGTTTCCTTAAAGACCCATTCCTGAAAACCTCCAGCCATACACTTTGATTATACAACGTGATGACAGTCCCAAGTGAAATCACTGACACCACCTGCTTGCATAAAAGAACAAACAAACGAGTGCTTGTACAAACACAGCCCATGTGAGAGAAGGGAGAGTCAAAAACCACGACTCTCGAGGGCTCATCTGTTACTTGCCTTGGATTTACCCAAGCACAGATGATGTTGACTTCTGTTTCAATGTTCAAGCATTTAAAATTAACTCCTTTTAAAGAATTAAGGATTCTAGAGTGATTTACCTTCGGGTTCCACCGTGGTGTCTTCAACAACTAAATTAAATGAAGGTCGAGCCAAGCAAAGTCCAACCATGGTGACCACCACCAGGCAGATAAGGCAACCTGAATCCCAGCTGACCATCTTTTTAGAGTAAATTCTTGGTCCATTTCCATATCTCCATGTGGACTTTAATCCCATCTGAGCACCTCTAGAGAAGCATGGAGAGAAAGCCGTGCCTTCGGCCAGGGTAGTGCCTCCTCCCTTGGAACAACGGCGGCTGCTGTGGGGAGGAGAGACATTTCACACTGTCAGCAGAAACATCTCACAACACAGACCAAAAAACTTCATAAAGCCTCGAACAGAGAGCTGAGGTGAGAGGGAGGGGAGGAGGAGGACGGGAAAAATAGTTTTCCAGCTTCAAGAATATGTGAAAAGTGAGTGACTTTTCATCTTCTGTTAGCAGTTTCCATCATCACCTGAGGCGTAACCAAGTCCTCCTTGTTTTCACAAAATCACTTCTCAGCACATATTTAGAGAGCTATTTTACTGACAGAAAAACATACAGGTTTTAAAAAAACGAGAGGCGCACACATGTGCAGGCACATAACCTGTAATGCTACAAAATTACCACAATTATACAAATTATGTTCTTGTTATTGTTTGAAGGTTTATGTAAGTTTGCCTTGTTTTTCATTCCTTCACCTAGGCAGTTTTGCAGCCAGCTGAATTTACAGGAATTCGGTAATTTTCCACAAGAAAAACAGTTGAAAAATATACTCCTTAGACCTGGAAAATCTGTAAAACTTTATTTCACCACAGGACTTCCAGCTCCCCTATGGATGTACCTTCTCCTGACTTCGTTCAGTGTCCTTTTAAAGCTTGAGAGTCCCAAACAAGTGAAAGGCTCTTATCTTTGCAGTCACACTGGTTCACTGCACCACATTACAGGCAATTAATATCTGTATGAAGTATGGTACAGATTGCAGTTTCATGGGAGACCTGCCCAGCATCATTTTCCATCCACACATGCCAAGCTGTGTGGACAAACACTTCTTTTCTCCCTCTCTCAATGATGCTTATTGATATATATATTTTTCAACAGTCTGTTTTATTCACAGCAAAACTAATTTCAATTAATGGAGTCAACTGGTAACCCAGGCATGGGCTGATGGGAGAGAGAAGTGGCAGAAAAGTATCTGGCACTCCCTTCAGGGGACCCTGTTGCCACCAGACTCAGATGCCAGGTGAGGGTCAGAAGAGCATCCTCCTCACAGGGTGATTTAACAGCTCAACTAGAAAATTAGACCCGATTTTCCGCTTCAAAAATAAAAGATGGTAAAGCTCAGTAGATGGATAAAACAAGTAACTGCAGCAATTGCTCTCATCTGGTCAATGATTCATCTTAGATGTGATGAAACCCAACTGAAACTTAGAGAGCACTTGGCTTGAAAGGAAAAATAACAGAAAACCTCTTTTTCCCTCCCAACCTCACGCTTAAGGATTTAAAAAGGCAGGGAATGCAGAGATAAAGTCAAACTTCTCCAAACTCCCTGTCATTTGGATGGTATGGTATCTCAGCATATAGAAACAGGGACAAATATTCTCCCCTTAAAAAGCCAACCATTAAATAGTTGATTCAGATTTTATTAGTCTTTTGCTACCTGCTACATACGAAGCCCACAGTGCTAAGGACAGGAGTGCTGTTGAGGCATCTTTTATCTTGGGTACTATATAAAGTAACTTCTGGAGTCAGCAGTAACAGATTTTAGATGACAAAAATAAGGCACCTGGGGAAAATAATTAATACACGGTATTCCAGGTGAATCCCTGATACTTCAGGGCAAGCTTTTTTCACCTCAGCTGGTATCACCTCAAAGCTCCCTCCCTGCTTTGGGAGATTTTAGCACAGAACGAGCATCTCAGACCACAAGCTAGCAACTACTATTAAATCACCAGTGAAAACACCACCAGACCACTGCATAAACATTTGCAAAGAGCTTGCCGAGCCCTTCTCTAAATAAGCACAGAGCAGGTGTAGAGCTGAAGGGAGCTCTGTCTCTGGGACGGGTCTGTGCCTGGGGAAGGAGCAGAGCAGCCCCACTGGATGCTGCCACCCAGCTCAACCTCCCGCCCCACCCGTCTGGCAGCCACGGCTCTGCAGCTCAGTTTACGCAGCTGTAAAGTGGGTAGAAACCCCTAATTAACAGGCTGGATGTAATGCTGATTTAATTTCCATACATCATCCTGTAAACTCTGCTTAAAAGACTATGCCTATAAACGCAAAATTCAATCATAATTTTGCAAAAAGAAAACGTACCAGAATGCAAGCATATATTCTAGACTCCAATAGCTTTAGTTCCACCGAGATTTCTGCTGTTTCAGATTTTCAGACTACACAAAATGCCACTGAAAGCATGTTTATGGTTCCTACCCTCATCCTAAATCCTGAAGTGCAGCACAAGCCTACTTGGCCACGCGTCTCCTCACCTGAAGATTTTTGCTGGCTTCTGCACCTGAACATCTGCCAGCAGAAAGAGGGGACTCTTCATCCACAGGGCAGCAGAACACTCAAAATCGCAGCTTGCAAAGGTGCAGTAAAGCAAAAATCAGAGCTCTGGACCCATCCATGGAGCCAAGCCACTTTCTACCACCACAGCAGTGACCAGGGTTCGAGGACTGCCCTTTCCCAAAAGGAATGAAGTCCGACGAAGATGAAAATCCAAATTCTTCTCATAGTTTAATTGCCACAGTTGCTGGGGGACGAGTCTCTGGAAAGACCTCCTGTGCTGGATAATTATGTACCTCTATCTCAATGTTTGGAACACAGCCCCAGCATGCTTTTTGGCCTCCACAATTCTGGCTTCCTGACTACAATACCATAATCCCTCCTGGAGTCTCAGACTCAGTGAAAGCCACACGTAGTGTTTATTTTTCCCCTTGAAAGGGAACTCTGTCTCTCTTCTCAGCCTACACTTTGGGGAGGAGTTGTCAGCCCCCAATGATTGATGGCTCTCCTTGCCACTCGCTCATCAACTCAATTTTCACCTCGTCACATACCTGCCCAAATTTTCTTTGCCAAACTGACAAGCATGGGAAAGCAGACTGGTTTGGGAGCCCAACCAAATTCCTCCAAGCTGTACTTCAGCTTAAACACACTCGCACACACAAACAAGTAGTACTTGTTCAGCAGTGGCATTAATTAAATTCAATGCTCAGTGTTCTTTTTAATCTACTTCCATTGTTGTTTGTAAGATGTTTATCACTCCCCAGGGAGAGCACAATTTGTAGAGTATGTTAACCAAATCAATACATTGCTTTCCGTATAACTTCTCAGCATCTTTCCCTGTTAGGCAGGGAATAGCAAAATCTGAATGAAATATGGACCTTCCCTCCACAAAGAAACCTCAAGTGCCCTGTAAAGCCCAACAGCTTCATCAAAAAAATCAAGGTAGACAAAACTTTAAAGCTTCACACATACACCGTACACACAATACTACTGACACGGGAATCGTGTATAGACAGAAACTGATAGAAATACACAAGACCATAAATATATATATATATATACACGCACATATATATCTAACAGGACTCTTCATCATAGTTCAGTCTCCGAGTAAATCTGCGCATCACAGCTATTAAACATTAATTCTGGAGGACTAATGGGAACCGGCTGGCAGCTTCAGTACTTTTTCATTGTTTGAACTTCTTTCATTTGCTTTCCAGGACTACTATCCTGTTTTTCTCAAGTCTTTTGCCACCAAGAGATGGGGGGGGTGGAAATCTGCATTTTAATTGACATTCCAGAGAGAGAGAGAGAAGTCCAGAGGCTGCTGATTGCTGTCTATTCAGCCCAAACAGGCTTTTCAGATGAAAATGAGAAAAGGCTAGTGGAAGATTTACAGGGATTTGGTACAAAGGAGACAATGAAGTTTTAAATGTTGATAGCGTTTCACACCAAACGCATAATGAGTCCCAGTTTGAAGGGGCCGTTTTGCATTTAAATATATATTTCATTGAAGGTTTCTCTCCCCCCTTTTCTCAGGCGGGGCGGTTCTGCCCCGTGGCCCCGCAGCACCGGGGACGAGGACGGGCTGCCCCGGGTGGTACCTCTTTCTCAGCCCCTGCTGCCCGTCCTGCTGTCACCGCTGGAACCATCCCCAGAGACACCCGTGCCCCCAGCGGGAACGGGCAGAGGGAAGGCAGGGAAACAGCGGTGCTGCTCGGGCTTCCCCGCGCACCGCAGTGGCGACCAAGTGACGGACAAACCCACCCGCAGCCCCGCCGGGGGAACGGAGCCCCGCACCGGCACAGCCCGCCCGGGGACCCCCGAGCCCCGGGGACAGCCGAGTCCCGCCCCGGGACCGCCCGCCCCGGGAGCCCCGAGCCCCGCACGGGCACATCCCGCCCCGGGGACCCCCGAGCCCCGCACGGGCACATCCCTGCCCGAGGCCGGCGGGCACCAGGAGCGAGGCCCCGCTCCAGCCGTCCGAGCGCTGCTGCGGGCACAGGGCGCCGAGAGAGCGGCGGGACCCCCAGCCCTCCTCCTCTGCCTCGCCGGGGCTGCACCTTCCCCCGGCGCGGCGCTGCCCTTACCTGCGGCGGGAGCGCTGGGCGGGCAGGGTCGGCTCCGCGGGGCTGGGGCTCGGTGCCGAGCGGCGGCTCCCGGGACGGGGGGGAAAACTCCTTCGCGGCCGCGGTCACTCGTCGGGCGGCCCCGGCTGGCGATCCCGCAGCGGCGCAGCGGGGCGCATCCCCCGCGGGATGAGGGAGGCAGGAGGGCGGCGAGGCGAGGCAGGAGCCGGCCCGGCGCCCCGTCCCGTCCCGTCCCCTCACTCGGCCGCAGCGGCTACCGCCTCAGAGGGGCGAGCCCGCCGTGCCCGGCGCCAGCAGCCGCCTCCTCCCCCGCGCGGGCATCGCCGAGCTCCGCGCCGCGGGTCCCGCTCCGCTCCATCCAGCCGCCCGCCCCGAGCCGCCGCAGCTTTGTCACGCCGACAGCTCCCTCGGGTGGGAGGTGGGCTCACTCTCCCCCCCTTTCCCCCTCTCGGCGCACTCCTCCGGCTCCTTCCTCCTCCCCCGGTCACTCCCCCCGCTGCAACCCGAGCCGTTTCCTGGACGGCGCTGCCGGGCTCTGCCAATCGCCGCCGAGCCCCTTCCCCCGCACTCGCCCGCCCGGCCCGGGGAGGTGCGGGCTCGGCTCCTCTCCCAAGCCCGCACCCCGCCCGGGGGTCGCGGATACCCCACGCAGGGGTCGCCGGTGCCGCCCAGGCGGGGACACGGGGGGCTCAGCGGCACCGAGGAGGGGCAGGAGGGGAGCAGGGAACCCCCCGCTCCGGCCGCTGCTCCCCCGGGGAGCGGGGCAGCGCATCCCGCAGGGACCGCAGGGCTGGAGGGGAGCGCGGCTCCCGCACGGTCGCTCCACTCGAGAGTTTTCCAGTGGGTTGGAAAGAAAAGACGGGGAGCGCGGCACGTCCCGCCGGAGTGGTTGAGCCCGGGCTGTGGCTCCGACAGTCCGGCACTGGGCAGCGTCTGCATCCTCACACTAAAATGGTACCAGCTCAACAGCCTTCCCCGAAACCTCTCCTGAAGTGTTTCTGGCTGGCCTGTGGCCGATTCCAGCTCTAGAGGATGGCTGGATAACGTCCGCTCCGAAAATCACCCTCAGGAGCCTCTCAGTCCAAAACCCGATTCCAACTGCCCTGTGAATTTATCTGACAGTGCACCTTTAATAACTGTCTGTGTGGTGCCCAAACGGGAAAAGTTGTCGAAAAGTTAGGTAAACATCATTTACCTGGACACACAGATTTAAAACTGCATAATACGTGTATTCAAAATTCAATATAGCTTAGCCTGATCTTTGCTTAATAAAACATTTGCTTTAGATACCATAAACTAAAAGGTTTTGAATATGGAGTCTGCGTAATGCTTGCTGTGTAGAATCAACTTGACAACAAAATCAATAAGTGGTGGTTGCCTCAAATTAAATCAGTGTTGATCAATTTGATGTTACTTTCTTTAAGCATAGCTCTACTGTACATTTTATAAATTGTGTGCAATATTGATCAAGGGGATTTTCAAGGACTGTGGCCACACAGCATAATGTAACTCTATTTACACACTCCCAGACACCAAAAACTTGAAAACAAGTTTTCTGTAGAATACGTACTTACCTCCTAGAAAGTATTTTCCCACCAGTACTTCAGGCTTTATGAGGGACAGCAGACAAATTTGTAATTGATTAGAGACGCAGGTTTAATATTTTTTTGTTCCTTAAGCGACAGACATCTGAATGTTCTAATTGAGAAGCTGAGATGTCACAGTCAAGATCCAATTTTCCCAGCTCTGGGCATGTCCATCGCCCATTGAAAACATTGTTAACACATTCTCACATAAATTATTGTCCGGCACAGGAAGCTGCAATACCTTTCCCCATTCATCGATATCTTTGCATACTCTGAAAGAAAAGGAAGCATTCCACTAAAAATGACAAAATCAGAACACCTATTTCCAAGGTCTGGAAGCACTTGTCAGAATTTATTCTTTTTGGGGATGAAAAGATAGCAGTCTATCAATAGCAGCCTTTTCTCTTAAATGAGCCACATTCTCCTAAAGTGGCCCACGACAGCCCAGCTCCTCAATCTGAGAAAAGCAGAAGCATGTTTGGAATTAAAGGGGAGGGGGGGGGATCAATTCTGTCATCATATTTAGGCTTCAAGAGATCTCAGTGGGCCCAGGGAGCCTTTCATAGCAGTTAGGCTACTGAATGAGAGCATAATCTCTTTACAGTTTTTTCCTCCTCCTCTCAAAGTGGCTGGGATCTTTTCTGTGAGCCCTCCTGCACGTGAATGGTGTGGCTAATAAGCCTATTAATGAGGTTCCACAGCAGAGTGTGAATAGGTAAATAAGCCCCAATCTGTTGAGGTTCAGGAGCAAGGGCAGTAAAGCCATCATGAACTAAAGGTGACAGTTTGAACTGAAATAGGAACAACAGCTCCAGGTTTCAAGCGAAAGAATAGACAGACAAGGCACACATTCAGGCTCCTTCTACCCCCTACCGAGTCCTATTTTCTTTCCCATTCTTCCTCCTTTATAAAATGTCTTGAGTAGTCACCCATTTTTTCAAAAGCTCTTGAGACGTCCTTTTTCATCCTGGCAATGATACATCAATAGGGAGGAAGGAAAATGAGGACACCAATGCTCCTTTGCCCCGCAAGTTTCAAAAGCAGGAACAGTGCTGTGTCCCCCCGCATATGGAAGCGGGGGAGGAGAAAGAAAGTTAAATTGAATCTTTCAGCCCTGCCAGCTCTTTGTCGTCGCTGTCAGCTGAACCCTGGTCCTCCCTCCGCACGCAGGCAGGGATACAGTTAATGTTCAACAGGGGCAGGGTACAAGCCAGGGGCTCCAGCTGCGGGAAAGGCACAGCTGGGCTCGGCCAAATCCCCGGCGAGGAGCAGGCAGAGGTGAGGAGATGAATTAGTTTCCCCCCGACATCTCTTTCATCTGGCAGGGCGCGGTGAAGATGTGCCTGACTTCAGGCTGTTTGTTCCTGGGCTGGACCCACAAGAGCCCAACTCATCCCTAAGAAGCTCAACTTTTAGGGATGAAGGTAGAAGGTTAAGCAGGTGACAAAGAACTTGTGTCTGCGGGAAGATGAGGTAAGATGGGCCACAAATGCCTCCGAGTAATGTGGGAAAAGTCACCTCAGAAAAAAACACGACACAGAGCTTCTGAGCACTCCTCAGTTCTAATCCTTACAGAGTGTCTGACATTTCTTTTAAGTGCAGGAGATATCAGTGCAGCCAGGGCTCCACAGGAACTGGCTCCTCCATGGAAGCCCAGTGAGGAACAAGCTGCAGCTCCTGCCACATTGCAGACAGATGGCAAGGGAGGCCACGGGTACCACGGGGAAGCAAGTTCTGCAGTACTGATCTATTCTCCAGGTGCAGGACCTGCTAACCTGTCACAGTTCTATCTGGTGACAATAGGAATATAATACAGAAAGCTAAATTACAAAAAAAAAAAAAAAAAAGAAAATGAAAAGTCACACATTCAAGTTTTAGAGATCTGTGGGGAAAAACTCTCTAGGCCCTAATTCAGCCACACACATCACTGAGGGTTTACCTTCTCCCTAGAAGACAGTGGGAAGCAACAATTCCTCCCTGTTACTCAAACTGTACCATCCAAAAGTATCTCATCATGATGATGGATAAATTAAATGCTTGTCCCAAATTTTTTTTTTTTTTTTAAAGTTCTTCTAAAACTAAATGCCTAAACCCAAACTCTGCCAGCTAAAATATTTACCTGGTTTCCAAAATGTTTATGGCTCCCTTTCCTGGCAGCTTTGAACTTTTTTTTAGGGTACCAAAGAAGCAAATCATAGGAACCCACTTCCGAAAATCATTTTCTTTTCAAAGATAGGCAAAGTTGCTCGATATATTTCTCAGTGTCTTAGGGAAAAGTCATTTCATATAAACACAAAACCTTTCTAACATAAAAACTATTGTTGAGAGACTTCCATCACTAGTCGTCACCAGGCATTACTTCAAGGTGCTGCTAAACTGAAAAACTGAGATAAAAATTAATTTATTTTAATGCCAAGAGATCCAACAATAATTATCCATCAAACTGTGAAGCAGATGGGCTATCAAGTTATTTTACAGCAAAATGTATACAGGAAGGGGGTCTGCAGTTCCTGGACTGTAAAGGGATGGTTTTACTGGGTGTTTATCAACAAAAAAACCCCCTCATTTTGGTTAAGCTAGAGAAAGTGGCAAATTAATTACTTTTGTCTATCAATTTTTTATTTTTCTCTGCATTATGCACAGCAGAATCTTCTAAGAGATACTTCTTCAGGCAGTAAGGCCAAGTAGTTGGGAAAAAAAGGTTATTTTCACTGCTGTTGTGTCAATGTCTTGCAATGGCATTTGAGTGTCAGCACTCCCTTTGGATTGTTATGCCTTGTAGCCATGTAACCTTTCTGCTGCTCCTCTCATTTTGTGGAAATATTTGGTGGAAAATACTGTTGATTATTAAGGAAAATATTCAAAAAAATATTTGTTGTTTTTATTATACTGATACAAGATATATCTAAACAGGAAATGTGGTGTGTTATGAGCAGAGTATTACACTGGGATCCTGGACATTCAGTGCTTTCTGCCCTTCTACACTGGCTTTCCTACACAGTCCTGGGAAAGGCACTTAATTTGTCTGTGTCCAAGCTCTCCAGCTATGAAATGAGAATAATAGATGCTTCCTGTCTCCCAGCCTTTATCCAGTTCATCTATTTAGATGGTAAGCTCCTCATCTCTGACCATGTTTTTATGCATGGCTTAGAACAATAGGACACTGATCTCAGCTGGAACCTCCAGGCACTTCCATAATGCAAATATTGAATACTAAATAACCAAAATAAAAGAAAATCCTCAATTTATTATGTGTTCTCTCATAAAGAATTTGTCACACGCTGTCCTGGTAGAGCACCTCTGACTCTTGGGGAATGGTGTCTTTTCTAAAAGAGTGGAAAGCAGCATGCATTGGAGAAGATCTTTTAACAGCAACCTCAGAGAAACCATATGAATAAACTCCTTCTCAGTGCCAAGCAGGGCACAGACAGACAGAGCCAGACTTATAAAACTGAGGAGACAAAGGCTGTGAAGACAATTTGTCCTTCTGTTACAGATCTTGGATATATTTTGCTTGTTGGCCCGTGCACCTCTTATTTCTGTTTGCAGTTGATCAATACACTCTGGTTTGTTTTACTGGAGCTCTGCTGTCTAACGAGACCAACTGGTGGTTGTGGCAGCTTCCCCCGCCACAGTTACATCAGATCAGATTCTTCTCTGGTGACACCACAGGGTTCAGCAAGGGTGCTCTCACTTTCAGGCACAACCTCGGAGCAGAAGGTGTGAAGTCAGGCTCGCAGCAGGGTTCATGTTACAGCTTAAATCCTGGAAGGAGCAGAAAACTCAACGGCAGGGACCCCCAGTGTAGGCACTCTGTTCTTTGACCCAGCCATCCCACACCACTGAATCCCAACAGATCCCTCCTGCTTCCCACATCCTTCGCTGCAGTGCCAAGCTCTGTGTTTCCAGTTCACCCTTTCAGAGGCCCAGCTGCAGACACAAGCAGGCACAGTCACTCTGTAGCAGTTCGAAAAAATAAAGTAAAAATAATTCTTCTACTTTCCACAACCCTGGGTAATAAAGCCCTAAATGCCTACAACTATTTCCCTGCCTCATTCTACTCAACCCTCAAACATCTTTTAAGTCAGTTAATATTCTTTCTTCTCTCCCCTTCCTTTGCACATAATTTCCCCTCCCTATATCCTACCATAGTTTTCACAGGAATTTGCTTTTTCCTCTATGTCTCTCTCTCTGTGAAAGCCATGTCTTTTATCATCTCCAGTCCCCACTATAAGATGACCTCCTCCTCCACTTTGCCAGGTGATTAAGGTACCCACAATTTCATTTGAGAAACTGGATGAGAAACCAGTGACCTGTCCAAGAAAGTCTCCACAAAAACAGAGATGCATCAGGGTTTAACAGCCCTCATTTTTCACTCTGTAACCACGTTCACAAGCTGCAGTCCCAAAAACGGGATGAAAAGGCAATAGTCAGGCAGATAAAGCCCAAAGACAAATAGGGATTTGCTATTTTATGTTCCTTAAAGAAAAGTCATGGGTTTTACCATAGAAAGGTTTCCCAGGTCACCACACAGACTCAAACTGTCCTTCCCTGCTTGCACAGACCCAGAAACACACTTTCCTCCTTCATTCTTTCCTGTTTTAAGTGGAGGGTTGCAGGGAAACTTGCTTTGCATGAAATCTAGACTTGCATTACTGAATATTCATTTGCATACCAATGAATATTCATATATGTAGAAACATAGAGCAATATTTCAGGGCTTGAAGAGCAGGCCTGCTTTTGATTTAGATAGCCAAGTTGAGGTTGTAAGGATCCATTCCATCTCTGAAGGGATAGCAAAGGTCGTATCAGTGATTGCTGGCTGAGAAAAACCCAACAATGATCTTGCTGCTCTTCTGCCAACTGAGCAGAGACACAGATCCTGCCAGAGCCTCCCAGGGCTGGGGAACTCAGTGGGCCAGGAAGTGTTTTGCACTGTGGAGACAAGTAAGGAGGCCAGAAAGTTGATTACAGGGGAGACTTAGTTAAATATTCACTGGGATTCATTATGTGAAAACCACTAGAAAGGAACATGTTTCTACAGGAAGGGTAGGGCTGTTTTATTCTTGCTTCTGTTGTAAAACGCTACTGGTGGTTGTGCACACCAGCTACCGTCCTCTAGTGGGAGGAATACAGCAGGTCTGCATTGATGGGCAGGAATGCTTTCACTGGTTGGTAATGTTAGTGCTCCTTTAATTTGCCAAAGAGAGCCTCCTAGAGCCAGCAGGACCTGGTTATCTGACCACCTTGCATTTGATGAGCAGGTAATGGGGCCGTTTGAGGCAAGAGGACGGTAATCATGTAGTAAATAAGGTTTGTAAAATCTCAGAGCTGTTGCTTATTCAGCTGAAATAATCCCGAGTGCAAAGACTGGGAACAAGCTGCAGGAAAGCTCGGAGACTGGGAAAGCTGCACAGTGTTCCCAGCTGAGCCCTGCCATGGATGGGGATGGCTGGGTCCCAGGTCACACATCCCAGCCAGCAGGGATGTGAGCAGATGCTGGTGAGGCCAGCACACTGATGTCCCACCTTGCAGCATGTGTTCCCTTGGCTGGGAAGAGCACCAGGCACTCAGGGACCTCACTTGCTGTTGCAGTGCTTCTTGGCCCCAGCCCTCAGCTGTTTGGGAAGATCAGGTCCTAAGAGCATAAACACAGGCTGAAAAAAAAAATCCCAGAACATCCCAGCAGATCCCCCACGATGCTTCCTGTGAGGAAGCAGTGTGTGTGTGGGAGGGCAGGGGTGACCTGCCGTGCTGTCCCCAGTGGTCCTCGCCCTGGGCACAGACAGGCAGCCCTGGCTCCTGGCTGGGGACCCTCTCCCACATGTGTCCCCCACAGGGGGCTCACAAGAGATGGCCTCTCCCCACCTTCCCAGGCTGGACAGATCCCAAAATGTTGCATATCCTTCGAAAAGGACCCTAACGTGGATCAGCAACAGATGATAAATCTCAAAAATCTCTCAAAAAAGCAGCTTTTTAAATGGGGCTCCAAATATTTACTGGTATGTTCAGCCTCATGACATGCAAATAAGAGTAACTCAGCGATGCATCAGAAAGCAGTGAACTTCATTTTTGCCACAGAGGAAAGAAAAGAGTAATAAGGAGTCAGGAACTGGAGAAACGCCAATTCCTGGATTTCAGAAAGTTTTAGCACTAATAACAGTTTTTCATGGCATGTAAAGGGTAAAATTCTATGTTGGCCAGCGAGGTAGCTCTGTGTTAAAAACATGCAAGGCAATTTCTCTCCTGTAAATTTTATTCCCTGAAGCTTTACATTCGGCAATATACTTTCTGATGGGGGGGGAAAAAAAAAAGAAGGAATCAGCAGTCCCACCCTGCTCAGCGTGTAGCAACAGGCTCCCAGTTAATTCTGGAAAACAGAGAAACTGAAACATTTTAGACAGAAACTACTGTGATTACCAGAGTGCAGCCAAGAGGTGGTGGGGGGTGGAAAGCAAGTGGTGAAAAATTGAGCTAAAAGCAAAGGAGCTGCATTTGTAATTGTGCTCAACCGGGAAAACATCATTTACAGATAAGACATAAAACAGAGTTTAACGTAATACAGGGTTTAACCCTGTCTCTGCAAACAAACAGGCAGCAGTAACTAGAAGTGATAGGTCTCTTTCTATGCCATGGGATGCCTGGGGGTCAGGAGCAGGGACAAAAGAGAAAAGAAGCTGCAGGAGTAAAGTAAGGAGCTCATAGGGTGCTTCTGCTAAAACTGTTGTGAAGCCCAGAAATGATGTGGAAATACATGGTTTCTCTGCACATACCCTGCCTCGAATACCCAGGTTTCTGATAGTTTAAGGGGTAAAGAGTAGACCAAGAGCATTTTCCAAAGGCATGTGAAAAATGGGATTAACCCCCACCTTCATCAGGGAATGACTTGCAAAAGATCCCAGAGGAAAATCACACTATGATTCCATCTGCTTAGAGACATCCAGTTGCTTTGTACTTCAGGGAAATCTGTCTGATCATTGGATATGTCACATGCCAGATTTAGTACTGAGGCTTCCTTTTTTTGGATGCTGAGAAGATCACCAAACAGGCCCAGGAGAAAATTCCTCCTTATGCCTTTCATCCAAAATTCTGACAAATGTGCCACCCAGCTGGTGGCATTTAACAGAGAGAATGGTGGGAGAAGGGGATTAACTTCAGCAGCGGGAAAAAAAATCTTCCAAAATCTTTGTGTCCACGTTAGAATCATAGCATGGTTTGAGTTGGAAGGGACCTTTAAAAATCATCCAGTCCAACTCCCCCTGCTGTGGGCAGGGACACCAGGTTGGTCAGGGCCCCATCCAACCTGGCCTTGAACACTTCCAAGGATGGAGCATCCACAGAGGGTGTTTTACTCCCCTCTCACAGTGAGCAGCCCAGGATCCCCTTGGCTCGTTGGGCTGTGAGCGCCTTATTGCCAGGTCATGCCCAATTTTTCACCCACTTCTCAGGCTGCTGCACAGAGCTCCAGCTCCAGAAAGGGATAAGGCCAAGGGTGTGAGAGTTGCTGGAGAAGAGGCAGCAGCCTCCAGGCCCTGCAGACCCCACGTCCCAGGGGGCTGTGCTGCCTCTCCCTGCCGGATCGGGTGGTCTGCTGGGCTGGGAGCTGCCTCCCATCAGCAGAGCAGTGAGGAGAAGCAGCCCACAGCTGTTTGCATGATACATATCTTGTGAATAAATAAACCTCATCTCCAGTGCTGTTGCTCTCTAAACATCTACAGAGACGTGCATTCTCTCAAAGCATTCAGAAAATAAACAGAGAGAGTGCTGCTCAGTGAACTCTCCTCTAGCCAAAGCCCAGCACTGGGAAAGTGTCTCCTCTCAGCAGTCTCATTAGAACCCAAAATTTCTCTTTTTAATAAATGCTCTGTTTCCATTTTCTTATGCAGAGACACCTCACAGGGTATAGGTTTGTGTTTCCTTAGCCTTATGTATGTTTTTCCACATATGCTGAGAGGCAGAAGGAGGTAAAGAATAGTTAAATGCAGCACAATTGAAAATTAGCTCAAAATGCCACAAGCTGCAATTCAGATGGATTACAAGATAACCTCAGTAGTTTCAAGAATGTAACAAGAACAGCCTTAAATCAACATAAATACTTGCTCAGCCATTTTCATCTCAGGATTAATGTCAGACTTGTGTTTTTGGTGGTTTTTTTTTTTTCTCCTGGGGCAGTAAAGCCATTTTCCAGCTTGTTTTGGGGAAGGCATTTGTGGTTACTAGAAAGGGGGTGAGAATGGTGATGGATGTGGGACCCTGGGGTAGGGACGGGGGAGCAGGGTCTGGATGCCCTCTGGAGAATGAGAGTGGAACTGGGCAGGGAAAAGTTGATGCTGGTGGGTGCCCTTGGATGGCTACAGTGCTCTGATACAGCAGGATTTGCCTGAGATGGGAGGGGAGGCAGGGAGATATCTCTTGCCAGCCCTGCATTCTCTCTGCCTGCTCAGTTGTACCAAAATGCCCCCGTGACCATTTTCAGTGATTTCTTGAAGGGTTTTTTTTTTTAAGCTCTGGTGAACCACGCCCAAAAGACACTGTGATGTGTGGCACGCTACATTCCCACTCACACCCAGCAGCACTTTAGCCAAGAAACAGCCTCAGAAGGCAGCCCTTTATTCTGGGGTGACTTCTGGAGATTTCTTGATACTCAGGGAAAGAAATGCCCAGAGAGGCACCTGTGGCCTCTGGGATAAATTTCTGCTTTAGGGTCGCCTGCAAGCCGGCCGGGAGACACACCCGTGCTTGCTGAAATACAGATAAGCTTCCAAGGACTTCAAAGGGATTGCTGAACCAGACTGCAATGAATCTCTGCAGAAATGTAATGCACAGCATGTGTCTGAGGGGATGGAGGAGAGCTGGGGTGGTTTAGATTAGATAGCACTATTTGGCTTTTGAGGGACTCGAGGAAGTGAAAGACACGTAATTGTCTTTTAAAGGGTAATATTTGACTTCAGGTCACCCAGTGCTGCAGAGGGGCCTGGAGATAAGCCATGGAAATTATTTCTGTGTGAGGGCTGGGTACCACTTCCATACAGCTAATCTTCCTGAGAGCAGCTTTCCATCCAGAGTGTGCTGGGCTAAGGCTTGCTTACACACACTTGGTTGTGTCCACTTTATTGGGTGGACCATGTTGCTAGAGAGCACCTCAGGGTCACATCTCCCTTTATGCTTCACAGAATAATTTGGGTTGGAAGGGACATTAAAGATCATTTAGTTCCAATCCCCTGCCATGGGCAGGGACACCTTTCACCAGCCCAGGTTGCTCCAAGCCTTGTCCAGCCTGGCCTTGGACACTGCCAGGGATGGGGCAGCCACAGCTTCTCTGGGCAACCTGCGCCAGTGTTTCACCACACTCACTGTAAAAAAACCTCTTCCTTATGTCAAGGAATCCTTTAATCAGAAGACTAACTGAAGGAAGAGATGGTTGTATGCTAATGACACTTTCAGTTAATGTTAGTGCATACAGGAAAAATGCTTCAGACAGTCTGGAACCCTTTTTCTAAGCAGGCAAAAATATCTGGACATGGCTTGAAGTCTCATGCCAGTTCTGTTGCATTCTGTCCTGGTGACACTCCTCTGAGATAGGGCAGTCTCTCGCAGTGTTTCCCTGTGTTCCACCAGGCCAGGCCCTTTACATCTTATAATATCATCCAAAAAAAGTTATAAACAGTTAGTTGGCAGTACCACCTACTTTCTGACCATTGCAGGCTGCCTCATCTACTGGAAGTTTACTGATGTTCTTTATTCATTGATTGGTTCCAGCTCTGCTCTGTGAATACAAATGGACAGAATTTTACATATTTGTCAGGAGATTATGGTGTTTTCTCTTTCCTGCTAACAACATATTTTTTCTTTCTGTTTAAAGTCAGTAAAGCCTTCCAAGAGGTAAACTGAAGGATGAGTTCCTTCTCCTGATGGAAGGTACACCCAAATATCTGGTAAGCAGCTTTTATTCTTTCCTCCTGAGGTGAATATTCCCTAATTGATACCAAGACTTATTTTCCTTGCAGAAATGTGCCAGACCACACCAACAACATGAAAAATCACTGTGAATTTGTCAGCAGAAACATTTGCTCTGGAGTAAGTATGAGCTTGAAGAGCAGAGCCAGAGTCAAGGCTAGGACACTGAAGATTGTTTGTTCCATTAAATAATTTACTGGCCAAACACAAAGCATTTTAAAGTGTGTGTCTCAGGCCAATAAAGAAACATCTACCCAGCAAAAGTTACCTGCATGTAGTACTGAACTGCAAGCTCTGCAATTCCTCATATAAATCTCGTTGCCTTGCTTGTCCAGAGGGTGTGATTCCCGAATTAATACACAGTCTCCTGCTGAGCTACAATCTTAAAATGCCACCCTGCACATCTCTGCTGATGAAAGCAGAGGAACATAAGAACTTTCCCAGCTGCCAGCTCACAACCCAGCAGAGCTTTTCAGGTCTGTACCTCATTGCCAGTAAAGGGAACCTCTGTAAGAAAGATTTTTCTGTCTATTTTCAATAAATACAGGGAGATGAACTCATGCAGTTTTCCCCAAATCCATAAAGTTTTTTTTTTGCTTCAGAAATTAAAGTTCTTGTAGGTAAATACATGTTTCCCTGAAGTGAGACACTTTTTAAATTAAAGTATGAATTTTTCTGTTCGTTCCAACAGTTACTGAGCAATAAGATTGAAAAAGTAATAAAAATTTGTGATGCTGCATTATACACAATAAAGAATAATTTAGCATTGGCAAAAGGATGAATCCTGGCTTTAGCATGATAACAAATGAAAGACTCATTTTCCAGTATTTTATCCCTTGGACATTATCTGCTTTTCCCAAGACCTACACATGTAGTAAATTGGTATTTCAGTTCTCCTCTATCCCTGTTCCACTCACAGGTTAAAAAAACTAAGAACATTTATTACAATGATCTCCTAAAGAATAAGAGAGGGAGTCTGATGTAACTGGGGAGACATGGTCTGAGGACTAATCAAACCAGCTCACTGAATAAATTTAAATGTAAAATCATGGGAAATACTGGAAACACTACATCTATTTCCCCCAAAAGCACTTTCTTGTTTACCTGCTAATTCCAGAGCATTAAGAGAAGACTCATTATTCACAGACAACACAATTAAGTTTGGCATTCCCTGTAGACACTCATTCACCACTATCATAGCAACAGAGAAAAGTCAAGTAGACCTCATATATAGGCTTTTATCTTCATTTTCCTTCAAGACCCTTCTACAGAAAGAGTTGAAATAAGTACAAGGGTTCATCCAAGTCATCAATACTGGATTAATTTAGCAGATCTACACAATGCTGGAAGAGTATGTTGGGTACTCCTGGGTTGTGGGGGTTGCTTCTATGGCACTGTATCAAACAAAGGTCCTCTTCTTACTGGCCTTTTTAATTCCTTCTCATCAAAACCCTGTCACTGACTGGTCAGCACTGATGTGGTAGCAGCCCTGTTAGCTCCTGCCAGCCCAGGTGGCTCCAGGGATGTAGCAAACATTTCCATGCCCACATACTCTCCCCAGCTCATCTGCAGGAGATCATGGACTCAGGAGCCGTCTGGGCAGGTAGCAGTGGTTTGGATGTCACTGCACTGCAGCCAGAGCTCTTCTAAAAGGAGGAGGAGGAGAAGGAGCAGTCCCACTCCAGCCAGGGAGGTCTGTGCCCTGCCCAGTACAGGGGCTTTTGTAAAACTCCCCTCGATGCCAAGGGGAGAGTAGGAAAATATGCTTAATAGCTCAAAGTCACTACCACCATTTTATTTTGCATTCCTTAAATATCTAAGCACAAGGATTGTTTTTGCAGGAAAATGAGTAGAAAGAGGGCTGCTGTAGTGTGCAGTTCATTACTTGGCCTGGGGTATTTCCTGGTGAATTATCCCTTAGCACTGGTATTCTAGCAGGCAAGTAGTAACCCATTTCAAAGGACAAGAAAAGGGATCAGGAGGCTCTATAAAGGTGAGCTGATTCCCTTTAGGTCAAGCACATTTAATGTCAGTGAGAAATTATTGAAGGAATAGCTAAAGAAATAAAGATACATCACAGAAGAAACAATTCAGAAAATGTCATTTGTTCTCACTTTTTCCCCATAACTCCAGATTGAGTTAAGATTAAAGCATGAAGGTAAGCAGTGGTTTAGTAAACCATTCTAAACATTTTATTTCACCCAAGTGGAGACTTGCAGCTTCTAGTCTGAACTCTTGCATCTCCTGGGTCATATACTTGCTCCCAGAACCTCCAGCATCAAGACCATAACTTCTGGTTGAACCAGATGGTTTAGAAAAAAATAACCCCATCTTAATTTAAGTTTTCAAAGAGAGAATTCATCATATCCCTAGGCAAAATGTTTCAGATATTAAATTCTCCAGTGGCCAAGAATGCACACCTTATTACAGGTCGGAATTCTTCAGCTTCAGCTTTCAGCCGCAAAACCTCATTATAATTTTGCTTCATTAAGGAGCCCTTTCCCCACACCAGTACCCTTTTGCACTAATAGTTTGTCCACACAGAGCACGGTGGGGTGATGCACACGCTGGGAGAGATAGACCTGGCATGGAATAGCCAGTAAACTCAGTGTAAATTTTTGCAGGAATTTCCTCAGTAACCTAAATTAAGTTGGGTTACCCAATCTTTTTTGTTTAGAACAATTTAACATTTGAAAGAAAATAAAGCCTGGTCAGTTGTGCTTCCAGCACAACTAACTGCAGTGTATGACAGACAGCAGGGACAGCACATCCCAGGTTTGGTGGTGGCCCCAGGCAGGAAAGTGCCTTTGTCACACATCACCTCTGCTCCCATATTTCCCTCCCTGATCCTCCCCAGTTCAGCCAAGAGCAGTGTCCCAGGGGCAGACACAGCCCTGAGCACACCCACCACACAGAGACGTGCTCATGGGGGGCTCATTCCCACCACCAAGTGCTCCTTGTGC
The DNA here is from genome assembly GCF_003945725.1 of Corapipo altera. Lineage (NCBI taxonomy): Eukaryota > Metazoa > Chordata > Aves > Passeriformes > Pipridae > Corapipo > Corapipo altera. Next base: position 4,927,227 of record NW_020884915.1, on the reverse strand, counting down.
TGTCCTTGTTCTTGGAGCTTATCCTCATATGTTTTGTTATTGTCAAACATCATTAAATTTATATATATATATTTTATAAAGGTTTAAGTTAGATATCAGGAAAAGACTTTTCACCCAGAGGGTGGCTGGGCACTGGAACAGGCTCCCCAGGGCAGTGGTCACAGCACCAAGCCTGTCTGAGTTCAAGAAGCATTTGGACAACGCTCTCAGGCTCAGGGTGTGACTCTTGGGGTGTCCTGTGCAGGGCCAGGAGTTGGGATGAGCCTGATGGGTCCCTTCCGACCTCAGCACATTCTGTGATTCTATGAAATTGGAATACTAACACAAAACTGAAGCACAGGCGGGGCTGTGGCTGCTGTTGTCACCACAAGCCCCAAATGCAAGAAGCTTTAGACGTGCAGAGTCACAGATCAGCAGGACACTGCGAGCGGGCTGTTCCTGTGCCTGCCTACACCTCACAGAGCAGGGAATGCTTATTGTCATTGGCACGGAGGAATTGAAAACAAACAATGCAGTACCTGGTTGTTATTTTCCATTGGAACCTGGAGGCTGAGGCGAGGAGCAGCGAGGGGGAGCAGAGGCACCATTCCGATGGGTGTGGTGTGGTGGCTCCGGCGTGTTGCAGCCTGACAGCTCTCCCTGATGCGTGGGCAGTGTTCGTGCCCAGAGGCTGGCTTGTAACTCCAAGCTGTAGCAGAGCACAAATTTAAATCACTGCCTGCCTCATGAAACAGGGTGTAGAGTAATACAGTGACCAACCCTTCGCTTCACCCTCGCTCCTTGTTCAGGCTGTGAGGCTCAAACACCCCTCAGTGGGCTGGTGTTCATGGGCGTGCAAGAGCTGGTCACTCAGCTGGGTGAAGGAGGACAGAGGGGAAAGAGCAAATCCTCTGGCCACAGCACTGCCTGGGAAAAGGCAGGGAGTTTGGAGCTGATGGTTTCTGCTGTGGTCAGTGGTGGTTGCCTGGCAGCTGCCGGGGCAGCACAGTTGGCATCCCCAGAAGGAAGCTCTGCTCCAGAGGAGGGGAGCCTTCTCCATGCAGAGGACACATTTACAAGGAAATAAGCTACACTGGTAAACAGCAGCTGTGTGACAACATACCAAATGTATACCTTCATGGACAGCAAGGCTGAGGTTTAATCAAAGCAATGAAGTACTGGTGATAAACATCCCATTATATGTAATTCTTATAAACCCAGCCATTTTGCAGAAGAGGCGACACATTTTCACACTCAGCCTCTTATTATTAAGATGTGTTTTGGCTCCAAGACAGCTCCAGCTTCAAGAGTTCTGCTTTTTTTTTTTTGCTTTTTTTTTGCTTTTTGCTAGGGCATGTGTTGACAGGACAAGGGAGAATGGCTTCAAACTGACAGAGAGCAGGGTTAGATCAGATATTAGAAATTATTTACTGTGAGGGTGGTGAGGCCCTGGCACAGGTTGCCCAGAGAAACTGTGGCTGCCCCATCCCTGGAAGTGTCCAAGGCCAGATTGGGTGGGGCTTGGAGCAACCTGGGCTAGCGGAAGGTGTCCCTGCCCATGGCAGGGGGTGGAACAAGATGATCTTTAAGGTCCCTTCCAACCCAAAACATTCTGTGATTCTGTGACCAGTACATTATAACAAGTTGTACTTCTTGGCCTTCTCATTACAAAATGAGACTGTTGCTTGCCTGTCAAAGGGTGGAAGATAATTACAGCACTTTTCAGCCACCTCAGGAGACTATAAAACGCAATAACATTGCAAAGCTTCACTTCCCTGAATTATCTCCCCATTGACTCCCTCCTTCACCTGTTTCCACACTGTCTTCAGGTTTTTTTAGGCATTGCCTCTGAAATCAACAGTTGGTTATTTTTCTCATACTGCAAGAGTACTCACTATGGAAACAATGAATTTGTAGGGCTTCTTTACATTGTTACAGTATTTTGTACAGCAAAATTATTGAAACACAAATCAAACCCTTGGCCATTTTAGTCCTGGTGACCCACCATTAGCACCTTTCAGTGGGCTGCTCAGTAAGTGGCAGGGTACAAGGGCAGAGGGAACTTCTTAGGAAAGCTGGTGGTATCATCTCAAACTAAAGGGATGACCATCAGCATAGAGGGAATTGAAGAGGAGAGTTCACAGAAGGTGGATCTTGGAGCTGAATATATGAGATATTCTCATTAATATTTTTGGCACAGGAAAGAGAAGCACATTCATGAATTTTGCTGATAGCATAAGACCGGGAAAGACTGTCAAATAGAGGGAGGTGGGAATGTCCATTCTGGGAGAAGAGGATCAGAACAGACCAGAATGAAAAAAAGTAGACTGAATTCACCGGTACAATGAATAGAGTTGTGCTACTCAGGATTAACAAGGACAACTTATGCCAGGCTTACCAGCTGGCAATGACAGGAAAACTTAGAACACATGGAAGTTACCAAGTTTCTACCTACAGAAAGAGATTCTGAAATAACTTTCTATATGGCAGAGAGGGAAAATTCCTACCTAACCTTAGCCTGGATATGCAGAGGAGTACACTAAGTGATGAAGGGAGAGCTGATTATGGGGTTCAGAGCTTTGAATTGTAGCCACTCACAAATTCTACAAATCAGTGGGTGATTTTGCTAATTAGACCCTTTCTAGGATGACTATCTCCACTACCATTTTTCAGGGTTGCCACTATAGTCAAACTGAACATCACGTTTCCATATACACATTTATTTGCAAAATATTTACTCAGAAGTGTTCAAAGCAGACCTTGCTCCAGACTGAGGCATCTTCCTACCTGACAACAGAGATCTCCCTCACCCTCATCAACGGACTGAAGAGATATTTCTCCACAAACAGATAATTTGGGGCAGCCTTTGATAGCCTTTGTGTATATGAAACACTTACACTAAACACATCACATACTTCAGAGGGAAAAGGCAAGATACATCAGTAGCTTCTGAAGTTTCTGCAGTGTGGCTGGATGAAAGTAAAAGCCACCCATAGCAAGGTGAGCAATAAAAAGGAAGAACACCAAGAGTAAAGCTGGAGTGTGAGTAAAGACAGGAATATGCTTTAGTACACACTCACTTCTAAGCAAGTTGTTACACTCAGTACACAAAGGATCTATTTCTCCTCTGGATAGTAGGATGTTTTCAGCAAAACCTGGGTTAGAAATAGAGATATTTGCAATGCTTTTATTACCATTATAGTTCATCCAAGATGATGTGTCTGGTTTGAAAGTCACAAAAAACATATTCTTGTTAAAAATGCTGCCAAAAAGCTAAATGAAAACAGCCCATTGCTGAATCCTGTGTTTGCAGCATTACCAGTGGGTTTTTTCAAGGGTGTTTATACAGACCAAGTTTCATTTAACAAGGCAAAAGCCGGAGCTCTCACATACTCCATTATTTCTCTGCAGGTCCTTCTCACCAGGGTTAAGTCTTTACACTACTTCCAAGCAAAGCAGCCAAGAAAAAGAAGAAACAAATGCTACTACTACTGAGCACAGAGGCCTCCTTTGCAAGAAATGTGATTTAGGGAACGAAGTTCCTGGCAGGTCTGCCGCGGGCTGTCACAACGTGTGCCTAAAATCCGAGGCTGAAATATGAGCCCAGCTCCTTCCAAGATGCACTGTGGCTTCTAGCAAGTTCTTCTGAAAGCACAAGCAACCCTTTGCTCAGGAGCTGGGCTTTTCCTGCCTGTTGCCATGTCTCAGTCAGGGTTTGCCTCTCTGAGTGCTCTTTGAGGGTGAGGACCCTCCTAATTCCCTACAAAGGTGGTGTTAGTGAGCCCTGCTTTGTTGAAAGTTCTGGAAGCTTTTTCATGTACTTTGGAGAACTGATGCACTTGGAGAGACACAGAGCAGAGCTCATCCTGGCATCCAGGATGAGGTTTTGTGGTTTTACTGCCTTTTAGCTCCCTGCTGCCCACACTTGTGCTTCAGACACCTGATTGCTGGGAGCTGAACCGTGGTGGAGATATCTTTCCATAATTTCATAAAGTGGCAAGGAAGCAACAGCAGCTTGAGGGCTTTCTGGTTCTTGCTGGCCCCGAACTATTGATGTGGAAGGTATTTTCACTCCCTTTCTGCAGTCCTTTGGGTGTTCTTTTTTCCCCTCTGTGTGAAGCAAATGCCTTTTCACCGTTAAGCCTTTCCTCAGCTGCATTTCAAACCCAGAAAATATTTGACCTCCAGGGAACATTCCTCCTCATTTTTTGCTGCTGTCTTCAAAACCAGCAGGACAGCAGCATTTGTACAGCACCCTGGTCTACCTCAGCTGGCAGTAACAGGGACCCCATCACTGTGAGAGCCCCGTTTGCCAGCCTTGCCCCAGGCTGCAGGATGACCCAGTCTGTGCCCACAGGTCTCACATCACCTGCAGGGAAAGGGAACTGCCTGAAAGTGGAGGTCACCAGCTCCTGATGCACTTCATTAGTGAGGAGTGAAAACACACCAATAACCTCTCTCCTGAGATTTTGGATAAAATCCAGTACATCAGTCAAACAAAGGAGTTGCTAATGCACATTATCTGCTCGGGGAACTGATATTTTCTAAGAGCAGGAGCTGACCAACTGACAAAATTTTCTGCACAACAAAAGGACAGACAGAAGGAGTCAAGCAGAGCCAGCCTGACCGTTGACTCTGTGTTTGCTTCAGCAGGTTTTGGCCCTGGCCCCACTCAAGCCACAAAGTTTTGAAATCCATGTGTTTCTTCATTCTCATCTTTCAGTTTTACAGTAGACTTTTTTTTCCCCCACAAACATCTCTGAGGCCGTGTGGGATGTGGTCCAGTTCCCATTAAGGTCAGTGGGAGTGCTGCCACTGCTTCCCTGTGGGTCTCAGCCCTATCCCATTGTATTACATTTCCAACTGCAATTGGAGACAGCTTATTTCAATTTTTTTCCTCTCCTAGTGCCCACAATGGGCAAAGTATTTTCCAAACAGAAAAGAAGGTCCCACTCTGAATGTCCCTAAATCTCTAGAGATACTGGAAAAATTCTTCTAATTAAATACATTTGACATGCAAGATCACGACCGTTCTCTAATAATTTTTTTAAAGCTTCTCTCTCATGTAGCTTTTCTTTACTGTACAATAGCAGGGATTAAATCCTGATTCTGCTGCAGTTCATGGGAGTTTTTCCAATTAGCTTCATTGGAGCCATATTGTCTTCCTTCATCTCCATCTTTAACACTAGTGGGCCACTACTGAAACTGTCCTGACAGGAACCAATGATGACACAAGGGTCATTTCATCACTGCCAGTCACACACTTGTTTGACAGGTTATCTTAATTAAAATGCATCCCCCCCCAAAAAAAAAAGATCTATAAAAGGAATGGATATACATGCAAATTGTGTTAGCTTATATTCAGAAAAAACAGAAGCCTTGTGGAAAAACTCATTGCACTCCTGCAGAGGTGAACACAGATTAACAGCTGACAGTAGAAATGGCAGGGGCAGCAGCTCCCTGCTCTTGCACAGAGACTGAAAACATCACACCATCAAAAACTATTAGGAAGTCCATAGTGAGGATTTAAGAAATGCAACACTGCCAAGAACCATTTGGAAGTGGGACCATTAAGCATAATTCTGTTTACAGAAGACTTCATCCTCTGTTTTGGATGTCCAGGTTAACCTTCAGAAAAAAAAAAAAATCAGTAAAGTTTCCCCCAAACAAAACAATAAATACTAAAATAGTAAAATGTTAGTTGCACTGTCTGATGTGAAGTGTTAAGGGAAACTACTACTAGCAGCTACTAACCTTGACTTTTATGGGAAGATTTGGAGACAGACAGCTTAAAGACTTCATGGACCTTCCAAAGGAGGGATTTCATGAAGGAAACACAAATTTACAGCCTTTGTGCACAAAGAGCTTTATCTCCTCTCCATAACAAACTGACTAAGGTGCAGTCTGGAACTATTTGGGACTCAAACTAGTTAGTTAAGAAGATTCAAGCGACAGCTGCCAGCCAGCAGGCAAAAAATGATAGTGGCTAATTTGGGGAAAGGTGTGGGTGTGATGTTATTGTGCACACATGACAGTAGCACAGATAAATTACATCATACAGCAGTGTTTTGTCATCAGCATACTCCCCCTCACCTGGAGTTTTTATTGATTATCCCTATTATTTGGAATATTAGGACTTAGCCTTCAGCAGCCTGGAAGGCCTCCTACTGAGAGGTTGCCTGTGCCTGGAGGATCCTGTGTCACACCAGTGATGACTTGCTGTGACATTTGTGTTAGAGAGCCTGGCCAAAGTGGCTCATTTAGATCAGAAGAGGGAAGTGCTTAGAAAATACAATGGGAATAGAATGTTTCAGTGGAAGGGACCTGGAATGATTAGATGCATTAACTGCCCAAAAGAATAAACCCAAAACAGGTAAGACCCTTTGATGGATCCCTAACCAGGATGCTCTCACAGGGTGGATGCTGAGAGGATGCATTTCTGCTCTTCCAGGCGTCTTCATGGACTGCTATGCACAAAAAAACATTTCTTTTTTACTTCATTTAGAAATGGATCTCACAGATTACTAGACTTTTTGCCTTTGGTCCATCATTATCTTCCCTGCACTGATCTCTGCTGTGGTTGTAGTGCTGCTCCTCCAGCCCTGCTGGTGTGAACACTGCCTGCTTTGCTGGCAAAGGCTGAAGCCCTGAAGGAGGCTGTGACTGGTGGCAGCTCCCTGGCTGCCAGACCAGCCTCTCAAAGTCACCAGCTCTGTGCTGGCCTCGAGTTTACACACACATTCACACTGTATTTACCAAGGTCAAGTAAGCTGCACACATTCTTTATTTACCAAAAAAATATCCATGTTTGGGTGGCGTGAACCCAAAGGAGGAACTCTGAAACTGCTTCCTGCTGCTGGAAAAAGGCAGTGCCTGGATGCCTCCCATCACATCAGTCTGGGCTGAGCTTGTAGCCACTGGGTGAGAATTAGACCATCCCTCCAGCCATTCCAACCCAGCTTGTGGGAAGAAGCCCTGACAGGGCTCCAGTAGAGCCAGCAATAAAGGTGTGTGGTAGAGGCCACCTCTGCAGGCTGATTTCTGGTCTTACTCGTTCCCATTTATATCAGCCTTTAGGCTGGTTAAGTAATTGATGTGGCCAAAAAAAGTTTGGGCATAGTTAAAGACACATAAATAATACCATTAAGTAAAAGGGATCCTCAGCTTGCACAGTAATATCTAAAGATATCACCAGGTGTCTTCTCCCAAGTAACAAGTGATAAAACAAGAGCAAGTAGCCTCAGGTTGTGCCAGAGGAGGTTTAGATTGGATATTAGGATAACTTACTTCATTGAAAGGATGGGCAAGCATTGTAACAGGCTGTCCTGGGAAACTGGTGGAGTCACCAACCCTGGAAGGATCTAAAAGACATACAGATGTGGCACCTGGGGACATGGTTAGATGGTGAACTTGGAAGTGCTGGGTCAACAATGATCTTAGAGGTCTTTTCCAACCTTAATGATTCTGTGATTCTCTCCTAGCCACAACTCAAAAGCCATATTAAGTTCTTGTCAGAGTTTAGGTTTTGCTAATCACCTAGCAAAGGATTTGGAGGGTGTATCAGGTCTCCTCCCTCTTTATCTCCCTTGTCTCTCCTCTGCATTTGAATGAATAGGGAATAAAGAAACAAAGGGCACATGCTCCAGGTGGAGCTCCCTGTGTTTCCCTGCCCCAGCAGCAACCTGCCAAGCCCTCATGGCTGAGCTACAGAAGCCCCAAAAAGATTGAAATAGCTGCCCTGGTCTTGGGGCTCTGCTGGTTTTTGATGCTCCTCTGCTGATTTCCCAGGATATAAGTGAGAGAGAGAGAGAGAGAGAGAGATCACATTTCTAGGGTGACATCAGTCCCCTCCCATTTTAGGCAGCTGGTGGCTTGTGAGCAACCTCAGTGAAATGCCACTTGCTCCTGGAGCTTGGACAGAGAGCTGGACATGCAGCATCCTTGGTGTGAAGGTGCAAAAGAGAAGTTGGAGATCTTTTAAGAAGCACCATACTCCAGTTTGATGTGCTCAGATACACTAGAAAGAATGGCAAACCATCAGTCAAATAAGTCAGACATCTCCAGGGAATCTGAAAAGGAGAAGTACACTTTGTCTACTTCTTTAACATTTTTAAGCATGGAGAATATACTTTGAACACAAGGAGTGCTTTTATCTGTAACTATCAGGGCAAGCTGGACAAACACTATTATCCATGACCTGAAAAGCAAACCTGGAGCCCCAATCCAGCAGAGTTTTTATTATACATAATTATTGAACACATGTGTAAGCCCCATTGAAACTTATAAAAATTCAAGATGCACTCACATTATTTGTTCAACAGGGATCAGCTCAGGGATGTACTTAGAGTACTTCCAGGGTTCAAGGAACAGAGCTAAAATCGTTGCTCCTGGTCTGCCCTCTATTCTCATTAAGAAAGTTCTTCACTTTTTCTGCATCATCTTTTATAGTAAAGGCTCCCCACAACAGCTGTAGACAAGATTCCTCTCCTGTTTGAGGGCATATAATCCTTAGCATGGGCAATATAAACAGGCTCAGCTGCATAAAACAAACTGGATTTTGCTGGTACTTTTTCCATATCTAAGAAAACCTACGCTAGTGGTTTTTTTTAAAACATCAAAAACATTTGGCTGCATAAACAGCCAGAAGTGGTTATATACTTTGTAGGGTTATTGGAAGTTAGAATAGTTGCTCATGAACATACTGAATGGATTTTACTGGTTTCCCATAATGGAGCCCAGGCTGGCATTGCTTTAGACATTTGAGTGTAGAAGAAATGTCAAGCATGCACTCATCCCCCTGACTGCAGTTCAAATCAAACAAACTGGGCTAGACAAGCTAATAACAAGCTCTGTTCACTCCAGAAAGGCAGCTATGGAAATATGCCTCATTTTATATATTATTACATGCGTGATCTGAAAAGGCCACTGAAAAAGCAACAAGCACTGTTCTTTTTTTTTTTCAAAATGACCAGTTTCAAGCTACTTATTGAACAAAAAAACCCAAACCAGCACATTGTACTTGCAGCATGGATGTGTTCATAATTCAGTTTTCCCTGTCATAAATTATGATTCATGTAACTAGAATTTCCTTACTAATATAAATTGGGAACATATACGGAAACCACTGTTACCAAAACTTGAAAGTAAATTAGAGCTAATTTTTGGGGGTTAATTTATGAAGGCAATAGGACATGCCTTGTTGTTCGCAGCTCTAGCGTCAAAATAAAGAACGAGCACAATTTATAGTTTGCTTCTTATGTAAAAATTAACATTTGAACTTTAATTCTTTTGCAGCTATATTTAAGAGATGGCACAAAGACAGTAGACACTGTGAGGTCTGGTGCTGCTCTGTCTTCAGGGTGGTTTGCCATTTCCCTATTTAGAAACCAAAAGCCCCTTTTCAGCTGGCATCTGAACAACTTTACAGGGTTTCTCAGTGAAGATGGAAGGAAGACACATTCCCTTCCTTATACATCTCTCTGTGCTATAGGAAATCATCTTGAAGTAGTCCTGGCATGGCTGGAGATGCCTCCATAACTGAACTCCCAAAAATCAGCAGCCCAGTGCCTTGAGTGAGTACGTCCTAACATATGTACCTCTTTCTTTCTGAATTCCTACGCCTACATTCTAAATATTTACCCTAGCAAACATTACCCAGCCTATGGATTCCAGCTGCAACCAACATCGTGCCTCCTCCCTCTGCATGGATGGCCTTTCCAAAGCTCCTGGGTACCCAAAGCATCAGACACTGCTTCCCTCCAAAACAGCTTCTTATCATAGAAACACAAAAGGTCACGGGAACAGTTTGCAGCCTCTCTCAGCAAAGGGAATAAATCTGCAAACAAAGCCATTAGCAGTTTCCAAAATAAACCCCTGTTCCTGGTCGCCAGGACCGCAGAGTGCCACATATGCACTGCACAGAGATGCCTGCTCACGTGTCAGCTGAGCAGCTGTGGAGAGCTGGGAGCCAAAGGAACGCTCTCCCTTCCACCACAGAAATGCCACCTTAATTAATTATTTTGATTCTAGGAGCTTTAAAGCATTAAAGATAACCACGGGGAGATCAAGAGAGGTTTTCGCCTATCAGCCGACTTTATTGCTGTCTCCAATTAATACCCACGTACAACAGGTGTCACTTCAAAAAAGAAAAAAAAAATTAAAAAGCTGTCCTGGAGTAGCATATTCCTGAAAGGACACACACACACAGAAATTACTGGGGAGCCATCTGTGCCACAAAAATTTCAGCAGAGATGCAGCGGCCAGAAAAAAATCAACAGCAGTGAAAGCAAACATTCTGAGGTGAGATATGGCAAAAATGTTTGAGTCAGCACTAATAAAGATTTTTCCTGATTATTGCTTTCCTTATCAGGCTGGCAGGGACAATTCACCCCTCTTGCACTTCCCCAGTGCTCCAGGGCAGGCGCCCCTCTCTCCCCTCTGGCATCCCTGTTGGAATCGCTCCCGCTGCCCGAGGCTGTCTCGTTTGTCTGTCGTCTCTCCCAAAGTTTGTTTTCCTGCTGCTATGGTTCTCCCGTTGCTGGTATAAACACCAGCAGAAGTCTCCTGCGTGACTCAGGCTCAGTTTGCTTTGGTAGGAACTCCTTGTCACATCTGCCAGACCTAAGCCAGGTCCTCCAAACATCAACCTTCTCAAACCTGGTCTTGCCCTCTCCCTAAAAATTTCACGTGGATTTCGTAGCATCAAACCAAAGATTTATCAGGACACCATCCTCATTGTCTTTCTCAAATCTCCCACTAAACCTCTTACCTTCAGATTACAGAGCTCATGGAGCAGAAAACACATCTTCTGGTTTAAAAGGCTCCTGCTATCTTCTGGCCAGAAACAAATAAACAAATCCATGTGAAGCCCGGTTTGAAACAAGCATTCAAACAGCTGAGGAGGAATTAAATAATTGATAGTGACAGGTATTAATGGGGCAAACAAATTTACGGAGGCTGCAATTATACCCAGGTTGTACTTGTTTGAAATGTTAACTGTCTGATGAGACTTAACACCCAGCTAATGAGCTTTTAAAAGTAATTCCCACATGCCGCCACCTTCCCTTGCTCACGGAAGGGAAGCAGAGTGTCTGGCAATTGCCATGGCCATCAATCCAGGACTAGCAGCTAATCCTGTTTTATTGCCATCATTAGCTAAATACATCGACCATCCACACACCAGCTGTCTGCTCTTCCTCTTTCTCCCACTCTTCCTCTCCCTTCCTGCTCTCCAGCCTCGGCGTCTCCACACATTAGATAATGCTGTCACTCCAGCCAGGTTACTCATTCCTAGTATTCCTTTTCTCCCTGATATCCAGCCCACTGGAAAGGCGTTCAGGTTACACAGCTGCCTTGTGATCCTGCACGGACACCTCCTCCACCTGGAGCTCCAGGAACTTCTCCACATTTGCATGTAGTTCTGAAAACTAAACCCCCTTTCCTGAGGCTGGATGTGGCCAGTCTTCCCCAAAACCAGTTCCTCTGTAGCCAGAGCTCCTACCTGGGCTCCCCTCAGCCACCCTCACCACTGCTCTTACACTTTGCCCTCTCTGTGAAGACATCATTAAACTTGCACGAAAAGGGTCTAAGATCAAAAAGTGTGTATGAAAAAAAATCCTTACAATTTGACGTGGCCAAAAAATGCATTTAAAATACGAAAGACTACACACTTTCTTCTTGCTTCTATTAAAGAGTCTGCACTGGGGAGGGGCTGTGCAGATTTGCAGCACCTGAGAGGTGAAAATGTGCAAAGACCTACACCAGGAAGCAAAACTGGGGAGAGTAATCCATGAACATTCAGTTTATGTTGTTTCAGAGAGAGGTGAACGGAGTAAATGAAAACCATTGTTAGAGCCTTACGTGAAACCCTTTGCAGGTTTTATTTATTTAACTTCAGCTGGTCCACGGACTTCTTTTTTTTTTTTTTTTTTTTTCCCAAAAGGCTTTTCATTAAAAAAAGGTGGCTAAAGAGTACTGGAGTTATTTTACCTGCATGGTAGGGAGCAGGCAGCCTTCCTTCAGCCTGCAGAAGGAAACAAAGAACAAACTCACACCTGTGTCTCATGCCAAAGTAAGTAAACAAATGCAGTGAGTTATGGGACCATTCTCTCAGCTGCCTTTGCTTGTTTGCTCGCCCAGCTCCTTTACTTCATGGCAAGGGGCCATTTTAAAAAATCCTTTGTCTGCTACTATTTACATTAAGATTTCTGTTTTACAAAGTGTGTCACAGAGAGTACAAACCAACATCTTCAAGCCCAGGTGTGCAGTGCTGGGTTTCTCAGTGAGTGCTGTGCAGAGCTATCCAGAGTTCTCAGAGGAAAAACTTCATCAAACCATTTTTTCCTCACGTGTGAGTTACCTTTCCTCCATTCTGAATGCCCCAGGCCAGACACCCAGTTTTTGATCCATTCAAAGCCTGCCCAGACACCTGGTGAGCCACCCCAAAAATTTCTGAGTGTATCAGTCCCTCCTGGATCAGCACTGACAATGCTATGCCAGGAATCCTGTGATCCTGCTGCTGCCTGAAAACCAGGAATATCACCTGATGACAGGAGAAGAATAATGACTCGGGGGGACAGAAAAATACCATAAAATAACCTTACCAACATCATATGCTAACTTAGCTGACTAAAAGCACTTTATTCCTGCATTCTTCACCCGGCATCAAATGACAGAACCAATAATGTTATCATGTGCCAGCCTGCACAAGCCAGGCCTTGCTAATCTCTCCTCACTCGTTCTCCCTGCGCTGTACCGCAGTGTGCCGCTGTCCCAAGGAGCTGAATTGCCCCTTTGTTATGTCAGGTACAGTTACCAGCCCTGGTACAAACCCATTCCTCCTCCTTAGAGTGCCCATTGTCCCTGGTTGTTTACTGCGGGCGCTCTCGCTCTCTGCAGCGCCGGGACATCTGGTGACTGGCAGCACTGGGCATTGTCCCGCTGCCCAGCATCCTCAGCAGGGCAATGAAACAAAGCCCATCAGTGTCTCTTTGTACACCAGCATCTCAGATGAGCAAGGACAAGACAAATGAGGTTGCTGAAGCAGTGTCTTATCCTTCATTTCCTTCGTGGTATCGCAGCCCTGGATAGGAAACCTCCGTGAAAGAAATTCAGCTGACTGCATCCTGCACTGGCCTAGTCACAGCATGGCAAATGATGCTCAGGCAACCCAGGGCCACAGAACAGCTTTGTGTTCTGTTTGCAATATATATTCTCACGTCACGTCGTGTGATGCAGCAATCCCAGGCCAAAACCATAATTCAAAACAACCGGTGGGTGGGGAGGGTTCAAAGTGAAATAGAGTGGTGGGAAGAGTTTTCAGACACTCAGCGCTGGCCTCGGTGCTTGTTGAACCTCAGCATCACCACGAGGGTCTGTGACAAGAGGCAAAGCGCTTTGGAAAGGTCCAACGAATTTTCCTGCTTGATGGAAAGGGTTTGTGCAGCATTTTTTGTCCACTGTGTAGAGAGGAGGAGACTGAGGAGCAAGGAGAGCCATAGGATGTGGGGCTGTCAGGGAATGGGGGAAAGTAAAAGTGAATTAATAAACTGCTGTACTTATTTTAGTTGCGTGAGACAACCTTACAGACAGAAAGCCACTGGCACAGCCCTGGGGAGCAGCCAAACAAAACTCATCATGGCAGAGCAGGAGAGAGACATTATTAGGCAGAAAGGAGGAAACAGAGAGATGAAAAAGTTAAAGAACTGGGTCATTTAATCAGCAAGGTGAACCCTTTCCTTAAGTTAACTGCACTTATACAGTCTGTAACAGTTTGTAATTATGTTTGTAATTGTTTTATCCCTTACGGGTGGCATGATTGAATAGCACATGGGAGTGGCTGAATCAGATCCATCCCCCTTCCCATGGGAGCAGCAGTGGATGCCTGGTCCTCACAGCTCCTACCAACTTCCTGGGCGCTTTCTCAGCGGCTTTTTTCATCTGAGTCATTGCATTTCATAGCTAGTGATGAATTCAGCCTTCATTCCTTTTCTTAGTTAATTTTTAAAAGTGATTTCTAATTCTGTCCCACACAATATCCTGTGGCAATGAGTCCCACCATTAATTTTGTGGTGGACAAAAATACTTTTTCCTTTACTAGTCTTACCTGCTGCTTGATCTTTTTACTGCTTATGTTTGGTTTTATTGTAACAATCAATAACTGTGCTCTAATTACATCTGCCTTATAGACCTGACCAGGTTTCCATCTCTCCTCCAGATCAGTAAGAGGATTGTTCAGCAGGCAGTTTTGGAGAGAGGATATTTCCTCAAGGAGTAGGTAGCAAGGAAGAAGGCAAAAAAAAAGGGAGACATTAAGACTAAGGTAACGGAAAGACCAAGGCTGTGGGAATTGAAAAGGTGTGAGGCACAGCTTGGGGCTGAGTGATTGATGTGAGGTCTTTAAGCAAAGCCCAGAATGTGATGAGTTTCATTTTCATAAAAAACACTGCAGTCATTATGTGGTGGCCAGAAGGCTGTACAGCACTAAATATTGCTGATGTTGAAGACCTTCTTTTTAAGAGCTCAGATCTTAAAATATCATGTGTGGGCACCAGCAAGCAGTTATTTGTGGTGAGTGGTTACCAACGGACAGAGAGCCCAGCTACCATAAACATTGCAACTTTATTTTCTTCCTTTGTACTGCTATTCCAGAAATGTGCCAAATAAAACACGTTCCTCCGAACAGACCCACTATTATTTTATGGTCTCGCCATGCTGGGTTAGAAATTGCAGTGTCATGAAAACATCCTTTAAATGAATAATAAAACATGATATTCCTAAGACAGGGTCTTTCATCTTGAGGGAACCTGCACAGCCTCACCAACCCCCCACCCCTTCCACTGCCGGGACAGGTACCAGCCCTCACCAACATCGCTCAACGCTCCAGGCAGCAAATGTGGAGTGAATAACGTGTGGCATTTAACAAGCAGTGCAAAGGCAAGGAGAAAAATTTAAAAAAAAAAATAAAATGCAATTATTCTTACTGGGAAGTGGGCCAAGAGGCTGGAGTGAGCACGTCAGTGGGTCGGGAGCAATCAGGGTTCTGTTGCGACAGCTCCCCGGGGAGGGTGGTGACTCCAGCTCCTCATTGCTCCAAGCAAATTGATGAACATTAGGTTTAACATCATCAACACCCAAATTCTGGAGGTTTTTTGAGTGGTTTTCCTCCCAGCTACTGCTTATATGGTATCTGACGTTGTCCTGTTCCTCCACAGAGTTCAAACATGAGAAAGGGCACGGCGTTACTGAGCTCTGTGAGCTTATAAGTGGCACTTGGGACGTGGTTTAGGGGTGGACTTGGCAGTGGTAAATTTATAGTTGGACTTGATGATCTTAAAGGTCTTTTCCAACCTAAATGATTCTGTGAAATTCAAATTCCACTTGACTTCCATGCTCTTCATTCATCTGAAAAAAAAAGAACTTTTTCCTATTAGCACACTCGTAGCCCATGACAATACACACTGTGCCTTCTGCATCATGGTTTGCATACCACTGTGGGTCTGTTTCTGTAGAAGTAACATTTTTACCCCTTAGATTTTACAATCTGAATTGTAACAAAGCAAGGTAATGGACATAAAGGAATGGAAAGAATAAAATGAAACCCAAGACATAGAAAGAAACATGTGCTTATGACAAACGTACACGACTTTGCCTGACACATTCAAATGAGTCAGCAGAAAAACAAACAGAGAAAACAAATTCAATGCCCAGTTATTAAAAAAAAAAAAAAGCTAAATTTTTAGACTGGACACAGCTTTATTCATGATCCAGACTGAGAAATGCAGCTGAGAGCAGAGCCTCAGAGCAAAATGCACCTCCCCTCCAGTGACTTACTGCAAGCGATGTTTTCTTGGCATGGTCTGCCTTCTCTGGGGAATTCTCCAGCCCCTGTCCCTGGTTAGTGTGTTTGGGCATCGGGAACACCCCCAGATAACATTCACTTCCAGCTGGAAATCTGTCGGATCACTGAGATCATAGTCCCACAGGAGAGGTGAGAGGACATCCAAACCCTGATGAAGCATCAGTTGCTTCTGTGCAAAGACTTAATTTTTTTCTTAATAAAATAATAGAGAACTTGTGAGGATCACCTATTTAGGAGTAAGACCAGTCATTTTGCTCCACTGGACTTCATTCTAGGAGTTAAATGCATCATTCTGTGAGTGAAGTAGTTTAAATATTATGTGATCCAACAATAAACACAAATTTCGGTGATTACTTCAATTTTAGTGTCCCAGCGAAAATATACCTTCCCCTTTCATACTTATTACATACACTTAGGAAAGAAAGGGGAAAAAAAAAGTTTCTTTTTTCCATTTTACTCACCTTACTTTTTCTCTCAGGTGTGGAGTGACATTTCAGCTAGGGAAGCAGACCAGAGGACCATTTCCCCCATCATTATGCAGAGAACAGAGGCTGCAGTTTTAAAATTTATCTGTTTTTTTGCACCAGTGACAACGAGAACAAGAAGACCACGCCATAAAGCTCCTCCATGCTCTCTTTCCAAATTCTGCTGCAGCAGGAATGCCAGTAAAAATATCAGTTTTCTGTTGGGCTGTGTGGAGCAGTGTTCCCCTGGAAGCAGTGTGGAGGCTCCAGCTGCCCACAGGCACAGCCCCGAGCCATGAATGCTGCATGTGCTGCATACAAAATTCTCCTTACCTTTGGATTTGGAAAATTAAATAAAATAAATAAGTTTTAAAGAATTCCCACTGAATGAATTCTCACTTTGGGAAGTATGTGGGCTTGGGGTTTTTGTATAACAATAATAATAGTAATAATAATTCCATTTGGAGCAGTATGTCAGAGGGCTTCTCTTAGGAAAGCAGCCTGAGATTAATGGGAATGATACAGGAAGCACTTACAGATACAGAATGAATGACCAGGAGATAAGGAGGACAGGAATCTGCTTATCCAGGGTTTGTGCAGAAGACCCAGTGCATTTTAATGCCCTGTTCATAACTAGTGGTGGGAAAAGCTAAATACACTCAGACCTTTAATTACCTAACTGTTCTTTTGGATTAGGCAGGCAACATGCAAGAGGTGGTGTTAGTGCTGCAGCAGATGAGATCTGCAGATCCAAGCTCACATCTGATTATAGGTTCAAATCTGTGGGTGCAAAATTAAAGGCTGAATTCCAACCAACTTTTAAAAGTTGCCTTTCAAGTGGTGAAACAAGAGCCTCCACCCATTCCCCAGCTGCCTGTGATTTATCTGGGCTGTAAGCTTGCCCAGCATCATTGGCAGGTAAAGAGGCCCTCAAGCCTGGTATTCGGGGCTAGAGAGAGTTAAGGGTACTTTTCCATGTAAAGTGAGTTTGGGAGAGGAATGCCTTGAATTTTGATGATATTGGCCTGGTTCTCAGCTCCAGGGCGGTAATGCAAAGCAGTGCTACTGCATTCCACTTGCCAGGCTGAGGAGCAAGTATGAGCCACAAGTGAGCAGTAAAGGCAAGTGATTAAACAGCAGGGCTGCCCTCCACCTCCCTCCCGAAGGAGGGTGAGGAATGATGCAGCAAATAATATGATGCTTGCAACAGTCAGGCAGAAGCTGAAACGTCTTTAAAAAAATTTATAGAGTCTCTTTTTGTTTCTGGTCTGTGAGACTCAGGCAAAAGCTGTTTCCTTCATGTTAGATGAGCTCTGCAGGATCATCTCCATTAGCAGACACTTTCAGGGGTGTACTCCTATCAACCAGCTTTACCAGAACTGGACCAGGACGATACCCACCTATTCTAAACCTAATTTTGAGCTCCTTGCAATTAGGAGCAGAAAGTAGGATGGTTTTGCAGGACGTTCTGGGAGAGCTGGGCACGGCTGAGGGTTGGCACAGGAGACACAACTTCTGGGCAGAAAGCTCTGAGGAGCTTTGCTCAGTGGTGAGCAGAGCTCAGTCTTTCCATTCAGAGGTCCAGGGCTGAACAAAATGCCCAAATCCTCTCTCACCCTTCAGAGAGCCACATGCTTGTTTTTCTGGGGTGGGGGGAATAACACCAGAGGCACTGGGATGACAATAGTCCCTTCAACTCTGCAGCTCAGATTTTGTCTCATGGGCAGGGTTGGAGCTGGAGGAAGGTAGAAGCTCTCTCTAATCAAACCCAAGGCTACATTCCAGGTTTTAAAGCACAGGTAAGACCCAGAGGGAAGCCTGCCCCAGTCCCATATAATTTCCTTGTGACTCTCAGCAGTTCTGCTGCTCCACTCCCCTTCCCTGCTGACACACACACCAGACAAGTGCTGTTTTTCCCAGCTTGTTCACCATGCTGGCACATCAGGGGAAAACAAAACAGATGAAACTATTCATGATGCCAAAAGGGGAGAGAGACATCTCTCATCTCTCTGCCAGCATCCAGCCATGCAGCTCCAGCTGACTTCTCCCACCAGCAGTCCTTACTGCAGCAAATCCAGCTCTGCTTCATCCCTGTAACCTGGCTCCACTCCATGGGAATATGGCCTCTGCCCTGTTTGCTCTCCCAGGGAGAAGCAGAAGTCCCTGCAGTCATGGTGGGGACACTGGCCTTTGGGAGGTCTATCCCATTTGATGACTTCCACTTCTTTACTGAGGACTGTCTGAGGTGCTGCTGAAAACCCCAAGGTAGCTTTTGGCTCCACAGACTTGAAACAGAACAACAAAACCTGAGATCCATAGACCCAGGGCAGTCAGTAAATGCCTTGTGTTTGGGGAGCAAAGGACTGGACCATTCACTATCTTCCTTGTGGAGAGATTCACCTGTTCATCCCAAAAATGCTTTTCAACCCTCTGCCATCACCAAGTAATCCCTCACAGAATCACAGGACCACAGAGTGGTGTTGGAAGGGACCTTAAAGATCATCTCATTCCACCCCCTGCCATGGGCAGGGACACCTTCCACCATCCCAGGTTGCTCCAAGCCCCGTCCAACCTGCCCTTGGACACTTCTAGGGATGGGGCAGCCACAGCTTCTCTGGGCAACCTGTGCCAGGGCCTCACCACCCTCACAGAAAATAATTTCTTCCCTATATCCAATCTAAACCACTGTTAGACTTCTGGAACCATGGAAGTTGGGCTAAGATTCCCCAGCCCTTAGATCTGCCAGGTTTATGTGCTCTGAAACCCACTCAACACAATTAATTCTAGAATCAAAATCTGTAATCTGAAATGCTGTCACCTGATGTGAATTTGGAGGCACTGGTAGCCAGGTGAGGGTGAGGTCCAGGAATTGCCACAGGAGGAGTATCTCTAGCAATCATTTCTAGTTTACATAAAGCAGCTTGATGTGATTCAAATCCAAGGAGCCACATGAGCTCACTCAGCTATTTTTATCTCTAAATTATGTACACCAGGAGGATAGATTTTTCCCTTTTCTCTTTCTTCTGTTGACATTACCACTGCAGATTAAGGCAAAGGTCTTTTAGGAACTACCTCCTTTTTGAAGCTTGATTTTGATGACTCTTCAGTCCTCAATAGCTTGAGACAGTCACTGGAAAGCCTCACCCTCAAATTCTGTATTTTGATAATATTATTCTCTTGTATCAATGCTCCTTCAGTTTTCCAGGTAGACACCTATCCCAGGCTGCCAGCAGGCAGGTTAGGAATGCATCAACAGAGCTGAAGAGGAGAATCACAGAATCTGCCAAGTTAGAAGGGATGAGTGAGGCTGTAGGGAAAAAAAACACACCGTGACAGGAATCAGGAGGAGGAGTGGTCCCTCTGAGTCTTTCATTGGCCATTTCCTTAATACCCATTATGGCTTTGGTGACATGTCTAATTTCAAATCCCAATTTTAATTACATTTAATGACACGTTTCTTTCCTCTGCCCGTTTTCTGCCTGATTACTCAAGATGAGCTGAAGAGCCAAACTCCAAAATTACCTCCAGTTTCCAAACCACCTTTCACACTTGCTGTTAATACCATTAGTATTTTACGTTATTCCCATAGATACATCACCAGGCAAACATACACAGTCCCTGCCCTGCAGAAATTTTGGTGCAGGCTTGAGATGTGACAAGGAACAAGCCCTAACAGCACTGGGGCTGGAGTGAGTGAGGTAATGATGTGCAGGCACGTGCACAGCTCGGCTGATTTCTGCTCAGAGATTAAATCATTTTTTTTTGTTGTTGTTTATTTAATTATTGAACTCAGAAGAATTTCTAGCAATCCTCGTGGGATCTGGGACCCATTCATGTCTATTGCTCATGTCTAAATTAAAAATGGAAAACAGATGGTGGGTTATTAGATGGCTGCAACAGAAGCTGACAATCTGTTCTGTCCCCATATCGGCAGGGGAGTGAGTGCTACAATATGTGGAATCCAGTCCTAGCTGTGTGTCACAGGTGTTGATCCAGTGTCTCTGCACAGAAATGAAGCAGCCAGATTTACGTCCTCCAGTTCAGCTTCGTGGGCTTGCTCTGAAGGTTACTCACAAAGCAAGAGGAAGGAGATCAAAGGCTTCAGTTAATGTGCATCTTGAAGCTTCACCAAATTGAAAACCCCTCATTGCAGACAGAATCAAACCCTGCTTTGTCTGTAGGAAATGGAAGCTGAGATAGTTAATGTTTAAAAATCCAATATATTAAAATATTACCAAATCCTTTGTTTTGCTGTAACTGCGTTATCACCACAACCAAAGGGAATGCTGGTGACAAAAGACACAGGCTGAGTGAAGAAATCAGCCTTTCAGGTAGTAAGAAATAAATCAGGTTAACACCCAGGGAAGGGCAGTGTTGGACAGTGCTTGTGAGAGGAGGAGGATACAACTCGGGTGTGTTTCTGCAGTGAAGGACAAGGAAAGGCTGAGCTACAAGGGTTTTTTTTAATGGGTATACAGTATCTCCTTAAACAGCTTAGGGAACAATATGTAGTGCCAAAATAATTTGTGAAATCATCCAGGTGATAGATAATCAATATTATATACTCCTGTCAGATACATGTGGTACACAGGACTCACCTTGGCAGTGTGCATGCCTTGGGCTCCCTTGCAGACCAATCACTTTTTTTGCAGGCTCCATATCCCAAGTTGTCTTGTTGAGCATTTGACAAGTGCTTCAGATGTGAGATAAATCCCTACCCAGCACTGCAGGGACACCAATCATTTGGGAAACCTTTCCCAACCTCACCCAACCAGTCAGGAGCATTTTCTGGGCCAAGGAGAAGCGACTCCAGACCCTCAGGGTGATGCTGTCCATTGGGGCTTATTTGGCAGAAACCTTTGGAACAGTGGGAAGGAATTATGATGCTGGTGAGGGTCTTGTGAGACCAGCATTCAGAACTCACCTCTGCCTCACTGAGACGCTGCACAAGCTGTTTAATTCTGCTTTTCAGGTCTTCTCTGTGAAACGGGAGCAGTGTGATTCTTCCTCCCAAATGGAGGGAGATGCAACAGCAAGAGCATCACCACACAACAGATGCTGCACAAGTGGGGACAGTGATTGCTATAGAGAAGTGCTTTAAGTTATAAAGTCCAGTGATCAGAAGATGAAGCCCTTTAAAGCTTTTTTCCTCCCTACCCTGTGGCTGATGGGCCATGAGAAGCAGGTGGAGCATCCCACAGCCTGGGGCTTTGCTGCTGCTGCTGGAAGTCAAATGTTCATAGATGGTCTTTCTTAGCAAATGAAGGCTGAAATACAGCATGAAAAGACATTTATTGCAATTCAGGCATCATGAACTTCAGCAGGCACTCCCTGCACTCTCAGCCTATTGAATACCTGCCAAGGAAGGAAACCTGCCATTTCTGTAGCAGCATGCACCTTTTGTTTGCCATGGTATTTTTCAGGGGAAACATTAGATCTGCCTTAGCAAAAAATTAACATCTGGAGATTCTCAGTTTGGAAATAGCAGGTGATGTGTTTTGGCAAAGGACAAATCCATGACAAAGAATTTAATATAAGAGGGAGACGGGATAGTTCATGGGACCAGGACTTTAAACTTCCAACTGAGGTGTGAAATGGTGCTTACCAACAGTAAACAGTGGAGGATTGCTAAATGTTAATAATCTCTGCATCACACCACCATCTTCCTATTTACATATATATTAAAATGACCACGACTTTCCTGTTTGTATTTCCTCACTGGAAACATTCCGGGAAACAAGATTATTAATGAAAAATTCATCAAATCAAAGAATCACGTGGAAATATCGGAGGGCATTTTTAAAATGTGAATTCCTGGTTTGCAACCATTCCCATCTTCTCGGGGAATCTGCTTCCAAGAGCTGTGTTTGTGACCTGTGTTGGGTGTTCACACAAATACACACACTATATCCACAATGATCCATTGCCTGGCAGCAGCCCACAGAAGCCTGTAGGGATGGGGAGTTTGAAAGTGTAAGATAGCTTTAATATATCAATATCCAGGCACCCTGGGGATTTTTTTTTCCTTAACATGCTCTTGCACTTCTTGCAATGATGTATTTCATTCGCCTCTGGATAACATACATAGCAAATGAAAAATTAAGTTTTGCATTTCTGTTTTATACTTGCTCTGGACAACTAAGAACCCTGGCCTTTATAAGCCACAGATTGTTTGGGACAGCCCAAGAATCAGATCAGGGAAAAGGAGAAGGTGAGAACTATCTCTCTCTCCTCTTTAACTGGTTTAAGGGAGGAACAAATTAAACTGGGCTACAAAAATTACTCCTAAGCCTTGAAGACCATGGGGCAAGAGAAGGAACATGTTCTGTCATCTGAAAAACCAAATTACGTGAAATGCTAAAACCACAGGATTTGTTTACTACAGGAAGCACTTACATTTCCAGACTTGAGAGCGCTTTCTTCACAACCCTGATTAAAATTACTCATCAAAACATTGCACAGAATTAACTTCATTTCATATGGTGAACAATTATGCAGCTTGGGTGGAGTGGAAAATATCCAGCACGTTATTAGTTGTGTTTAGCACAGGCATGTGGCAGAATGTCTCCATTTTCCTGTCTTGGAGCTGTGTGCCAGTGCAGACTTCTACCAAGAAAAGCAAAGGTGAGCTGGAAAAGCTCAGACTTTGAAACATCAACACAGGAGTGAGCAGCTGCAAAACAAGGAGTTTTTCAAAGACAAGTTTTTCTCCTTGTTCTTCACATAAACTCACTGCAGAGGCAAACTAGAGAAAATAGGCTGTAGTGATACGAGTGGTTTGTTAGAGGACAAACAGCTATTTTTTCAACAGCTCTCTTGGATGTTACAGAGCTGGGAGAGGGTGTAGATGAACCCTTCTGTTCTCAGCTCCTGCCCATGTGATGATGCACTCACATGTGACAACCACATTTGAAAGGAAAACCGTGGGTTTTTTGACTTTGATTAAGCTGATTAATGTGTTCTCCTCTAGCACCTTTTCTGTGCTTAACAAAGTCACAGGATCAGATTCCTCACGATGTCTTTTAGCATTTTGGTGCTAAAGAAAACTTGACAGGCTCACATAGGGAAGAGAGACATAGAAAACAGACTCAGAGCAAAGTCAGCCGTGGCTGGGACCTGAGTTCTGGTGCTGCTTGTTTTAGTAGCACAGCTTGGGCTAGGACACTATTTTTCAAGTAACACTAATCCAGAGTGGATTAACATTTCACCTAAAGCATAATGGCTTATTGTCATAAATTCATCACAAAATTACTGCAATTATAAGTGAGAAGCACACTCCAAGAAAATAGACTTACTGGGGGGGGCACAGGGGGGAAATATTCACTAGGGCATGCAGCTAAAAAACCTCATGCTGACAAAGCATGTTAAAGATTTTGTGTAGAACTCCTATCATGGCCAGCCTGTGTTTGCACAGCCTTTCAGTCAAATGGGTTTTACTAAAGGATATTTGAACAAGAAAAGAACCCTTGAATCAGGCAGACACCACGGATGAAAGACTCACAATTTTGACAAAAAAACGCAAGCTTAAAACAAAAGCATGAAACTCCTCCAGATTTGTAGCCAACTTTATTCCTTTCATAGCACTGGCTTTCAAATACTTTGTGAAAAAAAATGTTGTCATAACAATAAAGCGTGAATAGGCAAATCCATGTATTCCCAGTTGTTGTCCCAAGCAAACAAGAAAAACATTTCACACTTCACTATTAATACAATGTCCCTTTGTCCCAACACATGAAAGAGCTATTTAAAACAAATAAATGAAGAGATAGCTACATTTTCATGGAAGTCTGGAATTTTTTAAAAAATATTCAATGTATTTTCACATTTTCTTTTGCAATTGAATTTTTTCCACCAGCTCTGACCAGGCAATACCACCAGAAAATGGCAGGAGATATACAGAAGGGCAATACATTGTGTGTTTCAGTTGCCTGTCATCAACTGAGAATATATTAAGGTAATTAAGAGCCCTGCTAGTAAACCCTGAGGCCTCTGCCCTCGGGTGGTGAAGACTGGTGCCAATGCATTGACTGAAACATTTGAAGTCCAGAATTCATCCCAGAGTGTCAATCTGTAAACAGTTATTGATAGATGGCAGCTGGGTAAAACCAAAGATCCCAGGGCCAACAAGGAGAAAGAGTTTGACTGGTTTCCCCAGTGTTACATTTTTCTTCTTCCTGTAGACATTTGTATACAAGTTTTGGTGTTCACTTCATAAATGCACACTGTTCTTTTGTCATTAATTACGCTGTAGCTAAGCCAAACATTGGAAGGTGGATTAAAAGAAAGGGATTCTGCATTTTATTCCTACCTCTCCCTTTCTTTTGTGTCTTTGCAAAGTCTATAGCACTTTATACATAGACATAATATAGATCAACTGAGTCACAACCAGTACAGCCAGCTCTGTGTACAGAACATATCTCAGTGCAGGATGTGTACTCTGCTCTGAATGGTGTGTGGTTTGCTGATTTTTAACATCTTAAGTATTCAGATTTTCTCCTAGGCTCCCTCAGAATTTTGTAGTAAAGATGATCTCTGAGTATTGAGAAAAAAAGTCTGCTTGGTTTGTTCATCGTTCTCACTATTTGCTCTCGTGGTCTGTCTTTTTATTCTCTGCTCTCACACTTTATGCTGCCCAAAGTAGCCAAAAACTACCATTGTGAAACTACATAAGCAGGCAAAGTTCAGTATTGATAAAAGTTTGGCCTGCCTGTACCAATTCTTCATTTCTCATCCATTTTTGCTTGCTCAATACAACCATTTCTTCCTGGCAGGTTAGTCTTTGTTATGTGGTTAATGTCATATTAAGTCTTAGAAGAACCCAGACTTTTATCTTCCCTGTGTTCCTCAAAAACATAACATAACATAACATAACATAACATAACATAACATAACATAA